>NW_023458559.1:59671892-59779142 GCF_013731165.1 Rhagoletis pomonella | reverse complement strand
TTGTTGAATATAATTGTTAAATGGCCAAAAAATAACAAAAAACAAATTTCTTTCTAAATATGGCGAACTTTTTCTTTCGTCTGACACCAATACTGATTTCAGCTACCTAACTCCCTGAATTAAAGTACCTATATTTGATTTTTTAAACACTTGGCAACCGTTTTAAGTCTATTTTAGAAGTGAAGCCTTTTCAAAACCATTTCGAATGATACCTACATATATTGCAATATTTAATTCATTAAATTTTTGCTAAATGTAAATAATTTGAATACATTTTTTTAACAGTTGGCAACCATTTCAACAAAATAAAACTTCAGTCCCCATCTACAGGCTAATCCCTATAATTGGACGCCTAATCGTCAAGAAGACGCAAAGACTGACCTTTTTTGCTGACTTAGTTCCCCATAGAAAACAGTTAAACTGTTAACTCTCTTTTTTGAAAGGTATGCATTTGAAAGACTTTACTTTTTAATTAGGACTCAATATTTGTACAGCTTTTTAGAGCCAGCCAACATAAATGGAGTGTTAACTTTTTCCTCAAAAATCACACTTTACATTGCTTGCGTCCAGCCAACTGTGTCAACTAGCTGATAATTAACAAGTAATTATAAAGTGAATGTCATTAAGTAAATACATATAGAAATCGATGAAATCAAATACGCCACAAAAATACATTTGTGAAATTCACACTCAGACGTCAAAAATATTGTAATAAATGATGAACATAAATAAATAATAGGGGTATTCACAATCCGGTGCATACTGTCTAGCATGGTGCATACATAGCATGATTGGGCTAATTTTGTTGTTCTTTGAACACATGAATCAACAACAAAATTATCCAATCAAGCTATTTATGCTATCTATGCACCATGATAAACAGTATGCACCGGATCGTGAATTCCCCTAATGTATCGAAATACATATGTATGTATCCAAAAAAATGTGCGGGTGTAGTGGTATAATGCGCTGTAAGCATGTGTGAGCGTGAGTTTGTGATTTTAATGTATTTACACTTGAGATGCTGTTAATGCAATGAGCAAGTGGCGACATGGCTTCCCTGTCACAGCGTTGTCCATGGAGGCGATGCTGCTCCCTCCCTCCTAACCCATACATTCGCCTGCTTATCTTACTCGTATATGCATTTACATACACATGTATGTACACATGTATGTGTGCATGTCTGTTACATGCTAACGTAAGCAAGTATAAGTTTTCACTTAAGCAATTTGTCAGCTCACCTGTGACACGCCGCAGAGGTGGCAATAACAGCAACATCAACGATAACAATTTCATGCATTTATGTATGTATTGTTTTCTTCTTCTTCTTCTTCGCCTTCTTATCGAATTTCCAAAAGCAACATTGTTGCACAGCAACAGCAGCGGCAACGTCAATGGAGACCACAGAAACCATAGCGACAGCTTGAGTGTCGTCATCGGTGCGAGAGTTTTCTTCGCATTTCAACTTGACAACAACTTTTGTGCTATTGTAGTTGTTGTTGTTGTAGTTTTCTTTTGTATGCATGCATTTAAGTACCCTGCAGGAAATGTATCTAACTTTAAGCATTCTTTAAGTTGATAAGGAAGGAGCTATAAGTCACTTATTACCTGTATATTTTCTTTGACAAAAGCCAACTATGTATATTTCTATGGCGATGACCGCGAAATAGTTAAGGATGGTTACCTCTGCATTTAATGTCACTAACTTGTAACTAACTACTTTTGGGCATAAAATATCAATAGGAAAAACAAAATATTTTTTTTATATATTTTTTTTCTTTTTATTTATTTACTTTATTTATTTTACCACATTTCATATTTGTTTACATATCCTGGTATAGGTGGTCCCATATTCGAACTCCGTCAGACATAACTTCAAAATGATAATATGAGATTTCGATCTCCCTTTTATTTGTCCTCAATTCGAAAAAGTATTTGCGAAGTGCAGGATATTTAAATAGAAACCCATTTGAAGAAAACCATCCCAAGCTTTACTCCTGCATTACTTAGCCACTTGTCCACTTGTTTCAAGTTAGCTTTTTGTAGCTAACCACAAGTTATATATTTTATAGAATCTCGCAAAAAAGCTAACAACAAGTAGGTTATTTTGTATCAATTGATAATTTTTTCTCTGCAGGGGATGTACATTGTTGTATTTGTTTGTAGGTGTACTGTTACAACAGTTGCCACCTTTGTTTGAATTTGATTGATGTCTCTCAAATCAGGTTTTAATGATATTTAATGCTGAAATTAATTAATTTTAAATTAGCTCACAAACATATGCTGCATTGTAATTAAGTATGTACGTACGAAAGTGCGTAAACAAAAACAGATTGGGTTGCACAAAGAAAATAGTAAGAGAAAACTTTGCAGTAAATTGAATTAAGGGTATGTTCATAACTAAGGAGGCTAACAGTATTAAATTTTATGAAAGCGAAATTGGTGCACAGTTTGCTTAAAATAAGTTACAACTTTAGAACTAGGTTCGGACTAGTTTGAAACTGGTACTTAGCAAAAATATATACTGTGAGCCAGTGATTAGTACATTTTTGCAAACATATTGATTAAAGTGCAGTCTATACTCAAACTAGGCCCAAAACGGAAGTAGTTTGAAAC
Source organism: Rhagoletis pomonella (assembly GCF_013731165.1). Lineage (NCBI taxonomy): Eukaryota > Metazoa > Arthropoda > Insecta > Diptera > Tephritidae > Rhagoletis > Rhagoletis pomonella. The sequence goes on along the minus strand of NW_023458559.1, from coordinate 59,776,526 downwards.
TAGTCCTTTCACAAAACACCCTCCTTTACAAACGTGGAAAAACTATTTGTAAACTTTAGGCAGTCATTTTATTTAATTTGTAAATTATTCATTTTATTTACATAGAAATCCACAAGCGACCACAACATGAACTTGTACTTAGGTAGGTAACATATGTACATATGTACATACATACACATATATACATACATCTACATATATGAACACATTTGATTACTTGCCGTTGACAAGGCATGACATTTATAAACATATACATATATGTATGTAGATTTGTGTGTAATATTTTCATGCGTCTAATTGCGTTTCACTTTTGCTTTGTGTTCGTTTGTGGTTTTTCGCTTTGTTGCGGTTTTCTAGGCAATTTTCTATTGTGGCCTTAAAAGAGTTTGATTACAAAGAAATAAAGACATATCAAACCACTAAAGTTTATGTAGATGCATACATATGCAAGTACATATGTATGTATACGCGTGACTTTCATTTATTTCGACTGGATGTGTAGGAATCATTATATAATTATCTAAATATTTATGTACACTAGAAATTACACTGAAGATGAACCAACAGCGATATCAAATTTTCTCCAATTTAAATTTGACAAGGGATGACGCAAATTCGTTCCTAAATAATATCAATTAAATATGTTTCGTTGTTAAGAGCACCTTTGTACTTGTCATACCAAAACTTACTATTACTATCTAGGTATGTGCATTGGGGTGGTCCAAAAATGCATGTGAAAAAGTTAAGTTTACTTAAAGATAGCTAAACTTTCCACTACACATAACTTAACTACACACAGTCTTCAGTGAACATATGGGTAGTTCTTTTCCAAACAAGCAACCCTTCCTATCCAAGCAAAATAATATGTAGGGGGGACCATTCGAATTTAAAAACTGACAAAAAATTTTTGTCCAGCAAACCCCAAAAACGCCCAAAAGAGTAATTTGGTCGAACTGATTTAAATATTTTGTATATTTTCCCACCATTTTTGGTTTGAAAAACCTGATTTTTTTGGCAATATCCTTCTTTTTAGATAGTTTTTTTTTGAGTTTATATATATATTTTTTTTTTTCACAAAAAAATCAGATCGCATCAAAAACTACACTTCATGAAAAACTAGTTCGAGTGCTCAAAAGATTTTCTCTTCTACAAGCAAATTTTCCTTTTTAAATTTTTTCTGAATTTCATATACATACAGTGCCGAACAGAAGTATTGGCACAGTGAATTTTTCGCAATATATGCAAAGTTCTTTATTCGAATTTATTTTCGATAATTATTTATAAAAATATGGTTCATTCTACACCAGAAAACATAATAATAAAATCTCTAAACTTTGTGCAAAACTCAGGAAAATTCATTAAATTTGCACACTAATTTGCAACTCTTTACTCTGATTTTTTAGAAAAGTTCTAGGTATGCAGTTTTATAGCCCATTCAAATTTAGTATAGCAAAGTGCAAGTTTGAAGTCGCTAGAAAATCGCATTGATTTTTGGTAATTTTTTTTCACGCAAGTTCTTCCATACAAAGTAATTCGACAATTATTTTTTGTATGGAGAAAATGAGCAACACCTTCCACTAAAAAAATTGCCTAAAACAACGCGATTTTCTAGCAACTTTAAACTTGCACTTTGTTATACTAAATTTGAATGGGCAATAAAACTGCACACTTAGAATTTTTCTAAAAAATCTGAATAAAAAGTTGCAAATTAGTGTGCAAGTTTAATGAATTTTCCTGAGTTTTGCACAAAGTTCAGAGATTTTATTAATATGTTTTCTGGTGTAGAATGAACTATATTTTTATAAAAAATTATCGGAAATAAATTAGATAAAAAAACTTTGCATATATGGCGAAAAATTCACTGTGCCAATACTTTTGTTCGTCCCTGTATGTACGTAGTATTCGAGAAAATTCAAAAAATACAAAAAAATAAATAAATTTTCATTCCATACACAAACTTAAAAATAGATTTTGTTCATGTGATATATGGGAGAAAATGCGCAGCACCCTTGACAAAAAAAAATCTAAAAATCAAGCGTAATTTTTAGAGGTTTGAAACTTCCACCTCATTATATTAAAATTTGTATCCCAATGGACATCAGCGCCGAATTTAGGATCTATGGGCCCATAGGCTCTTTCAGTGGTGCCGTTTCCCCTGGGAGTACTAAGGCAAACAGCATGCACGGATATACACCAGATTTTAGATTTTTAAAGTTGCAAACATAACCTAACCTGACAGTTAAAAATCGCGATTAGGTTTTTCTATAACATCTTCTTTTGTTTTGCACAATATGGGTATTGAAAGGAATTTTTTGTTTTTAATTTTCATATATGTATATTAGGGTGGTCCAAGAGTGCATGTGAAAAAGCTAGGTCGGAATTTTTTTGTTCTATACCGAAGACAATATACCCGTATTTTTTCGTTTAGAAATAAGAAAGGATTTACAGGTCCTTTAAAGCGCTCAAAGTTTTCTGTGTTTTTTTGTTTTTTAATTTTCTTATAATTTTTAGATTTTGTATTCAAATAAAAATATTTTTTTTTTGTTAATTTTGGTTTTTGATATATTTTTTTTAATTAATTTTTTTTATTCTATTGTTTTAAAAAAAAACTATATTTTTTTAATTTAGTTTTGCTTTATTTTCATTTAGTTCCTTTTTATTTATTTTTCTTTTGTATGTTAGTTATGAATCTTTTAAAAAGAAAAACACATTTACATATTTTCTATATTTCTTATATTTAGATCTTTCAATTATTCTTTCGAAAGACAGTAAAGAGCTTTCAAGATAGTTTCCAGAATTGACAATTCCCTTACGAAGGACTTTTGCCTTTCGAAAGTAGTGTTGTTCCGATACCAACATGTACTCGATACCTGTACTCTTTAAAAATATTGAATAAAAGTATCGATACTACAAATGTATCGAAGAGAAGTACTCGATACTTACTTATATCGAACTCATTGTAAATACTTATTTCATGTGAAGAAAAACACAATCAGTTCGAGTACTCTCCGACCAAAACTTACCGAAAACGTAGCTGCAAGTTTGTTCAGTACTTTCGGCCAAAACCTACCGAAACAGAAGTTACCCAAAGTAAAACGTCAAATTTTTAATCGCATTGACTTTTGGCATTTTCTTTTCTACTGAAAATTGTTGCCTTCTGAGTGCCCTCTACGTGCAATTACTAAGAGAAATTTTTCATGCAAAATTTTTTTTAGAAAAGAAAGGCTGTCGAAACTGCGACCCGCCGGTGGCACGCTTACTCCGTTTGCCTGCCGCCGACTCGACGAGACGACGCATTTTCCTTTGCTTACTAAACTAAATCAGATATTTAGTACGTTGTACTGCAATATGAATCCCCTTCGATTAGGGGAAAAGTTAAGTAAACATGTTTTTGATTGAATCGCCTTCAGTTCCTGCCATGTTTCTTAAAAATGGCAAATATATAATGTTTTCACTATTTTATAATTTTTCATTTGTTTTTTTTTTTTTTCTTTTATTTTACATATGGCGCGGGTCCCTTGTGGCGCGGGCCTATGGACCCTATGCTTAAATCCGGTCCTGCTGGGCATACTATAAATTTTTCTAACAAATCGAATTGAAAAGTTCAAAATTTTTATGAAAAGAGTTTTATATGAAATTAAAACAAGTAATTCTTAAGAAAAAAAGTAAAATTGACTACAATTCTTATATACAAATTTAAGATTATCGTTAATTCCTTCATGATCCAATGAACGGATTTAACCCAGTTAGTATGGGACTACCTGTGAGGTAACACTTTTCCTTTGAAAAAAGAATTAAAGAAATCGGTTAACGTCGTCCAAGGTTATGCTGTAACATACATACATAAATAAAATAAAAAAAAAATAAATAAAAATATTCCGACGATTTGATATCGTTCTCCTTTTTGTGAAGTCGGTTAAAAATTTATTGTGCTGGTTTTTGCTGTTGAATGAACTATGTTTTTACAAAAAAATTTTGTTATGTAAAATGCAAATAAATAAAATCGTATGTATGTATATGTATGTACTTAGTACGTAGATATGTACATATTTAGATATGTATGTACATAAGTCATTACACCCTAGATCATTTTTTATCTGGATTCCCTTTGAAGTCAAAGGAGCCCTCACTTTGAATTATCTTTATTTACAGCATTCCTAAAAGCAGCAATCCGCATGCATAAGTGTCGAAACAGTAAACAAAATAATAAATGCTCACGTAACTACATATTTATGTACATACATACATATGTTCATATGAGCGCCAACTGTTACCTAGCAACTCCTTTGCCAAACGCTGCTGCTGTAAATTAATGAAGCCTTATGTAAATAATAATTGAGAAATTCCATTGGGCTAAATATTTCACTTCAATAATGTCACTTAACTCAATTTTGTGCCATCGGATAGACACTCGAGCGACTAACTTCGTTTGATATACATATGAATATACATGAATATATGTATGAATATACATTTGTAGATATGTGTGTTTGTACATATGTATACTCCTTTAACGTGTAACTTTAATCAACTGTATGCAATATTAACATTTCATTATGGTTATAAAAGAAAAACAACTTATATTAAAAACTTTCCGGCTTTTGCGTCGCTATTTGGGATGGGAGAATTCGATATTGTCTTACATTGGGTGAAAATGTCTCAACTGGACCTCGGATTTCAGTCTAGTTCGAATTTTTGTGTGAAAATTTGTGCATAGAGAGGTTTATAGATGTGAAAGGGATTTTGGAAATTTTTTTGAAAAATTTTAATTTTTAAAGTTTTTGAAAGCAAGTATATTTTTAAGCAATCTTTTTTTCAAAACTCATTTTCTCTTAAAGTATTTGATTAAAGTTGATGAAATTTTTTTTTGTAATCTTAGTGAAATTAGAGCTTAAAAAAAATATTTTTATGATTTATAATTTTTTTTTTTTTATTTAAACAATATAAGTATTCAAGTTGCAAAAAAAATATGTTCTCAATGAATTTTTCCATTTCGTTTATATTTTCGAAAACTGCATTTATTGAAGAAAATATTTGTGAAAAGAAATTGTTAGATCTTTTCTGTTTTTGACTTATAGTAACATTTATATCTAAATTATAAAAATATTTTTTTAAGCTCTAATGTCCCTATGCTTACAAAAAAAAATTTCATCAACTTTCGTCAAACACTTTAAGAGAAAATGAGTTTTGAAAAAAAGATTGCTTAAAAACATATTTGCTTATAAAAATTTTAAAAATTAAAAAAAAAATTTAAAAACTTTTCAAAAAAATTCTCAGAATCCCTTTCGCATCTATAAACCTTTCTACCCACAAATGTTCACGCAAAAATTCGAACTTGACTGAAATCCGAGGTCCAGTTGAGAAATTTTCACCCACATACGATTACATGCATGTATCTATAGCAAAGCAAAAGTTTATCGCATCTCGCATACTTTAAGCGAAGCAGTTCGTGCTTCCACTCCACAGGGCTTAGGCTCAAACCCTGGTTAAAGCAATATCGCAAAAAAATATAGAAAAAAGTTCTTTTCTTAACAGCGGCCGTCCCACGGCAGGCAATGGCAAACCTCCGAGTGTATTTCTGCCATGAAAAACAGCTTCTCATAAACATACAACCGCCGTTCGGAGCAGCGCGCGTAATAGCCCGAACACAATTAAAACGACGATAATAAGAGAATCTACTAGCTATCTAGCTTCTTCGTTTGTTTCTGTTACAGAGTTCTGGCAGACGAAAACTAAGGCTAAGTGAGAGTTTTGGCGAGTATACCCCACTTCCTACCCAAAGATCCAACTTGTAGCCATCAATGTAGACCGAATCCTCTTCCCATTCACCCCCGGAGGGGATCCTTGTGTGGAAGTGATTCTTTAGACCAGTAGGCGGAATTGTGTGGTCTAGAGTGCCGAAACCCCGTGTCACTCCACTTGATCAGCGCGTTCAATGGAATAGCATTACAGCTTGCCTATGGTTTACCACTAAAGTCCACAGGTAGTACGTGAAGCAAGGACCCTAGGGCTTTAGTCGCCGTCGTTTCTTATGGTAGATTTATCTACGGACGACCACCAAACCGTAGAACCGATGCCGTAGAACAGAATGGGACGCACAGCCGCTATGTACATCCAGCTCACAATCCCCATTTTGCCCCTGTCGCTGATTTACATGGCAGTTATAGCTTTCTTGCAACGCTCTTCAATATTTCGCCACCAAGTTAACGTTCTGTCAACAATAACGCCCAGATATCAAACTTCTTCCGAAAAAGTCAGTGTGATGCCGTTCAAGGAAGGAAGCTGTAGCTGGACTGTTTTCAGTTTCTTTGAAAAAAGAACCATGACCGTTTTGTCGGATTGACAGTAAAGTCTGCTTCTTTGGACCAGGTGTCCACGACACGTAAGGCGCCTAAGTCACATAGAACTTGGGGGTGCTTATCAGCTGCCATCAGGGCAAGATCATCCACGTACGCAATGATCTGGCAACCAGAGTATTCACCGTTCGATTCCAAAGGACTGGAGAAAGAACACCGCATCTTCGAATATATAGCTCTACAGTCTAACAGGCAATGAGCAAACTCGACCAGAGGGTAATCCAGTCCAAAGCGAGTTAAAGCTTGAAGATCAACGTCCGAACTTGGTCCCTCCATTGTGTCCGTGGGCGCCCTTGCAATCGGTGCCTCTACCCCATCGATTCTGAGCCAGAGAGAGCCTTGCTTATTACACTAGTAAGGGAATAGTTCGGAAAATAGATAGAACAACATTTTATATTAGCTATAAGGCGCACTTAGCTTAGTGGGTAAACGACTAAACATCTGGACAGTTAGCGCCAAAAAATTTACACAGTAGGTGAGACCTTGGCGTTCGTGCTAATTTATATTAACTATTATACATATATAGGTAAGTGAATATTTCCTTCGAATTACGAGAAAAAACTACTTCATATTCAATTACAAATCACTGCTCTGAGCTACCCATCCTTAGCAAAAATCATCTATCTTCATGAGTAAATAGAAGGTTATCCAATTTTGTGGTACCTCCTCTTGTAATTCCGGAATAAATCTGTGCTCCATTAAGAAATTGATTCAATGTTTGTTATGATTTTAATAATTGCTGATTTTTTTTCACTTCAGTTTCCGTTCGATGCATTTTAACAAAACCAACCAAAATCAAAAGCAGCCACACCTTTGATTGCCAATTCAAAAACGATACCACAAAATGGTAGCCAGCGCTTGCTCCTGGACGTGTGTCCTGCACACACTCGCATACTTCCCTTGTGTATGTGTGTGTGTGTGTTGCTTGTATTCTTGCATATTGAATATGCAAATCAAATCAAATACAGCAGCAAGTACATCTATTAATTTTTTGGACACTTGCTGCAGAGTCAGCTTAGCTCACCCCACAGCAGTTCAGCCACTATCCACTGGCTGCTTGCTATGCACCATCCATGCTACGAGGAGTGTCTGCGAGTACTTGCAAGCAATTCGAGTTCTAATTAATTTACCAGTCAATTTTGTGGTTTTCAATTTTCATTTCTCTTCGTTGTGTGGCAAAGGGGGGGTCTCTACCCGACCGCGTTGGCCAGATAGAAACATAGAAATGAAATTTTCGACAGGTGGCGAATATCAACAATGGAGCGTTGGTGGTGGTGGTGGCGGTGTTGTTCCTTTCTGCAGTTCGCCATTGCCGAAGAAACTAAAACCACCTAAAACACAACGGACTAAAACTTACAATAACAATAACAACAACAACTATTAAAACCACTAACAGTCTTGTGTGTGTGTATGTACATTGTTGCTTACACCAAAAAGCACTTTTGTTGAGGTTTGCACAATAACAACGCCACCTCACCTCTCTTTCTCCTGTCTCATCCACAATTAGCTGCCGAAATTGTATGCCGTTTCCACTCGCTGACATTTACTTTTGTGCATTTGTGTACCTAATTGTCTGTCAGTTCGATCGTCTATCATTTACTCAGGCAGGCAGTCAGTCAGTCAGTCAGCGTTTTGATTGTCAGTTTGCTGTACGAAACCACCAAACCAATGCAATTACACAATTTTAGTTGCATTCACACACCCACACAGAGGTACTCAAATAAATAAACACACTTCTGGGCAGACAATCGTCTAAATGAGTTGGACGCGCACCACCCAGCCACTCCGCTTGCTGCAAGTGAAATAACGACTATTAGCATACAAGGCAATCTAACACCACCAACGACATGTTCGAGGCCCCCTCCTTCGTCTAAGTACTCCTACTACTTGTCTTACCCCACAAACTATAGCACCCTTCCATATTCCACATCTTTTCGCTGGGCTGACGACTGCTTTGCTTACTCTGCTGTGCTACATGCAATTTAACTTAATTTTGTTTATTTTCGGTTGCTTCATTTATGTTTCATTTGTCCTGTCCGTCCATTCGTCTGTTCGTCGGTTTGCTTGCTCATCAGCCGCTTCTCATGGTTGCTTATTATATTCTTCGAGGGCTTCTGCATATTTTGTTTTTGGAATATGGTTTTTGAGGTTGTTTGCTCACAACTGTTTGTCGTCGCGGAAAACCGAAAATATTGAAAATTTGTGTAGCTTTGACAAGTGAATGTCAAAAATGAAATTAGTCACACTAGCGCAATGAAGTTTCGTGGTTAGCGTAGATAAATAAATTTAAGTCTTTGGTTTTAGGAAAACCAAAAACAAGGAGATGGAGAGTCTTGATTATTTATTAGTCATAGCGCAGATAGTAGTTGGCTTGTAGTATGGTTTAACAGTGTTGGCTTCTTTTTGAGAAGAAAACCTATTAAGCTGGCATTTCAGGGTACTATTTTATATATATATAAGGAAAATTTGAAAGTTAGCCCCTACCTGGCTACGCCCATGATTATAACTCATACTAACTGATTAATCCCACAATCCGCTTTTAAGAGCTCGGCGCTAAATGATAAGGTGAGATCAGCAACGTTTTGCAGCAGAAACTATTAGCCTTCCAACCTCATCCTAAGTCGAATCTTCGTTTTTGTTGAATTCATTTTGGAAAAAACGTGCTCAACAAAGCATGTGAGTGCGGCAAAGATTATAATATGAGTTTACTTATATTTCCAAAAATTGTATTGCTTGTTGTAGTTTTCACTATGTAAGCAATTATCCAATTCTTCAGAGTCGGATGAAGGAATGGTTCTTAGCAAATAATCCCGGGATTTGCGGCCCTTGTAATTTGAACTGATGGCAATAATAGAAATTCCTTTTTTAACCAGTATGGACTACATTTCTTTTTTTATTTAATATTAATTGAATTTAATATTTTGTTATAAGTATCTAGCTTATTATTGAGCACAAATATCAATATATCAAATTAAAGAGGAAATTCTGTAGAATTTAAACAGATTCAATTTTTCGGGGCATAAGTACTGGTAAGTATTGAAAATGTTCTCTTAAAGTTTTAGCCTTGAAATTTCGCAATATTTGTTTTTGGAAAAATTATATGTTAGGGACTTATATAAACCAGATAAAAACCTCGAATTTTTTAAATTCAAACAAAATTTCCTATTTCATTTTGTACACATATTTTTATTCTACATTGCATTGAATTTTTTAAATAATTTTTGGAACTAATCATAACTTTGAAATTAAAATTGAAAAAACTAACATCTATCTTATTTATAGGGATGTTTTTTAAGAATGAACTATAACAAACTAACCAAAATTAAATAACAGCAAATATAATATCACTGGTTTACAGCAAAAATGTTCTATGGATGCCACTATCCAATTAACATGTAGAAAGAATTCCTTGGTGATTCCGAAAAGCGAGATAATTTTATTTTCTATGGATAACTTTTCGAGATACTTGTAATTTACCGTTATTCAGCTTTAAAAAATAGTGGTTTCACTTAATTACGTATATCTTACGAACCAATTGAACAATCGTAATACGAGATACGGGAAATGAAAGCAAATAAAATTCTCCATAAAACGTATGTACATCACATATACATCACGTTTCGACAGCCCTGATATTTTCTGAGAAATTAAATAATCCTTTCTGACGCCTCTTGCTTTCGATGCAAATGCTCTACCTACTCAGGTTTGCGTGGCGTATGAGTAACACTTATTCGTGCTCATATTTCATACAAAAAATCCTTGCGCATTTTCATTTGACCAATCATTATTTTGTTATTTATCTATCGATTTTCTTCATTGGTAGCTTAGTTTATTTTCTAAAGGAACAGGCTTTAATACAAGTTCAAAATATTTACACAGAAACTGTTTTGACTTTTTCCCCTGTTAAAGTTTGAATTTTTTGTGTTTTTCCAACAAAAAAAATAACTGTGCACATACTAACGCATAATGGAACCAGTGTAAAATAACGCCTTATTTAGTTAAGAAATATAAATTTTGTGTACTGCAATCTAAATCTATTTTAATTAAAGACTATTTTTTATCAAAAAATAATGTGATTTTAACCTAAAAAAATTTGGAAAGTTGCCTTTAATTTTATTTTTTGTGGGAAAGCCGGTTTTTGAAATTCAAAAAAAATACGAAGTACTTATGAATTATTAAAAAAATTGATTTAGTCGAGAAGTTTTAATATGCTGCTGTGCAGTGTCCGCAAGTCCAAAATTTCAGACTTTTAGCATGTTTCCGTAGAGTTTATGCCGCAAATCCTGACATTCGGACCATTCGGGTGCTTATGTCGATTTGGCGTAAATTCGAAATTATTTTTTGTATGGAAGGAAAGAAAATGTGTCATGCAGTCAGAAAAGAAAATAATTATTAAAAATCAGCACGATTATTACCCTAGAATCTAATGGGCTATAATATTGCATACACAAAAAATCTAAAAAATCTAAAAAATCTGAATAAAAAGTCGATAATTTATCTGAGCCTTTGCAGATTTTTAATAATTTTTGCACAAAGTTTGAAAAGAATAGAAAAGTAATAAACATTAAATAAACAAAAAAAAAATAGCCAAAATTTATCAAAATTTTTATGACTTAATCAGCTGATCACAAGTGTACATACACGGTCAAAAATTTTTGTTTAATTTTTAAACCTAGCTGGCACTGCTGCCTTTTTCAATCTTTTATAGTCTACATTTTAAATCAGTCAATAGTTTAAGCAATTTTTAATATATTCTGGTTTAAATTTTAGTCCAAGAATCCGAGAAAATGATCTTTGAGCTATGAGTGGTTGTAAATTAAAACCAAAAAGTTCGTGGCTTCAAATATAGGCCCTATTTGTTTAAAAATCAAACGAAAATTTTTTAATTCTAGTTTCTAGGTTTCAAATATAGAAAATTTTGTTTAAATCTAAACCAAAATAGAAAATTTTTGCCTCAATAAACCAATTGGCATAAGGGTGTCTCTCAGAGAGAGAGCGAGAGCAAACCTTATGAACTGACGGCATCAACACAGCGAAACTCAACATTTGAAAGCACATTTACATGAATGGCTATAGCTGAGTGTACAAGGATGCTTGATACAATTGGTTGCTACCAAGTCTGTCCGGGTTCAATTCCCATCAGACGGAACATGAAATTGAATTTTTTTTTTATTCTTAGTTATGAAAAAGCTTTCGTGAAGTGTAACGTGAAGCAAACGAAATAGAAAATGTTTGGGTTTGAAATTTAAACCGAACTGTTTAAATTCTAAACCCAACACGTGTGCTCTCTTCTTCTTTAAACTCGGTATTTGAAACTAAATTTAGTTTGGTCATATATGTAGTCCAAAAAGTTTAAAATTCAAATTTTTAAGCGTGTATCGGTATCGGAGCCATTAAAATGCAAATAATTATTCGAGCCTGATATGTGTACGTAACTCATATTTTGACAGATTTTTTTTTTCGATAACAACTTTGCTGTCAAAAATTTAGTTCACAAAAATATGTTAAACATTATTCAATCTCCAGTGCACTATAAACGTACAGTTAAAATACGTGTAAATTATTCAAGCAATATTAAATTAATTGATCAACGATTTTAGCAAACAAAGCCATAAATGTCAAAACTGTCATTAAATTCCGCTGCAATTCGTAATCAACTGAATTTTCAATACAGGTCATAAAAAAAAATATTCCACACATAAAAATCGACGATAAAACGAAATGAAATCGATACTTAAATCTACATACTTGTACTACGAGTATTGTGCACTCAATTATATGAGCGAGCAATGTGACCAACGAAACGTTGAAAATAAGAAAACACACATACAATTTGTATCTCGATAGACACGCTTTAAAAACATGAAAGCAATATGTTTGGCTTGCGGTTATGTAAATTTAAAGATCAGAGGTGATATGAATTCAATACCTTGGAGACATTATCAAAAGCGTTATTTGTATTTACAAACAGTCAAAGACAATCAAATGCATGAATACATACTGACAAACACATTTGTGTAGATACGTAAGTACGTAACTAAGAAATTTGGTTTATGCATTTCTGTATATATGTAATTTTTGTGCGCCTGTATCTGTGTTTGTTTGTTTGTTTGTCGCCTTGTTTGCTTTGTGAGGTGTGCGCGTGCATGCAGCCATATTTGTTTACCTTTGACAGTCATTTGACACACGACACTCGCACAAAAGTTAAAACGGGGAAAAAAAATTACAAAAAAAAAAAAGACACGCAGACAACCGCTGTCACCCATCCATTGAGGTATGTAGATAATAAATAATTGAATAAATTTTGTGTAGCCTGAAAAAATTGCATATAATTGCATTAATTTTGAATGCTGTAATTAAGTGGAACGCCCACACGAACTATATGCTCACACACGTTACTTATTATGCGTATTTTTTCCATACTTATTCAGGCATGAAAAAGCTGCCTAATGACAATAATTATGACATTAGTTAGTACTGTCGTGGCACAAGAACGCCCACACACGCATCTTACATAAACACTTTTTCTAACAAACTTGAATGTGGCTCGTAGAAAAACCAATTTAACATGATTAGCTTTTATGTATGTATATGAACAAATCACACGAGTGCTTACATTTTTCGACAAAACCGTGTTTTTGGTCGAAAATGGTGGCACACTTATCTTAGACAATGCATTATCTCTAGTTTTGCATAAAGAACAAGATTCCATCGCGAAATTGTATTTTACTGAAAACTTAACTCATACCTACCCGTAGTTGTGTATTATTTCAAAGTAATAAAATTTCAAGTGTGGCAATAAAAATTTTAAAATTGCAATTTTCGTTTCGCAAATCATCGTCATGTAATATTTTTAATTTGGTGGCATACTAGTTTTATTACTCTTGATTGGTTGAAATTTTGAAGTGTCTTAAACTTTTAAAATGGAAAAATCGTTAAATTTCAAAAAGTTACAAAATAGCTGCGAATTTGGTGGCACACTCTTGAAACTTCACAGATGTGCTTTGTTTGATGCCAGCTTTCATTGGCTCTCATATCAACATTATATTTGAAATCTTCCCAAAGTTATTAAAGAAGAAATGACTATGATTTTTTCGAGCAACAATGAAAACATTACATGACTCCTAAAAGATTCACATAAATGTAAGAATAGTTTTGTTTTTGAACCTCATATTCCTTACCTACCTAGGACTCCTTTCGGACTCGTAGTAGTGCATTTCAATTTCACTACCAATATATTTCACTACCACAATATGGTTAGTGATAATTACGGTGACCATCCGTCCTGTATTGTACGGGACAGTCCTTTTTTTGACCCAATGTCCTGGTAGTTTATTTATTTTATACGGGACGCCAAACATTCTGTATTTGATTTAATGTCCTGTATTTGTCCCGTATTCGGTGTTTTGAAAATGCTGACCATGTATGTCCGTATCGTTTGTTGGAAAAATTGGTTATTGAATTGCATAGTTCAAATTAACATTAGTGATGACAGCTAAGCTTCCTCGATTCGTATCACAGGCATTCAAATTAGAAAATAATAACTGTTTATAAAGAAAACTACGATGATATACCAAATCAATTAAAACTCGCTTATAGGCATGCCATTTTAATGAGCTGTTAAGGCGATATCATCGACGGCAGTGAAATGTTAGGTGAGTTTCAATAATAAATATTAATAGCAAAATCGATAAATGTCGACAAAAAAAATGATAAAATTATCGATAAATATCGATAACAAATTCGATAAACATCGATAGTAAAATCGAAAAATATAGTTAACAAAATTGATAAGTATCATTCAAAAACTCGATAAATATCGATAACAAAATCGATAAAAAATATAGTTCACAAAATAGTTAGAGATATCGATTACAAAATCGATAAAAATATCGATACCAATATCCATAAAAATATCGATTATTATATCGATATGTTCCGAAAATATCGATAGCAAAATCAACAACAATATCGATAAAAATTCCGTAAGCAAAATCGATAAGAAAAGCGATAAAGTATCGATTATTTTATCGATAAGTTTCGGGAATCCCGAAAATCTCTAAAATCCCAAAATAGTTCCCAGATTGAGTCTCTGTGTGTCCCTCTATATCCTTTTCTCATTAATTACCTTTTTTCTTCCCCTATCTTCATCTTTACTTTTATCGGTATCCTCATCCTCATCTTTGTTTTTACTTTTATGTTAATCATTTTCTTCATCTACATATGCCACTTCACCTTTGCCCATATATATATATATATATATATAAGTAAAGTGTTCAAATTTACCTTGGTCTTCATTTTTGCCTATATCTGTACGCATCTTTGTTTTTGTTTTTATTTTTACCTTTGCCTTTATCCGTTTCGTCATCTATGTACGTACTCACCTTCACTTTCATTCTTGTATTGGTGTTTTTTTAAGTGTTATTCTTTAACCTTTTATTAGCAAATTTTTGTTAAATGAATGCCATATGCATACACACAAGAAGCACTTGTTTCAGCCCCAACCATTTCCATTGCATAATTTCCCTTGCATCATTCCCGTTGCACCATTTCCGTTGAATTTGCCAATTTACTCCCAACCAACAATCAGATCAGCATTTGCTACACATGTGCACATACATAAGTTTATAATCTATGTATGGGTTTGTGCTCTGCGCACCCCAGCAAAAAATCGGTAATCGCTTTTAGTGGTAACGTGTTCTAGAAAGCATTGCCTTATAATGTCTTCTAATTCTTTTGCCTCTTTTAGGCATTGCCGGTAATGCGTAGTAGAATGTTCTACAATATTTTATTAATTTCGCTGCTTTGATTCATTACGGGGAATGCAAAGTAGAATGCTTCGCCGTAGTCAGCTGAAAAATAGAATGCATACGAACCCGAAAATTCTTTTCTACTTTCTGTGGAAGATTCCATCGCAAAAAAATCATATTTTGCTTTGTTGAATATACAGTGAAGTTGAAGTCAGTCAATGAAGTGAAGTGCATGAGTTAGGAAGTACAATTTTGAGTTTAATTAAATATGTAGATATGTCCTTCCAATTTTTTTGCGATAATTTTAATTAATTTTCATCTTTTAAGACAATCTGTATTTTCTGTTTTCAGTTTATAATAAACATTGTAAGTACGTACTTATCTAGGCATTCTACATTAGTTACGGCCAATGACCTGTCCATGTTAAAATAATGCCTTCCCGAAGCGAAACGGAAAGCGCCTTCCACCGCCTAACTCGTTACTTTTTTAATTTCTGCGGTAATCGTAAGTATTTTTTGCTGGGACAATGCTGACAACAATCACTGCCAGGTGCTTATAATCCGATTAGAATGTTGTATTGTGTATGTTGAGTAGGTTTTTGATATATTAAATACTGCATTTTATTGAAGAATTAGCACATGTCACTTGCGCAACAATTTAATTAAGATTTCATGTCCATTTGATGGATGATGGCTGGAAGGTGGACGTGAAGGTGATGTGGATGGCAAAAATATGTTTGGGTTTACTGGTATACGTCCGAAGAAAGTGTGGGTGGTTGAAAATCAGTTCACAACGGGATATTTAGAAGAATATATAAATATATAAAGCATAGTTCACTCCAAATCGGTACGCATGAAATGGGTTATATTTTTGTTTTTAACCGGTTTTCAGAAAATAATATTCAGTATGTACATTAAAATAAAGCGAAAGTGTCCTTTTATAGATGCATGTTAACGAAAGTTTTATATTTTGCGTGGATAAATTTCTCAAATCATCATCAATTATCAAAATAATAAAATTTTTCTGAACAGCCATTCTAGAGACTTCAGTAGTCAATTTGCTCTACTTAACTATCTTTAGTTTATGTTTGTCCACAATTCGCACATCTCTACTAATTTTGTTTTAAATAAATACCGTATATTTTTCGATTTGACGTAAATAGGACACATTCGTAATTTGATGACTCCATATGACCCATTGTGGAGTCTTATCGAGTTTTAATGAGACTGTCTCAATTCTCTCATTATTGCATTGCCCTTTGACAACTGTGTCAACTTCTATTAATTCAGTTTCAAGACGATATCACCCTGTTTCTTTTTAGCTTTAAACTTTCAACGTGGGAATTGACCGAAGTCAAGTTTTAAACATGTTTTTATAGACATTATTATAAAATACCACATTTGGTGTGAACATTGGGGTAAAGTAACCGAGTGCGGTTTTTGTTATTAAATTTGATTAATCTAACTGAATCTGGTATATTATAACTCGATAAGGTTTAAGTCTTGTCAAAACTCGCATTCGCTGAATTGTGGATAATCGTGTTCCAATTATCTCGCACGATCTACTGCCGGTAAGCGGATTTTTTTCTAATTGAGGTAAAAACACTTACTCTTAAGCTGGTGCGAAATGATGTTTTTTTAATGATTAGCTTACTCCGCTAATTTAAGCAGAAGGAATTTATCCACTGATTTTTGGAGAAAAATTATAAGTTTTTGGTATGTTTAATTTTAATTTGATTTTTGATCTCGAAAATGTTGGATTTTCAACGAATTTGTTCAACATTATTTTTTGAGCAGCCATTTCCAACACGAATAAAACTGTCAAATTAAAAGCCAGTACTATGAAATTTAAACCTAATATTGCTATATCTATTGTCTGATGATCTGTATTGAAATTGTTTAATACATTTCAACGATTGCTGTACAGGAATTGCTGGAACGCGTACCGATTTACAGTGAGCCATACTTTATATTAGGGTGCCCATTGAAAATGTTTTTTTATTTTTATTTCAAGACCCTACCCCCTAATTTTATTCGGTTTTATGAGAAATATTATTTCCTAGTTTTTAATAGAGGTTTTAGTTTTTATAGAGGTCGCGGCCTGTCGATTTAGGTCAGAAAATACGATTTCGTAGATATATGAATTTTTGAAGGACTATTTTTGACTCGATTTCAAAGAACGAATATGATCTGAGAAGAGGATATATAGGAATTTAAAATGGTGTATAATAATATATTGTCGGGTTTGACTTGTTGGGAGTTTTTTTCGGGTAAATTAAAAAAATCCATATTGCCTTAAATTTTTTAAATTTTGACTATCGATAATTTCCACAATTTCAAAATACGTAACACTCTATTTGAAATTAAATCAATTTTTAAAGAAACTTATAGCTCATTTACATATTTCTTGCTTCCAGCTCCGCGTAGAAAATGAACATAGTAAAGACAAACATGTTCCTATGCGGGCATCTTCATGCCTCCAGTGGCTTAATAGTATGTTTGCATTCTGATACAAAGTTGCAACCACTATAAGTGAAGGACTGAAAAATATTTATAAATTGCAAAAACAATAAAAAGAATTGATCCCAAAAGCAATAAAACTAGTAAAACAACCAATTGAGGCAAATTTAAATTAAAAACAAAAAACCGCACCAAGCGACCGCATCGAATGATGTTGCTCCAAGCATTCGATTAGCCATGACTGAAGCGAGAATATCTGGCTTCTCTGCCAATCTGACCCCTTAGCATTAACTTAATAGTTTTTTTCCGCCTTAATTTTTACTTTCCACACACTATCTCTCTACACCCCCGCACCAACACAAAGTGCCCGAAGTCACAACAATGAAGAGGGGAAGAGGATGATTTTGTTTACACCAAAAGCCACTAGGAAGATATTGAAAGCAAAAAAATACATATGTACATATGTATCTGTATGTATAAGAAAAACAAGCAATCGGAGATAATATAGGTACACAATACCCCACAAAAAAATATGTAAAAAGACTAAAAAACGAGCAGCAAAAATTATAAAAAATAACGAATGTGGCACGTTTTAGTACCTCAATCCCCATAAGATACTGAAAACGTGAAAATGAGGAGCACAAAAACTATATCTACGAATACATATGTATGTACATTAGACTGCATCACTACCCATACAAAAAAAATCGGTACTATTTTTCCATTGCAATTATAAAATCTATTATATTTTAGGACGTGTACGAAACTATTTCAGAAAAATATTAAGACTTACGTGAGCTGGATTGATTTGAAAATACCTCCAAAAATGGAGTTTATAGAAAGTTCTTTAAGAAACTATTTTTATTCATAAAAAAAACTCCATTTTTGAGGGTATGTTCAAATCAGTACAGCTCACTTAAATCTTAATATTCTTCCGAAATATTTTGGTGGACGTCAATTTTGTAATCCCGGCGGACAAACCGCAACTTTTTTTGGTGATGCAGTCTAATGTACATATATGCATGATGCTCATGTTCAAGTATCTACAATGTACATAAATACGGACGTTCATGTATATTAATAGTTATTTTGTCCCGGCACTGAAAGAACTGATACAACGCTTTTATATCGCTTCCATTGCATCTCTTTTATAAAAATGCATACACACACTAGCGTGCATACAAACAAATTTACATTGGATGAATTTCGCTCCACGCCTTATTAATATAAATGAATAAAACGTGATGTATCTATATACGAGATATAGAGTAAGTATTTATTTTTATGTGAGTATACAAATGTTCCCCACTAGCGACATACTCGTACGAGTGTAGGCCAAACGTATGTATATGCATACATATATATATATATATAGATATATAGATATGCACATAGGCATCCAACGTTCAGATAAAAGGCACAAAAAATTTAACACAAAAATATACAAAAAGCGAAAAAGTGACAAAACAACAACAACAAAAAGGTTTGCAAATATAAAGGCGAAACGCTATCGGTCATGCATATAATATCAGACAAGCCACAATTGCATGCCGGCTACTACTGGCTGCAGCAGCGGGTGCCACGTAGAGCGAGTGCACAAAGTATTCTATGTATAGATAGCAAGCGGTGCATGTATGTATGTACCCATGGCTACACTCGTAGGCTTTTGCATTCAGTATCGGATACACAGTGAAAAATGTACACAGTTTAAGATAAGCAGCGATAAATTGGAATGCAAACTGTTGTGGTGGGTGTTGCATGCATACCTTGTCAAAGCTTTGGCAAGTTTCGGCTGTCGAGGATTAGTGGCAAAGTAACATAACCTCCTTGATGGAATGAATTAATGATTTTTGTTCGAACGTGTCCTATTAAGATATACACAAATTGTATAATCCTGCCTCACAGTAACGGATTTCGCCCTATTTGAACTTAGGCGAATACTAAATATATCTACTATACCAACCCAGAATATGTAACTTCGCTGCTTAGCTATATATGTACTAATCATCCATGTCAGACTATCGAATGTGCAAAAAAGCTTTTTCAATTACGATACCTTGCTTATGCGAATAGAATGATATATAAGTTGGCAAGTCGTCAAATTTCGAGTCTTCTTAGAAGTAGATAACAAAGATAATCGTTTTAGCAAAATGTCGAATGCCACACCTTTTCCTAATGACAATGTTTTTTACAACAGTTTTTTCGGTCTCCTAAAAAGTACCCATTTTCAGCTTCGATAGTTTGACATGGCAGCGACGATATGTACATTAGGGTACCCGTCGAAAATGTTTATCTTGGACATTTCAAGACCCTACCGCCTAATTTTATTTGTTTTTTTAAATGTCATTTAGAGGTCACGACCAACAAGCCAAATACGACAATAGATTATTATATAAAATTTTAAAGGCCTAATATCCTCTCCTCAGATCATATTCGATCTTTGAAATCGAACAAAATCGTATTTTCTGACCTAAATCGACAGAACGCGACCTCTAAATAACCTTTAAAAAATCTATAAAAAAATAATATTTTTCATAAAAACGAATAAAGATTTAGGCCGAGTTCAACAAAATACGCCAGCCGTTTCTCTTCTGTGCCAACTGACGCCAATTGAAATTGCAAAGTGAAGCTAAATCCTTCTCCACCTGGTCTTTCCATCGCAGTGGGAGCCTCTCTCTTCCTCTGCTACCACCAGCGGGTTCTGTGTTATATACTTTCAAAGCTGGAGCATCGGTGGCCATTCGAACGACATTGTCAAGCCAACGGAGCCGCTATATTTTAATTCGTTGCACCATGACCATGTCGTTGTAAATCTTATCGTTCCATCGTCTGTGGAACTCGCTGTCGCCAACGCGTAAAGGCCCATAAATCTTCCGCAAAATCTTTCTCTCCAATACGCCATATACCAGCACGGGCATGATGAGCGACTTATATAGTGTGGTTCTCGTATGTCGAGAGAGGACTTTACTCCTGAATTGCCTACTCAGTCCAAAGTAGCACTTGTTGGCAAAAGTGATTCTGCGTTGGATTTCCATGCTGACATTATTATCGGTGTTAATGCTGGTTCAAAAGTAAACGAAATTCTCTACTTTCTCGGAATTATAACTGTCAACAGTGACGTGGGTGCCAAGGCGCGTATGTGCTGTCTGTTTGTTTGATGACAGGTTTATCACCAGACCCTAAAATTAAGTAAATTGATAAGGTGCAGTAAATATTACAATATGGTGACTAAAGAAAGAGGTTAAGAGGGCTTAATTCTAAAAAGAAAGTTATCATTTTCAAATTTGGTACATATGTTCTTCATGATATTAGCAAGTTATGGTAACACTTTTGGGCCGATCGGATAACCCTCTCCCCATATCTAACGTTGCTTTTGAACGATATCCTTTTTGAAAACTTTTTAAAAACTTGCTTAAACCCCTTTATAGTGGCACCCATATTGTGATATATATTTCAATTATCTAATCGCCACAATTCAAGTTGCATTTGCTTGTTTAAACATGTAGCAACCCTACTAAATATAGTTCTCCTTCAAACACTAAACTAAAGAATATTTAAAAAGGTGGCAACCCCACAAAAAAAACTTTATTGCACATAATTTTTAAAATGACGGCAGCCCTACTAAAAAGATAATACATCTAGAGGCCAAGCACCTTCATTTTACACCTCATTTCCTGTGATCCAGCGAACGGTGCAGATCTTAGAAATTTTTAAACAGATGGCAACCCCATAGGAATTCTCAGGCCTAAAGATAATATCTCTATTAAAAAATGTTCACAAATCCGTTCAGTAGTTTTGAAGATCAACGTTTAGTTCCAGCCAGTGTGCATTGGAAAATATTTTTGTGGAAGGTTGCCACCTGTTTGAAAATTTTAATTTGATTTAATTGGTAAGATAAATTAAATATCGCAATATGGGCGTTAAAATAAAAAGGTTTAGGAAAGTTTAATGAAGACGGTTACCACCTGTTTGAAAAATGTTATTCAGTTTAAGTAATAAGATAGGGTAAATACTGAATTAATACACCTCTGAAGAAAGTGAACCATGCGTAGAATCGAGTTATAAGAGTACATATAGATTAACTTTTCAGTATTAAATAACTTCGAAAATATATTAACTTATTCATAAGAAATATAGCACGTTTCATAAATCGAAAATTTGTTTGAAAATCTCTCAAATCTCATAAAGCTCTTCAAATGTATTTTATTTTTATACCCCAGCGCACTTGTACACAAGGGTATTATAACTTTGATTTATTTTGGAACGAATTTCCGGCATCCCTTGTCAAGTTTGGCTTGCAGACAAACCGGTTTCTGCGTTGTGCCATCTTCAGTGTCATTTTTCGTTCTGTCTGGTCACCACATCTCCTCATCAGACTTCTTTTGTTTCTAGACTTCAGCAGGGATCGAACCTGCGCAATAGATGTGCAAAGCCAGAAGCGTTAAGCACTGCGCTATGTACACCCCGTAAACTCTTGTTGCCATTTCCGAAATTGCCGCTATGACTTCTACCGCTTTGGCTTTGTGGTACAATGCTCAATAAGAATATAAAAAATTAAACGTTAATAAGCCATAATAACATTGAAAAATAAATAATAATTATTATTAGTAATACATGTAATGGAATTTTTTTTAACCCATTGCACATGCGCAGAGGGATATTAAAACCTAGTTTGCTTAGCGTCTGTTAAAATAGATCTTAATGATAATGCACACCAAATTGCTTAGATTTATGAGGAAAACCGACATTGCCATACCCGGTTGGCTGGCCCACAGTAAAAGTCCAGCATAAATTAATTAATCACAAAACCTACTTAATCAAATTAAGGGTTAATGATTAAAAAACAGGTTTTAACCGCGGTTACGATTAATTGTTTAATCATATTAAAATTATTCATGTTTAACTGCAATCGGATTGAATTTAACCGAATTAATTAATTGATTAAAAAATCAATCGATTAGTGCCAACACTGTTTGCAACAATTCATTACCAAGAAATACCTTAACATATTTTAAAATTTTGGAAATAAAAACAAAGTACTGAAAATTGCTTGAAACTTCAATATTTCGAAATTTAAGGACGTAAATTTACTCAAAATTAATACACCCCGACTTACTATGCGATAGCGATAGGAAAGGTGAAAAACATATGTTTAATACTTGCGTCGGGGATTTAATGTTTGGCTCCGCCCGAACTTAGACTTTCTTACTTGTTTATGAATGACAACACAAAAAAACACCCTAATGTATATGTAGGTTTTTGTCCAGTACACATTTTTTCCCTCGGAGTTTCCAGCGGGAACTTCTCCCACCAAATTTTGACGAAAATTTTAGTTTTGTTAATTTTTTGCATTCCCCTTCCTCTCCTCATGAGTATATTTAGAAAAAAAAAACGCATATGCCTAATGTCCATACAACATTCATAAAAGCATTTATAGTGGCATTAAGTTACCCGTACATTACTCCACATTCTTGCGAGCCATTTTAGGCACTGCCCAGAGACTTGTCTTTGCCGTGAACAGCTTGCGAGCTGCTGTGGCGTTGAATTTGATGCAATAATACACATACCACTCAGCTTAAAAGCTAAGCCCCTTTTCTACATATCCTCACCCGTTTGTCTTTTTTCTTTCACTTACTTAGCCACGCTGGGCTGCCGCAAGCGTCTTAGCGGACCCATTCCATGAGTGGCTCAGCTGAGCTGATCTCCTGCTGATACCCACTTAAGCGAAATGTTAACCCCAGCCACTGGCAGTCAATCATCACACCATCACGCCCACATAACATACACCGTAAGCGTTTGCTAAAGCTTTCAACAGTGTATTTGATAGCTGAATGACAGGCCTCATCAACGGCGTCAACGTCATCGACAGAATGACGTCGAAAATTACACCCGAGTAGGGCTGTCGAAAGAGGCGACGCGGCGGAGTGGTACAGCGAATTACATGTGAGCCAATGTATATGTATGTATGTGTAGATAGATGTCAGTCTGCCCGTATAATCCAAACTATGCGCTTATTCTAATCATAACTGACGTGTTTTCTCGATATCTACTTATAAAACTCTTAAAAACAAAAACAAAAATAATAAAATGCAATTGCCTTGTCAGTTTTTATTTATTCAAGCGAATCGATATCGTCTTTATTACATATACATACGTGAAGGTATTAATGGCGAGCGTGTGTGTGTTTGCGTGTGCATTTTCTCCGCTCATATAAGCCAAATTAATGCATACGTTGCCATTTCCGCCTACATTTTGGCCCATTTGTTATTGCTATTGTTGGCAATTGTCGGTGAGTTCATCGAGCTTGCCATCGTCAGCAAGGGTTAAGGCAAATAAAACTAGAATTTTCTGACACACTTAATACTCGTAACGCCTAAGTATGTATGTAGTACGTCTGTGCATTCTACATTCGTATTCACTTAGGTGCATACATACATTACAACTGGATTACGATTTTTATAAAATATGTTACTTGGCACAAAAAAATATTCTTGGTAAGACAATATGGGCACTTCCGTGGGCGTACAACTGACGACAAGGCAGTTAAACTAATCCTTTGCTAGTCAAGTAGAATTTATTTTTATTCGAAATTGAATGCGTTTGAATGGCATTGAGTGATGTTGGGGTTGACGTGTTGCCGAAGAGGGAGTAATCGATCTCTTTTGAATATTAAGAGCATTTATTGGATTACCGGCAGAAATGTAATGGAGAGTTGTGGGTGGGAAATGTAGAATAATTTGGAGACGCGATGGCGTGCTGAGGCGGGCAAGTACCTTTAAATTGCTCTTTCGATTTACCGATGAATTTAACTAATTATAGTTAAAGGCACTCCAGATCGGATCATCAGTATGTTGGACAGTCGTTACACACACGCAATTTGGGAAAATCTTATTAATCTGGATTCTGTTCTATGAAAGGTGTCACCTTAACTGAACCGCTTGAGAAATTCACCCAACCGCTCTTTAAGCAAACAAACTACATGCCAACCTTTCTGTCGAGATTTTCGCGAAATTGTTAACCCTTCAGTCACATATGCATGTATGTAAGTACTTTCCAACTTTTGAAATCATTTTCGTTAAATAAACTTGCTTTCTATTCGAAACCTCATTTTTAAGAAACCCAAAAAGTTTTGCTCACTTTTTAGCTAGTTCGTTTTATTTGTTCGTTTTGTTGCATTTCAACTTGCCACACTGCACAAACTGGACGAGTACTAGCACTACGTGTTGTTGTAACCAATTTCTTCTCCGCAAACTCTATGTGATTGTCTTGCTCTTTCTCTGCTTCATGTTTGCGATACTTTCTGGTGATGTTCGTTATTGTAACTTTGGTTGCCTTAGTTGTTGGTTGTTTTTTTTTAGGTTAGTTTGAAGGCGAAATACATATTTGATGATTATTTACTATTTTTATGCTTTGCTGATTCCTGCCACTCGCCGTACACATACACACCTTCAACAAACAAGCACACGAACACAAAGAAGCAGCGAGATAACAAACTTCACATTGCACTTTATTCTGCTTAAACAACTTTTGACTGGATACTTTGACTTTGGAGACCGCCACATAGAAATATATGTACATACATATGTATGCAGTTATATGCACGTACGTATGTACATATGTATATAGAAACTTTCTGCTTAGCTACCTATTGGCTTTCTCGCTGCCACTGACATAACAGCCAACTAACTTCTATGGTCTACTTCTTCAACTAGTTTTTTTTGTGCTGTTGTTCTTCTGCTTGTTGTTCAACTCTTTTGCAACAATTGAGTAATGAAAAAAGTAAAAAGAAAAAAAAAAAACAAAAAAGTCTAAAACTAAATCTAGTGGTCCTTTCCATTGCAGCTGTGCACGATCCGCCTGCAAGTTGAGTATCTCAATTTAGTCTAGTCTGTGCGCCTCACTTTACTTGGCGGTGTTCTTATGGCTATTTCGTTTCTACAAAAAAAGTTGCCTTCTCATCGCGCTGTTCTTAGTGTTTGGGCGTAGAGGGCAAAGAGAAGGTTGCATTTCTCGGTAGAAACGAAATCGGCATTAGTTTCGCTTTGCACTCGACTACATACAACTCATTGTTAGCTGCTACATCTTTTCTTTAGTTTGAGTCAGTCTCGGTTAGTCAGTCAGTTTGGCTTTTAACGCGTAGACAGCTATGCCGCGTACTTCAATAAAGAACTTTTGCGAATTTTGCGACTTGGCACAGTGGGCTCAGTTGAAATTTCGATGGGTATTTTAGGGCTCTTATCTAAATATGTGTATGACAGTTTGTGAACGTCATTTCCGAGGGACTTGGTGTAGAAAACGACAGGCTACGATCACCAGCTGTCAAATTGTTTTTAAAACGTACTCTTATATGTATAGATCGTTTTTGTTTTTCGGTGAGAAGGCAACAACGCGATTGTGGTGGTGGCCACTTTGGATCTATTTCTATTTTTCGAGCGACAGTTAAGGTTCTTCTGCTTCTATTATGTCAGACTCATTCCAAATTAATGATATCTCTGCCACGTGTAAAAAAGTCAAAAACGCGCTACATCGTAGATAGAGCGTTTTTAAACCAAATTCTGAGAGAAGGCGTGCTTCAACTAAATTCTGAGATAGGGCGATCTCCAGCCAAATTCTGAAGTAAGGCGTTCTTGAGTCATTTTCTGAGATAAGGCGTCATCGAACCGGCTGTCGAGATTGGTCGGTCTTCCACTCAGTCGTCAATATACGGCTGTGGCCTGTGGCCCGTCGTTTTCAAGGTGTATCAAGAATTAGACCAAATTGAGGTGTCTCAAAATTGCTGTGATTGAATTTGGTCATAACCTCATTATTGCTTAGAATAGAACCGCAGTGGCAGGTCCTAAGTGCAGGCGCTCCAATTGGGGCACATCTAGATTAACGCTCCAGGCTCCAATCCGAAGCCAATATGATTTCTCTTGGAGATAATATTTGGCTAACGTAGTTGCACCGATGCGGTTCGAAGCCCTGCTCCTTACAGCGCTTCCAGTTCGAATAATTCAAAGTATGAGTGTTCCGTGGGCCTTTGAATTTCTGTTTGATTTAAGAATAGATCTGGAGAAATTTTCTCTTGGCCTCCTTTTTAGCAGCACCCCACCTAATCTCACTCTACCTTTTTTTCATTTCAACTTAAGTCATTATTACATTTCATTTCAATTCCATACTTCTCAGTCCAATTCATTTTGTTTCATTTCATTTGAAGTAATTTCATTTCACTTCGTCTCACTCCGCTTCGTTCAACGCCGCTTCGTTTCTTTTCATTGCACTACTGTTCTCTAGAGCTGTTGCGTCTTCTTTACTTAGTAACGGGTACAGCCTTTGACTCGAAGTACCGAATCGTTACTGTCATAATAATCTCGTTAGTCGCATTTTACGTATATGCACCATTAACGAGAATCAATACAAAGGTGTGTTGGGTGCATATGTACCCTGCAGCAATTATGACTCACCCAAGGTTAACCTTCGAATAAGCCCTGCTTTTACCAGTACTAGTCCCTCGTATTTAGTTCCCCTGCCTTTGTCATTGAAAAAGGATTGGTCCCACAACTCTCCGTAAGATGTCCTATTGTGGTTAATTGTTCTTTATTATCTGGTTTTAGACTAGTCCATTTATATTTTTCGTTTGAATACGATTTCGTTGTATACTTCACGGATGCTTTTTCGTAATCAAGAAAAACCAAAAAAAAAAAATGTACATTATATGTTCCGCCAATGGGATTTGAACTTGGACACTCCTGACAGCACAACCAATAGAAGCAAGCGTCTATGCGCACTCAGCTACAATCACGGCATGTGAATGTGTTTTCAAATGTTGACTTTCAGCGATTGCTGAATTTTTGCATTTTGAGAGACCCAGAGTGTTTTCGTAACATTTATAGCCCGATTGTTCTCATCTCCTTTCATTTTATTTAAATTTATTGCATTTCCTATCACATTTCACTCGGTTACAACCCACTGTGCTGCACCGCGTACAATTTTAGCTCCGAATGGAATTTCATGAAAGTTTTAACTAGTTAAGTAGCTATTTCTGCGCTTTGATCGAAAGTTTTTCATTCATTTATATGTACATTTGAGTGCATATGAACCTGGCGGGAAAAAGAAGCGAGCTAGTAAAATAAATTTTTCCAGTCTTGAACAATTGCATTCCGTATAAGAGTGAATTGGTTTTGAGTAGATTTCACCCAAATTTGTGTTTTGGAGAGTGTCACCTTTTTCGAAGGTCTGCTTTTCAGGTTTTTTATGAAATATTATTCTTTTTCGAATTAATTCTGAACTATTAAGTTAACATCAGCAAAACTTGCTCCAGTTTAGGTTGTAAGGAATTAATTATGCCTAATATATGTATATTCGGATGTTGTCTGTTTCATAGTTATAACTTTTTCTTGGTTATGAGTCAATTTTCCTACAGATCATAGAACCATATTTTTATATACAACTGCATCTTTGCTATAGGGTAGAGTAAGTATGCTAAGAATATTATATTTTTCTGCACTTTTTGGTAGTTGGTAATTTGATTTGATTTTGCAACTTTGATTGCGGTTATAATTGCGCTTTATGCAGTCCGCAGTAACTGTATACATACATAAGTGCATTTGTACGTAAATTTCCGAAGGCGCTACTGCTTGTTTTTTTTTTTAAAAAAAAGACCCATTTTGGATTTTATCTGCCCTATATACACACACTTACTTAAATACGAATAAAGAATATCGAAGCGAATGCAATCTCTTGATTACTTTTACTGGGATTTCTATTTCAAATATTTATGTGCGACATTTCTGAAGGTTTTGAAAAATCGTGTAGACAAAATAAAAACACGAGACTAATAAAAACTTACATATTTTCCATTGATTTAAATTTATGTTAAGTCACGCCTGGTACTCTTGGAAAAGCGCAACACCACACAATGGAGTCGAGACTTATGGAATTAGAAGCCTTAAAACGTAATTCAGAGAAGCTTAGATATGTACGTATTAAAGGTGGTTATCGTCGTTAAAAATCTCAAAAGACGGCAACGATTATTATTATCTCACACATATGTTCATTATTATGTCGGTAAATACATACATCCAGAATCTTTCCGGCGACTATAGATATGAAAATATCGATAATTTAATCCACATTTATAATAATAAGAACACCGATAAAGATGTAGGTATGTACATACTTTGATGGAAATTATTGTATCGTTCACTGAGGCGATTAGCTTTCTATCGCAAAAAAAAGGCGTTTTCTTTACAGCGGTCGCCCCTCGGCAAGCAATGGCAAACCTCCGAGTGGATTTCTGTCATGAAAAACCGCTGCTCATAAAAATACAATCGCTGTTCAGAGTCGACATAAAACTGTGGGTCCCTCGCCTTTGTGTGATAACATCAAGGCCCACGAGACGATTAAGATATTAATATTTTATCGAAAACAAGGTCCAAAATGTAGTCGAAAACTTCGTTTGGATTACCATGAGTTTATCAATAAATTTAAATTTAATAATCGATATTGATAACTGCATTCATATGATATCGATAATGCCTTCTATAGATCAAGTGAAGTAAGAAACCCATAAATATATCCGTATCCATTCCGTATCTATTCCATTCTGACCATTAAATAACTCAAATTTGAAGATGGTCTCCACTCTATCAACTTTCTTCGTCTTCTTCTCTCTTACCTTAGGCTTGTTCATGCTACTTTTGCTGAGCGCACAAATTGCTAATAAAAATTATTTCTGCATGAAATATAGACTGACACTTTGTCACTCTTTATTATGCCTCCCAAATGCACATGCACCACCTAGAAACCATTTTAAAATGAGCAGCAAAATATCATCGTTTTGGTCATGAAAAAAAAAAAATTTATTGTCACCATTCAAATGTCGAACTGAATTCCGATTCATAATGCGATAACAAAAGATTAACGAACGTGAGAACGAGTTGGTGAGGAGATATTAGAGCAGTGCTATAAAAATGTGTTAAGCCGGATGAGGACATGGCAAAGTTCAACGCACACAAACACACACACACACACACAAAAGGCGAGTGTGAAAGATTAAGACTAAAAGGAGCAGACGTAAAATACGTGCATATCCTTAGCCAACTCGCACTTATGTACCTCTAACTACTTTAAAGAGCAGAGCTATAAAAAAGAATTATTGCACGCTTAACTGAAATTTCTATTACCTTGGTAATGCGGAAATGGCTTAAAATACAACGGCAATAATGGTCACACATATACACAGGTTTGTTCGTGTTCTTCTGTGTGCGCATATGCATATGGAAATGGCTAAAAAAAAGATACAAAAATTTAACCATGTATATGCATGGCAAATGGCCTTAGGTCGGGTGTCCCAACGATATTAGTTGCCTGCCACCTGCCTTTTTCCGCTAGCTACTTGCCCACAAATTGCTCTGGCTGGCATCGCACTCTGCTGGATTTACTGGCTTCGCAGACTAAATTTTACGAGCGTTTGGTGTGTGACATTGTTGTAGGGTCATAAATATCTAAATTTTTCTGTCACTGGCCATTACCAGTGAGTTTAAGGAGCATAAAGATGGCAAATAAGGTTTTTGCACAAAGCATAAAGATTGGTAAGGATATTTGAAACGAGATATTGATTGAATTATTGAATGAGAATTGGAATGAACGAATTGCTTAATCGGCTTTTAAATTCGCCAACGCTTCACCACGCGCTGAATGTGTACAGATGTATGTACATATACGCATTTGGAGAAAGCAGATGGCAACGCTGTTAAAAAAAATAAAGCCGTATTGCACACCTAATGGCCAAGTCTTTTCATTTCCCAACTCTCTTAAAAAAATAAAAAATAAAATAACATTTTATTACACATCTAGACCAAGTTCTCTCATTTAACGTCTCACTTTTTAGTCCAACGAGCAGCCCATATCTTAATTTTTTTCGTGCAGGTGGCAGCCCTATTGGTAAAAATAAAACCTTATTGTAAATCTGAAGGTCAAGCACTTTCATTGGACGCCTCATTTTTTATAATTTAATGAACTGTGCAAATCTGATGTTATTAACAAAAAATGCCTTCAAGTACTATATGTAAATTAGTAATTTTAAAAAGGTGGCAAACCCACGAAAAAATTTAAAGCTTATTGCACATTTGGAGGTCATATCCTTGCATTTGGTAGCTCATTTTTTAGTTCAACGAACGGTGAATATCTCATAATTTTTAAAAAGTTGGCAACTCTACTCAAAAAATAATACATTATTGAACATCAAGAGGCCATGCGCTTTCGTTTGGCTTATTACATTTTGTGATTCAATGAACGGAACTTATAATTTTTTAGACAGGTGACAGCCCTATAGAATTTCTAAGTACTAATCTATAATACCCCTATCGATGCAAATTATATTAAACAAAATCTCGACCAAATCCATTCAGCAGCTTTAAAGATAAACGTGGTCAAAAATTTTCTACTTTGGTTTTTACTACGTAAGGATGAGATTGTAATTTTTAAATAGGTGGCCACCCTACTAAAGAATTAAAAGTTTTTGTACATGAGAGGGCCATACCCTTTAATTTGATATCTCATTTGGTTATCCACCGAACGGTAAAGATCTTATAGTGTTTCAACAGGTGGCAAACCTACTCAAAAATGCAATACATTATTGTACATCTGAAGGCTAAGTCTTTTCATTTGATAGTGACGGTGCAGAACGGATGACTTCGCTTATTAAGATTGAATATAGTAATGTTCTTTACAGGTGGTAACCCTATTCAAACAAATAGAACATTAGTGCTTATCTGGAGGCCAATCCCTTTCATTTGACACTTATTTTTTCTAATCAACGAACGATGGGATCTTATAATTTTTTAGACGGGTCTCAACGCTATATTCAACAACAAGATGTGCTTTTCCAAGCACATTGACTTTATGATTGCCAAATCTAGGTCGATGCTTGGGTTTGTAATACGAAATTCCAAAGAATTTCGTGATATGTTTGCCCTCAAAAATCTATACTTGTCCTTTGTTAGATCCAACCTCGAGTATTGTAGTATAATCTGGGATCCTCACTATACGAGAAATTCCTTAAGGATCGAAAAACGATTCAGAAACGATTCACCAGGTATGCCCTTCACCGCCTGAATTGGAATGGTAACGTGCCTGAGTATAGAAGTAGGTGTCTCTTACTCGGGCTGCCAACATTAGAAACGCGTAGGAAATTTTATTCCATAATGTTTATAAGACACATAGTGACAGATCGTATTAACTGCCAGTTTCTGCTGGAGTTAATTATTTTTAATTGCCCCACGCGTGATCTGCGGTCATCGTATACATTTCGTGTTCCTTATTGTAGGACCAACTACTCCATAAATAAACCGATCAATTGCTGCTTAGGCACTCGAATGAGATAGGTAGTCAGTTGGACTTTTTCTCGGAAAGTAGGGATAGTTTTAAGAATAAATTAACTGCACTACTGCATAGCCATTATTGCTTATAATAAAAAATAATTAAAATTACTAACATAGTTCTAGTAATCTATATGTCCTCAACTAATTGATGAAAGAAATGAATAAATAAATGAATAAATAAATAAATAAAAATAATTATTTTGCCCACATCCAGTCGACCGACAATCCAATACTTTCGCTACTTTCCAAGCTTCTGAACGATGAGCCATGCTTTTATGGCAAATTGTAGGGACACGAGGCATTTTTAGGCCTCATGATTGATTGGAATTTTGCGTAGTATTAAAAAAAAACGCTCTCGAAAAAAAACCACAACAGCGTTGCAGCTCTAAAAATTAATTAATATTGATGGATTTTCGGTAGTACAAACCTTAATTGCCACATGGCCGGAGGAATTTTCCATAACTTTTAATTATAAGTCAATTTATCTTACATATACATAGCTATGCAGAAAAATTTATGGACTATCAGGAAGTTCATATATACATATTTGTGTGCCTATAAAGCAAATTGTGTTTTACCCAACAGCTACAGCTACATACATATGTATGTATGTATTTAGTAAATAAATAAAAAAAGTCAAAGGAGCAGCGAAACGTGATTGACAAAGGCCGGCAATAATTCTTCGTTTTTTTTTGCGCTCCTCCTACTACGAGTACGTTTGTGAAGAAAACTTGTTATATTGCTGTTGTTGCGTTTATTTTTATTATTCGGTTTTCTGTTTTGCTAAAGGACTTGACAACATGCTGCACTAAATTTTCATAGTGGCCTATAATGAATATAGAAAAACAAAAAAAATATGTATGTATGTACATATGTATTTACCTACATAGAAAGTGTTGTATGAAGAGCATATGAACTGAAAAATAAACATGCATACGTGCATGTGTACTATAGGGTGGTGCAAAAAAAAATAAGTTTGGAATTTTAATGCTAGGGGGTGAAAAAATATACCCCGCTATTTTTATTTTGAAATCAAAAAATATTTAGAGGTCGCTCAAAGCGCTCAATGTTTTCCATGTACTTCGTTTATTATATACAAAAAGATCTTGTCTAAGTCCGTTCAGTAGCGTGGTTTAAATATCTCGCCTTTCCTTTATAAGATGCATAGAAGATAGTAATTTTAAATAGGTGGCAACCCTACTCAAAAAACTTAAAGTAAAGATCATATAGTTTTTAAACCGGTGGCAACCCTACTTAGAAAAATAATATATTATTACACATCCAGAGGCTAAGTCTTTTCATTTGAGAGTGACGGTGCAGAACTGACGTCTACGCTTATTAGAATTGAATATAGTAATTTATTAACAGGTAGCAACCCTATTAAAATTCTAAATTAAAAAGGTCAATCTCCTATCGATACAGAATATATTCGAGAAAATTTGTTCAGTAGTTTTCGAGATTACTGCGTACAAAGAATCTCGACTTTCCTGTGTACCATGTATAGATGAGAAAAAACCAAGTTTTCGTAGAAATGGTATAGGATTTTTGAATATCAATATTTTTCGATCTGAAAACTATGTTTCTCTTCAGGAGACTTCGAATAACAATATCCCATTATTTGTGTATTATTAACTATTAGCTATTACTAAATATTTTTTTATAGAACTCCCTAAAAACCTCAAAAAAATGCAAAGGGGAACCCATAAAAAATCGGTAGTAATAAAAAATGGAATAATAAACAATTGGATGTTACAACTGGTAGTCTCCTGAAGAGTAACAAAATATTGTTGTATGAACAAAAAATATTGATTTTCAAAAATACTATTCCATTTCTACGGTAAGTAGTTTTCTCCCATGTAAAAGACATGGAAAACATTGAGCGACCTCTAAATATTTTTTGATTTCAAAATAAAAAATATGGTGTATCATTTTTTCAGTATAGAACATTCCTAGAGGGTGAGATCGTTAAAATTCCGACTTAACTTTTTTTGGACCACGCTAATACATATTTTTGGATCACCCTAATGCACATATGTCCAAACATTCCTATATGTATTCATGTACACAATGAAGCGGTCATAAACAACACCGTCAGTCACCGCGTTTAATTAAGGAAACGACTACTTGACATGTGGCGAGCAACCACAAAATATTGTATGCGAAAAGCACAACCAACAACAACCACAAAAACCGCAGTAACAAGAAAATCAACGCAACAACTTGACACTAAAGAAAAGGTATAAAGCGCGAATTAACCCAGCGATAAAATTCGGTATCGAAGGGCAGATTTCTGGGTGTTGTTGAAGAATTACTCAAGCGCCTGCCTTCTCAGCGGTTAAACTATTTGATCTGCGTTTGACCCAGGTTTCCTTTATCTGGCAGCAGATATAATTGCGTTGATCAGCGACGAGTAATGCAAGCATTCTGGTACCAGTTGGCAGTATGGGGCAGATTCGCTAACCACCTTGGTCTGGCCACCGTACCGTACTCTGGAACCGGTGGCTGGTTGCGATGCAACTCCACATCTAGCCGACATAACGTAACGTAACTCTACCCGTATTTGGGTATAAAACCATAGCCAGCACGATGCTTCCCGAAGACTCGCCGCAATGAAGAAAGTTACGGCAGTCTCCAAGAGCTCCTGCTCCCCTTGGTACCGGAATTAATTGCCTGGTCGGGGCTTCTAGCCGAGGCTACTAACAGCTCAGCTTCCACTCAATCTCCCGGACTGTTGGCCGGTGACTAAGATGAAAACTTCATCGACCTATACTCCGCTTCCGAGCTCCAGAGGAAATCACATTTGTAGAAGTAAATTCCACCTAACTTATGCAGTGGTTACTTGTGGCCGCGAGGATTATGTGTGCACTACTTGGAGCAGTTTCTGACTTGTCTTGCTAGGTCAAATCTTTCTGCACACACGCTAACGTGCTTACTCCTATACCTTTTGCATTAATCTACACGCTGCTGTTTTTTTTCTTGTTTTTGCTGCTGTTTTAGCTGCTACTTGGTGTCTACACAAAATCCTGCAGCTACAATGCATTTATTGAAGATCCAAACTAAAAGATACAACACTTCGCTGTCAAATCGATGCAACAGACGCGAATACTGGTAGAGAGGCGAAGTTGGTTGTTGGTCGTTGGTTGTGGCAGCAGTCAGCGTAGTTTGTTAAAAGTTAACGGGCTGACTACAATATGGGCAACAGCGGTTTTCGGCTAACAGGAATTACTAAATAACAAAAGGCCAAGAAAGCGGGTAAATAATGATAGGAACATTGTGTGTGTCTGGCGATTGGTTGATTGAGGTGAAAATGTGCGCTGCTAGCTGAGTATGTAAGAGGTGCCTTTCAATGTTGGCTGAGCATACAAGTCACTCACTTATTCATTGGTGTTGCTTAGTCTAATATGTATGTATGTAGATGCGCTATGTTCGCTTTATGGTGGTTACTGTTAGTAGGTGGTCACCTCTTCTGGATATCGTTGATATTCGTATGAACTTGTTTGTTATTGTTCTTGCAAGCGTTGTATTAGACCGGGGCCGGCGAACGAATTATCCAATGTAGCCATGACGTTCCAAAAAGAAGCCATGTCTTCTCACCGTTCTTGGAGATATTGGTTGACACTTAAATCGTTTAAAAAAAAATACGAATTAAGAGTCGCTTGAATGTCGCTGTGTACCTCGTGTGCAAATGCCATCTTCAGCAGACATCCAATATGTCTGGAATTAAATTCAAAATTTCCAATTTTTTATTATTAAAATATGTAAACAAGTGTAGTTTATCGAGTGAAGTCACATCAGGCTACATAATAAATTTGAGTGTTTCCGATAACTCCATGAATTCAGAAAACTTCGATGAAAATTCGTCGATGAGAAAATTGATTACCAAAGAAAACTCTTTAGGGACTCTTGATCCGTCTGGTTTTTCATCTAAATTCAAATTTGTTAAGTTTGGCAAACATTTGTAATTTTTGGAAACAATGGGATGCACCATACTTATCAATGTAATATCTGCCAAAAAAGCTGCGACAAAATTTACCAAATTTACCAATAACTTTCAGTTTAGCCCAAAAAGCGCGAATGAAATCTATGCATCATAATTATAACAGTTTTATTAGAGCCTTGAAGCTTTACGTTCAAATCATTGAAATGTTTGCGTATATACGTAAAAACCACAAATTTTACAAACCCCGCATAAGCCGCAAATATTCGTTTATTTAGTGCGTGCGATGATATGAGGTTCACTATTTTTGAGAAGTATGTGATGTGCATTTGACCGGCCCTACCTGTGGTTATGTAATTCCACCCGTAGAATCCGAATTTGAAGCCCATATTATTAATTGAAAAGGAATTTGAAAAATTAATTAATAATTAAGAACTTTTTTCGTCGGTATAGGGTGATTTGAAATTCGATGAAAATAAAAACATGCACCATACGAGACTGCTCTTCACTCAGAAACAGCTGCACGTTTTTGATGAAATATGGCACTCGGATCTAACTAACATTTGGGATATTTTAAAAGGTTTTTAAAATTCCATTGGGGGCATTTTAACGCCGTGGGGGTTCACTAGTTAAATTTCATTGTATAAAAAAACATAACTTCTGAGCCTCTTCTTCTTTAGCAATATATGTACATATATTTCAGTTTTTCTTTTGCTGAAGTTCAAAAAAAAAATCGCTCTTCTATCTTTTTTTTAATATCGTTTTATTTATTTCTCTTCT
Source organism: Rhagoletis pomonella (assembly GCF_013731165.1). Taxonomy (NCBI): domain Eukaryota; kingdom Metazoa; phylum Arthropoda; class Insecta; order Diptera; family Tephritidae; genus Rhagoletis; species Rhagoletis pomonella. Next base: position 59,739,881 of record NW_023458559.1, on the reverse strand, counting down.
GCGCATTACAAAGTATAATTTTGAAAGTATAGCATATTTTGCATGCTCAGTATACTTTCTTGAAAGTACAGTAATTTTAATCACTAGCTGTTCTAAAAAACTGTATACAAAGTTTCGGAACTACACATCGTTCGTATTATTTATCAGATTATTCAAATTAAATAATGTCAGTACTCATTTAAGTTATAATTTTTCTCAGTGTATTTCAAATAGTTATTCATAGTCATATTTACGCTATATTGAATAGTTGCGTCATCTCAGTCTTGCCTCTACTAGCATTTCCTTTTGAAGGTTTCGAATTACCGCAATAGGCGTTTAAGTTGATTTAATCGAATATGTTTCAAGTCACAAACCTTTGAAAATACAAAGTACCGCTCAAGTTAGAAAAAAATACTTAGATTTCGCATCACTTTGATATACCCTTTTTACGCTAAAGTTAAATGGCTATAGTGTATGCCATAGTAAGTAGTCATCAGTCGTTTTCTATTAAATCTAGCGAATTTTAGATACTATCGGCAAATCGGTTCGCTATTCGTACTCGCTTGTTTCACTCGAATACTTTTCGATTACTGCATCCATAGTATCATACATATGAATATAAGTGAACTTTTCAGAATTTTCCTTTTGTTTTGCGTAAAGTATCTTTTATATCCCCAGGATCATTTCCATTGATTTATTTTACTTTCTTACTTATATGTAAATCTAGTGTCTCCTATTATTAAAAACTTTAATTTCTCATTTTTATCTTGCCATTTTCTTCTTCTTTCATTTACCCTGCAACACCTCGCATTCAGTTAGCTGCCGGCTCAGTGCCATGCACATGCAGTATCATCTCAAATGGATCCCATTCTAGGTCCGATTCGGCCTTTACACGACCACCACCGGAACTGATCCCACGGCGTCCCATACTCGCGACACCAGCGCCGACTAAGCTGCTTGCTTGATGCAAAGGCACCATGCCCACCACTCCACCGTCTTCATACACGCCTGAAGTGGCGCCCAACATGCTCATAGGTGGCGGCATACCCAGACGCATGTAACGCATATGTTGTGCTGCCGCTGACTGCAGCTGCTGATGTTCGCTGACGATTTCTTGTATCTGTTCACGAGTTTGTTCACGCTCGTCCACCTTCTTGATGAGTATGTCACGCATGAAGTCCATGCGTTCAAAGTGCTCCCAAGTGGAGTGGAACGACTGTTGAGTGAAGTGAGCGCGACGCTCTTTCTGCAATTCATCGACATAGCGCTGCTTGATAATGGACCAACGTGTTTGTACGAGACCTATTGAATAGGGAGAGAAAGAGAGAGGGAGAAAATGGGCACGTATTCGCCAGAAAAGAAAAGTTAGTAAACTTGGTTTCAAATAACCACGTAAACCCAGCCACATTTTACACGTTCACCCCACTACTTACTTGCCGTCAGTCCCAACTCGGCCGCTACTTCCTTCCACACCGCCGACGTACGATTTTGCGCCTTTCGCTGCCCTGGCACAGCCTCTTGCTGTCGGCCCGCCCACAAAGGTGGATGCGCTTTGATCACGTCAATAATGCGTCCACGCATGCTGTTATTCATCGATCCAGGGCGTCCCGGCTTGCGCATTGGTGTCGTAGTAGCCTCTACCGTTATAGCCGCTGGTGGCACAAGCCCGGTGAAACCAATAAATGGGCTCGTCTCAACACTGATCTCAGTCTGAGGTGTTAGTGGCGTCGAGGTGAGCAATGATTGGGGTATACCGCCAAGTGACGTCAGCTGTTCATGCATTTCTTGTTGTGGCAAAGGTGGCTGGACCAACTGCTGTTGTAGTTGCTGCTCTTGCTGCTGCTGTGTTTGTAGTTGTGGCGGTTGCGGTAGCCATGTAAAGCTACCACTTGGTCGTCCGCGCCCTTGCGTTTGTGGTGTGGTTGGTGTAGGTGGTGGCGTCGGGAGTGACACTGCAGTCGGGGACTGCAAATGCTGTTGGCTGCCATCATTGGCCGCACCAGCAGCACCTACTATCTTCGCCACAGTGATGTTATACATGAAAGACATCGGTTCAAAATGCTCCCATTTAGTGGTGAAACGTTCCTTGTGCAGGATCTGGCGATGTACAAGATTGTGGTAGTGGTACTTCATTTGACTCCAGATGGACTGAAGTTTAACTGTCAGAGAAAAGGAATATGGAATGTGTTTGTTAAGGAGGCTAGTTATCGGTGGTATACGCCCGAGAAAGGTCCCAGGAGGCAGAAAATGTGGACTGTGATTACAATGCATTATCAGAAAGTAGAAAGCTGGACCCTCCTAAGTAATTCATATATTCTAAAACCAGGCATGGCGAGCCCAAGAGGTTTCAAGTAAAATTAACGCACAACCACATTAGCTTGGCGCTCCGAATCCTGAAAAGTGCGATACTTTGCAGAAATTCACGGTTTTTGACTAGGGATGAAACGATATCATGTAAAAATATCGGACCTAAAGTATCGATACCTACTCGTATCGGTACTCATTGTGTATTCCGTATTAAGTTAAATTTATTTTTTAAATCAGAAGTTAATCATCCTCTAGGAGTCCTGAACTCCGAATAATAAAATCTAATAATGTAGGAACTGAAAATCCGTCACATAGCAGAACCATATGTTTAATGATGAATGACATTTACACAGATACATATACACTAGAAAAGATGACAAGCTAATCTTATTTAAGAAAGAATTTATTAATAAGATATTTCAGCGAAAAAAGTCTAATTTTGTTGTACTTCCCAAGGGTGGAAGTTTTTCCAAATGTTTGCCAGTCAACCGATTTTTTTACGGAGTTATTGTCGCGCCTGCTTTCGAAAACAATCGTTCGCAAGGAACAGATGTTGCAACTATATATGAATATGATCGTGCTTTATTATACAACAAAGGAAACGCAGTTTTCAGCTCCTCCCATTCTTTTAATGGGTTCGACTTCAGGAAAGATACTGGGCTGGATAAAAAACAGAAACGTAGTTTTTTATTTTGAAAAATTTTTAAATCTGTAATTCGTAATCCGCGAACCCAAAAATTCCCGAGCTCCGAGTTTTGAACCAATCCAGCTATTTTTTTTTTTTTTTTTTTTAAAGTGATCGCCATTTTGGATCCGTAATTTTGAATTTTGAAAAACTGGTATCAGTTGCGTAATCGGCGACCCCAGAAATCCCCTGGTAACGAGTTTGAAAACATTGAAATGCTTAAAATGGTTCAGTATCAACGTTTTAGTATAGCAGTCTCTTTTCGAAAGCATATTTTAGGGCACTAGGCCCACTCTAAAAGCTTAAACAGACGGCGTCGTTGATCCTGATTAACCCGAACTTAATCCGGATCAACCGCAGTTAATTCCCGAGTTGATCCGGATCAACGCTGGCGTATGTTTATGCTTTAACTGTCCAAGGTATGTAATTAAGGGAATATTCCCCAATAACAATACTTTGTTGTAGCATTTATGAAATTTCAAAAATAATGTTTTTTTGAACCACTTTGAATTTTGAAAAACTGACTTCAGATTCCTAGTTAGCAACCCTAGAAAGCCCCTAGTAACAAGTTCCAACCCATGACAATGCGTAAATCGTTCAGTATCAACGTTTTAATTTTACTAGTCTCTTTTCGAGAGCATATTTTCGGGCACTAGCCCCATTCTAACTGCCCACGACAGGTATGTAATTGAGGGAATGTTCCTCAATAATACCAGAGTAATTATATGTAAAAACCACATTTTTAGCTGCATTTTAACATTTTAAGAAAATAAAATAATTTAGAACATCAGCGTTTTTATAAAAAACCGACCAGCGCGACCTGTTAGAAAACTCTTTCAAAATAAAAAAAAACGTTTCTCTTTTCTTATCACAAATAACAATAATTTGCGTTAGGTAGCATTTATGAATTTCCAAAAAACATTTGCTTGAACCACTCTTTATAGTAGTAATTTTCGACACTTATTCAGTACTTTGTTCAAAAGTATCGATGCCAAAATTACTTGGTATCGAACGAAAAGTATCGAGTATATACTTGTATTTACTCATATCGTTTCATCCCTATTTATGACCTGCTGGTCTGCTTAAAAAGAGTCGGGCCGTAGTATTTCTTGCGTGATATCTTTATCGCTTTATCGCTCTCATCATTAAGAGGCATGCACACTCTCTCCGCTTCTAAACGGATCGGCTCAAGAGAGTTCATGGTGTTAAGGGAAAGTGCTTCTTGAGTCTCTTTAATGAAATTAACTGAGTAAAAGTCCACTAAAGACTTTTCAGGCGTCCACCGCTTTACAGGCTTCCAGGACTGTATTCAGCTTTAGGTTTAGTATTGCGGAGTGAGCGCTGAAAGCCATTACGCCGAAAAGGCTTGGTTTGGAGTTCCACATTAGGAAACAGGTTTGATAGGAATATTCTGGAAGGACGATAGAAAGACCCAAGGGATGGTCTGCATAAATCTGTTCCACCTCTCGTACTTTCCTGTTCTTTAGAACTGGCCAAGATAAGATGTTCAGGATCAGTGATTTGCCGAAAGAGTACTACTTATGTATAAGCCAAATAAACCAAGTATGTACGGATGGCGTGGGCCACACTTTGTTACGGAACCTTCCTCTAAGCTTCCTTTTTCGAAAACCTGATCACCGTGGCTTCGCCGATGTTGTAGTTTCATCTACACTGGAAGCTCTGAGTGGCTTCGAATCGAATCCGAGATACTTTGGTTATTATTATCCTCGTTTCACTCAGCGCCCAGATGGATGAGCAGAGCAGACTTTCTCTTACTTGCATCCTAGGTTACATGAGTACAAATACATATGTATAAGACACTATATAACAGCTTAATTTTTTTAAGTAAATAACCACCAAGCAGATTTTTTCTGGTAAGAAAAGTAGAGTGATATGCCATACACACGTCACTGTATTTTACAAAAAGGGACCTAATTCAAACATGCAAAAAGTTGGATCCGATAGTCCTTCCGAAAAAATAAGAAATGGTTAAACACCTTTCTTAATGTATTATCTTACCAATTTGAGGTATCACGGACCAATATAGAAGCCATGAGGAACCTATTCGATATATGTAGGATGTGACTCAAATATTGGAAACGTCAAATGTTCCACTTCCACTAACCATCTGCCTACTCTATACGTATGTATACATTAGACTGCAACACTCCCCATACAAAAAAATGGGTACTGTGTTTCCATTGGAATTTTAAAATCTATTAGAATATTTCGAAAAAATATTAAGATTTACGTGAGCTGGACCGATTTGAAAATACCTCCAAAAATGGAGTTTTTTATGAATAAAAATAGTTCCTTAAAGATTTTTTTTTTAATTCCCTCAACATAGTGTTATCTCTGTCTCACCTGTTGGAACGTGTCCGCCAAACTGTTCGGCTATCTCGTTCCACATGGGCGCGGTGACGCTACGGCACATATGCAGCTTATTATTCGAATCCCATATCTCTGGATACTTTTTGATAGCTTTTAGCAATTGGGCGCGATTTACGAATGGATCTTCTTTCGGCATTGCAGCGGCAGATGCTGACGGCGATAACAATGAGCGGTGACGAAAGCAGACTTGCTTGCCGACTGCCGACGACGACAGTAAAAAGGGCGTTGAGTAAACGAGTGCGCGCACGCGTAATGTTGTGATATTGTACGTGTGTATATGCGTGTGTGTGTGTACGTGTGACGGTTTATCGATAAAAAGTATGGTAACAATGCAAGGCAAAAACCGCTATTCACACAAAAAGTAATGGCAAACAAACACAAAAACAATAAATATGTATGGCGTTAGCAGCAGCAACGACACTTGAAGCAGCGCGAAAGTACGGCAAAGATGGAAATTAGAAATCACTGAACCCGGAACTGATTTTGCAACAATTAGTTTATTACTGAAATCCTTGTTAATTATACGCGCCGTATGACCGACGCCGTAACGCGTCCTTTGACATCAATTATCGGCGAATAACTGAATGCAGAGAGCGCGCGAGAATATAGTACGAATATGAATGCGAAAAGGCATCTAGCGATTGGGGAAAATAGAGAACATCGACAACAGACATCGTACAAAAGCGTCTCAATTGCAATAAAAACAACAATAACAACAACAGCAGCCGCAGCGGCAGCGACAACAATAGTCAAAGTATTTTGAGCAGAAGCAAAAACACAGCAAAGCGTGCGAGCAAAAAATCGAAAAATGAAATAAGAAAAAAAGAAGAAAAAGAAAAAACCAAAAGCAACAGCCAACAGCCGACAGACAGCAGCAAACAAAACCATAGCAAAGTGAAGCAAATCGCAATGCAAACGCCGCCAGCGGAGCCAACGTTGAAAAGAGTTGGTAATTCGGTATAAGAAGGGGCCTGAAAGAGGCAACCAAAGCAAAGTGCAAACAACGCATAGCAGCGATGGCAAAAACAAAAGGCAGTTAGTTACATGCACAGGCTGTTGGGGAAGAAACACCATCGGGTAACTGAGGAGGTGCAGAGCGAATTCCGTATATAGTAACGGCGGCGAACACGAACAGTGGGTCGAGATGATAAACTGATTAGGTGAGAAGATAATAAATTTAGCGGAAGAGTTTGGAATACGAGGCGTGGCACCGTAACGAGAAAATGAAGACGAATGGATGGGTAACGCACAAAATGGAAAGTATTGGCAGAAAATTTTTTAAATTGTATGAAAGGAAATAAAATAGTTATGAAACAAGTGGAGAAAAAGAAAGAGAAAGGAAAGAAATGGAATAAAACAGTGGTCGGCATTGTAACACATTCAAACGATTCACTAAGTGAGACTGTGTACTTTAAATGCATTGCTAAGCAGTGTTTCCGCGAATCATGTTTCCTTTAAAAAAAAGGGCTAAAAAAAATTCGTTGTGGCTAAAAATGGTATCCTTAGCATTTTGCTTACATACCTACACATATCTAAGTATATACGCAAACATTTTCAATAAGTAATGGTATAGAAAAACAATGTACTCTGGAAAAAAGCTAAAATTGATAAAAAAAAATGTATATAGCCTCCGTAAAACCATTTTGACCGTTATTTTACAGTAACAAAAATTTTAAGCGTAAGATTTTACGACGGTTAACATGTCTTGTGAGTCGCTTAAAAGTAACTAAAATAAAATATTCTGACACATATTATATTTATAACAGCTTTGGGAAACAGATGTTAGACGTCTCCTAAAAACCACCGTGCGCTGCCACCTGCGACAGCAACGCCAGCAGCAGCTGACGACGATGGCGGCCACTACGAATGTAACGAACGAAGCAAACATTGAGATAGAGAAGATATGGCGATACTGAGGGAGACATACGACCAAAGCAGAGACCATAGCCGGCCCAGAGTGTAAGCGCAACAGTGCAAAAACAACACCATTTCAAATCGACAAATGAAGAGAACAATCGGACAGGCAACAAGCTGGCAAAACTAACAAAATAGCGAAACGCAACCACAGCAGCACTAGCAGCGGAAAAACAACCAAATCTGCACACAGCCAGCAGCCGGCGAAGAAGCTCCAGATGCCATACCAGTCGTGGCAGGGGCAGGTGGGCGGTTGCGGGCGCCGAATGCAAAGTTATCAAATAGGATGAGCAAAGAAAGAAGAAGCCAGCACAGTGATAGAGTGGAAACGCTGACGCGGATAGAGGAGAAAGCGCTGTATCGCTCGAAACTAGCCAAAGAAGTATTGGCAAATAAATGTGGACTGTGCCAACCAGTGTTGCCAAAACTTTTTGGACCAACTGGCTAAATTGGCAAAAAATATCGACTTATAACGGCTAACTGTTTCAACTAAATTTCACATGTTTTATTAAATAATAAATCACAAGTAGAAAGACTAGTTCTTGAAGAGAAGTTGCAAGTTCAAGCTGGAAAAAAATTTTGCAATTAGGAAAAACATATGATTGTGGGACATGGTTGAATTTTTTGTCGACGATAATTTGAATAAACAAGTTTGTTAAATTTAATAATTTACAAACTTGAGCGATTTTAAAATGAAAAATGTAAGTTAATACTTGTTTACTTAACTCATTTAGGCAATTCCAATGATTTGAAAGGTACACGGCTGAAAAAAAGTATTCGTAATCAGAATACAATCTCAACCAGAGTCGATATAGCAAACCCGAAAGTTACGAACAAACCTATTGTCTTCCCAAAGTTTTGCTTTACATAGACATTTTGTGCTGCTCGGTTTTTGGAATTTAAATAAGTTCTCAGCAAAAAATTAAAGAAAAAAAATACATATAAAAATATCAGTTTTTCCCTTACCTCAAACCTTTAAGCGTCGGCAACAATGATGTTTTTTAGTTAAGGCAGAATTGAATATGCGCTATCTGGGAAGACAAAAGCTGTAATATTTATTCTATGTGTTGGCACTATATCCACTATTTTGTTAAACCTAGCCGGAAAACGGCTAAAATGGCAGCACTGGTCCCAACCGATGAGGCGGCCGGTGACCATGCAATCATCCAACTACACGGTCAGCCAGACGGCTTAGCCATCAAGCCACACAACTGACAGACTGGCCAAGTACGTATACAAGCGACGAACTGATATAAAATAACCAACATGTAGCAACAACAACGGCCATAATGAAAGTGTACAAATGCGAAAACGCACAAATAAGATTACAGAGCTAAGAAAATACAATTTAAACAAATCAACGCAAACATTAAACTACTAAAAATAGAATAAGAAACTTTACGAAACATAAGCTGAAGAAATAAAACAGAGAAAAAAGTATGAAGTAAAAAAGGTAGACAAGAAAGAAATTCGCGACCGGTAATTTGGGCCGAGAAGAGCGCACCAAAGCGAATTATGCGAGAGCGGAGAACAGGCAAACCAAAAAAAATAAAAAATGGTGATAAAACGCAAAGAAATAATTAGTATAGGGAAACTGAAGAAGAGATTAAAAAGAGGTATAAAAACGCACAGTTGTTGCAGATGCACACATACGTATGCACGCATTAATAAAGTAGAGAGGAATGTAAAACAAGGTATTGAATTGCTGCAAAAGACACGGCGAAATGAGAGAAACGTTGGATTTGATGGCACCGATGACCGGCAACTTTGAAAAACGAGCATCGAATGCTGTGCAATGGACGCAGGCAGCAACCGGTATTTGTGATAGTCTGGAGTGGAATGAAGGGCAAAGTAGGGGGTGCCTAATCCACAACGGCAATGCATGGGAGTGCAATACCTACTCAAATAGGACCAGCAGTTGCGAAGCGAATGCACAGCGAACCAAAGGCTGTGGGAGAATGAATGCAAGGCAGGGAAGCCAACTCGTGGGGAATTCCCCAGAGAATTTCGGTTTGCGTGGGGAATCGGGGAATGGACCGTTTTTTGTGGGAAATTTCAGTTTACACTTGGAAGCGGGTGATGAACTGTTTTTGTGAGGAATTAGGTGTAAGCAACTTTTTCTTTTTTGCTTTACTAATTTCATAATGAATTGAAACAAGTAAGAAAGTCTAAGTTCGGGCGGAGCCGAACATTAAATACCCGGCGCAACTATTAAATATATGTTTTCCACGCTTCCGAAAGCTACCGCTACATGGTAAGCCGGGGTGTATCAATTTTGAGTAAATTAGCGTCCTTAAATTTCGAAATATTGAAGTTTTCTGAAATTTACCGTTATATGAAAAGCGGCCGTTATTTTAGTCTGATTTCAATAATTTTCAACGTTTTTCTTTTATGTGGCAAGCACCATAACCGTACCGACTTTCGTACAAATCGGTAGAACGGTTACCGAGATACATACATATATGTGATCATAAGTGGGCGGTGCCGCGCCCATTTTCCAAAATTATATCACAAACATATTTCTTGGTTAAGAATTGTTGCAAGTAATAATTTTGAATAAATTAGCTGTAATATTTACTGATTTATCGAAGATTTCGTATTTCTCCAAATTACCGCTATATGGGATGTGGGCGTAGTTGTTGTCCGATTTTTAGAATTTTCGGCCATTTGGTTTGCTGTGCCAAGGCCAAGCTCAGTGCCAAGTTTGGGAGAAATTGGTGGAGCGGTTACCAAGATATACACATGTAACCATAAGTGGGCATGGCTACGCCTATTTTACAAAAATCTATAATATTCTTATTTTTCGTCTAACTTTTTATTGTAAATATCAATTTTGAGTGAATAGTCTTCTGTAGTTACTCAAATATCGCAGTTTTCGTATTTCTGAAAATTACCGTTATATGTGAAGTTCGCCGTGAAATGAGCCATATGCAGTTTTGTAGCTCGTTCAATTCTAGTATAATAAAGTTTCAAATAGCTAAAAGTTACCGTTAATTTATTAGAATTTTCTTTGTAGCTTTTGTTTTCATATAACGAAGAAACACAATTTATGTTACATGGAACAAAACCGCAACACATTCGGTAAAAAAAGGTACTTAAAACTTGCACTTTTTTACACTAGAATGGAGTGTACTACAAAACTGCATACTGAACATTTTTCTAGAAAATCTAATTAAAAATTTCGACATTTTTACGAAAGTTTGTTAAATTTTTCTAACTATTGCACAAAAGTTTTAAACTTGGATTTAAACGGTTATTGAACTATATTTTTATAAAAGTAACTCAAATTAAATAACAAAAAAAATGTGAAAACTTGTCGAAATTTGGTGGGACTTATTTTTTACGACCGCTGTATGTAAATATTGTATGTATATTCGTTATTCTTTATTTGTTAACAAACTTAATATATCAAAATACATATTTTTTTTAAATAAGGAGATATCCATGGGTGGGGAATTTCATGAAATTTCGGGCAAAATCGGGGAATTCTCAAAAATGAGTTGGCTACCCTCATAGGAAAGATAAAGAACAATGATGACAAATTCGAGGCGGACGTCTGATTTCTGAGCTAACGTGATTAAGAGAACCCTGATCACGCATTAGGAAAACAAAGCAGACATTAAGTTCAATCAAATGAAGTAATGCATAGATGGGTTATTTTCTGTACCGGAGTTGGACAGTAAAGATGCGCTGCGCAAGAATACTATGGTCATTATTTTGTATGCTCTTGAATTTTTTTTTACAGAAAATTTTATCTAAGGGCTTAAGAAATGGAAAAAAATTTCTTCTGTCAAAATTTCTTTAATCAGTTTGCAGCTCTCAAGACAAATCCGTTATTCCGCATTTCAGCCTTTTATTCGAATTACCAAGCTCATGTAGGCCAGCCCTAGAGTTAAGCATGCTGAGAATCTGCGATCTAAGGCACTCCGCACATTGCGCGCCTAATCATAATAGAGCAGACGTTCCGTCATGCCGAAACGAATGCATGACGACTCCACTTCTGCACACTTGCGCGCCCTGAAAAGGGCCTGGTGGCACACAGTACACATTTTCTGGCCGTTCTTCCTTAGTGAAACACTTCCGTGAATATTTCTGCTATAAAATATTGCATAACCGCTTATGGTTTAATACTATTGGCACGAGTTTTAGCATAAAATCATTAACTTTCAATATTTCCTATTGAAATGACAAATACTTTTTATTTTCAACACAAAAAAGTAAACAAATGATGATTTCAAAACGGCAAGCGCCTTACAATGTTGGGCGCTTCGATTCATGAAGCTTTTATGATTAGGCGAAAACATGATTATGAATCGTAATATATAGAGCTTCATTGAAGTACATGTGTTCGGCATAAAAGCTTCATACTTTAGTATCCCGGAACGATAACACTACCATGATTAGGTGCTTAATGTGCGGAGTGCCTAACTGATCCCCTGGCCTCTACAAACTTCTAGTGGGAGTAAGTATGTACATCAGGACCGATTGAAACTGAAGGTAATAAATTACATAACAGATGCAGGCCTTAACCAAGAAAATTTACTTAAACCGTACAAGGAAGAGAGGAAATGGAGTCAGCAATGAGCACGTGATAAAATGTTCATAGTTGACTTTCCGCAAGCTAAAATCTTTTATCTTATTTCCAAACTCAGTAGCAACGCAATAGTCGGCTGGGCTATGAATTCGGCGCAGCAATCAACTAGGCTCGCAGCCAAAGAGTTCTTGCTAATCCAAACACAATGCAACCAACCGCAGATGGGAGGCAGGTTGGGCGAACATTGAAAGGTAGACAACAAGTAAGTACTGATGACTGTGGCTACTAGCTGCGACTGCGACCGAGGCTGTGTGGTTGCGGCTAGGGATGCCAACTCTATTAAGGCCAATTCCTCTAAATTCCTGAAAATTCCCCTATTTTCAATGGTATTCTCACAAAATAACTTTTATTATTTAAATCACTTCATTCTACTAATTTTCATTTTTACTAAAAAAAAACAAATATCAATAATATATAAAACTCATACTTCTGAGTATATCTCGTAAAAAATTTCTATCATATATGTATATCGGGCATAGCTGGAATCTCATATTTCTTGATGAAATTTTTGTAACTGTCTTCAAGTCGCACTTAAATCCAGAGAGGTTTTATTTTTGAATAGTTGTTTGGTAAGTAAAATATCCTCCAAAGTATCTGATTGCAGTTTAATAAATTTATTTTGGAAAAATTGTCTACATATATATTAAGAAATACTTACTTTGATTAGACTGCTCGAACTTTTGCTTGACGCCGAAAACGCAGTGACCAATGATAGTGTCAAATATAAACGTCAAGTGAAAAGTGTCGCTATGCACGGTTGCCATTTCTTTAATATCCACACGTTTGCATTAGGCATTTACGCTATGTTTTAAATCCGTTATTACAAGTTGTAATTTTATTCTCATATTGAATTTCCCTAAAATTTTAAGCTATTCCCCGATTCCCCCGAGAAATTAAAATTTCATCAAAATTGGGGAATTCTGCTCTGGTTGGCATCACTGATTGCTGCTGCAGATGGTAGGGGACGGTAGCCAACATAGCAGCAGCGAAATGGAGCCATGGAGAGCACCAAATGTGGGAAATGCAAATGCAGAGCGTAGAACGAAAAAACGAAATAGGCCGAACGCAAAGCAGAAATGCAGCAAATGAGAAAATCGTAGAAGCGCACCAGCAAAAGAGAGAATAGAGAGAGTACGAAAAATAGCAAGTAATAAGTGCAAAAAGCGATGTAATATGTAGACGCCGCAAGTGAAGGTGTGCGGGCATGTAAGCAAATACATACATAAATACATATACAAACAAACATACTGACGTAAGATTGATGAGCGAATGGAGGCTAGTGGAGAAGGTGGCAACGAATGCAATCCAAAGCGAAAATTGCATTGCGAAGCACGTACGCTATTGCAGATAAAAACATAACTGCAAGCACTTGGGTGTGTGTGTGTGTGTGTGTGTGTGTAAGTGCGTATATGCCCTGCAGAAAATCTGACTAGCTCAGAACTGGCGTAGAACTAGACCTTTTGCCGACAGTACTAGTTCCCAAACAATGTTTTCAACTGTCCAGTTTTACACGGCGATGTCATTGGCGGTGGCAATTGTCGCCCAGCACATTACTTTGCAACTCGTTTCCAACCGGTTCCGTTTTGGACAGTTTTTTTTTGTAAGAAAACGTTTTTAAGATTAGATTTTTGGATATTTTTTTCGTTTTTCTTTTCTTTTTCAGATTCCATTTTGGTTACATATAAAAAAAAAATATATTGTAAGCTGCATGCAACAATTTAAATTCATTAAATTTGAAAACTCACAACTGCCTCCTCCACCGCGATTTGAACTCGCGACCAACGATGCTTGAGTCGGAGGTCTTCTCGCTGAGCTACCTTCGTATTGTTGGAGTAGTGAGCATTTGCACATTTACGCGGCAAGTTTCAACTGTCCCGATTTGTATCCGTTTTGCACTAGTTCAGAGATTTTGTCAGACTGTCTATAATTTTTACTACAGGGTATGTATGTACATTGCTGTATGTGTGCGTATAGATTTGTTTAGGCAGCTGACAACCGGCCGGTTTCTGCATTTGATTGCTGATGTAGCAACAACGAATGAGGCTGCATAAGAAAACCAATTAAATAAAGACAGCGCATTGAGTACGAATCTACTTTTCGGCTGCACCTACACGACAACCGCAATTAACCGCATAAACCCCACTACGCCCGATTCCTATTACGCTGCACAATGCCATTCGTATGCATAGATAAAAACACTAAAAAAAAATAGATACATACAAACCAGTGGCCGTGCAACATAGTCCAAATGTTGCTGTTGCCAACGGCTGCTTTCCAGCTGCATACAAACATAAATTTTGCAAAGCACAGCAAGCAAAGCGAAAACCCAAATTGACGATTTGCGATTAGACAAATGCTGGAAACACGCCACACGAATAGGAGAAAAGTGGGAGTGAGTGAGCGGGCGAGCGAGAGTGCGGCTGAAATTGAGAGAAAACCTGGTTAGTGGGTGTGCGCTGCAGCGGAGGAGGTTGCAGTCCTCTCGGTGACAATGTGCAACAGCCAAACCGGTTGCAATAAAAAACAATTAGTTGCAGTATGAAGGAAAAGCAAAATCAGATAATTTGGTGAAAAAAATGTGAAAAAGTGGCTATGAGCGCCCAGAAGTTTTTCGCTACTTGTCTGGCCCTCTATTTGTTGTTGACTAGATACTTGCCATGTTGCCACTACTTTAGGTGTTTTTTTTCTTCAACGGCATCATTTTGCAGCTGATTGTCTTCGAGGGATGAAAAGGGAGGATTATTGGTATTTTGTCTCATCCTTGCTATTTGCAGTTATCTGAGTACGGCAGAGAGCTAACGAATGTAGCTTAACTAAAGTTAGCTTTAAATTTTAAACGAAAGAAACCTTTTTGTTAAAAAATTTATTGCTTATGGCAAATGCTTTGAAAAAAAATTAAAAAAAATTTACTTACTACATGTGTACATTAGACTGCATCACCAAAAAAAAAGTTGAGGTTTTTCCGCCGGGATTACAAAATTTGAAAATCTCTCCAAAAATTGAGTTTTTTATGAATAAAACTCTTCCGATTTAGACTTGCAAGGTATCATTGGAAAGGTATTTTCTCACGCATCTTATTTTTTATTTTTGCTAATAAAATCATTCATGAAGGAGAAAGGTAAGATGAACGAACTTCATTCAAAGTTGAATTAAGATGTGTTGATATTTGAAAAAAAGGGACACGAATGACTTTTTTTTGCACAGAAAAAAGGTGGTGTGTGCTTTTACTAGACCCACCTACCGACCTGTATTTCCGAAACTGAGCTCGGTTTACTCGCACGCCTCCAAAATTTCAAGTACATTGCGAAAATTTCGAAATTGTTGCCATTTGTCCAAAATTTTCGCAATTAACTTGAAATTTAGGAGGTGTGCGAGTCAAATGAAACTCAGATTCGGATTCAGTGGTCGAAATCCCTTCGGTAGATAGATCTGGTTAAAAGCAGACACCACTTTTTTTTGCCCTGTAATTACTATACCCCGCAAAGACCATTGACGATGGCTGGAACTGGAGAATGCTTCCGAGAGATTCTCAGAGGAGGAGGCATTGTCCGTTGTTTGTCATTCACCGCATAATCTGTACTACTCCCAATTGGGCTCCTATGTATTTACTCTGACCTGGGATGACTAAAATCCATACTTAATATTATAAATCGGAAAGTGAGTTTGTTTGTTTGCTTCGCTTTCACGCCTTAACTACTCAACCGATCATAGTGAAATTTTGTATACTGCTGTCATTTAGCCCAACTTAAAATATAGGATAAATTTAATCTCGATTAGAAAAGGGGGCGTGGCACCTCCCATACAAACGGAATTTTTCATACTGCATTTCTCAGGAAATATTTTTGATAGATTACTGGAACTTGGAACGGAAATATATAAAATCATTATCCACTCATGGATGAGGGCTGAATATATTTGGAAAGGGTTGCCACCTGTTTGAAAAGTTAAAATTAAATTAGTTATATGCAACCTATCTGAAGAATTAAAATATGGTTGTCTAACGAAATATTGTTAAAAAACCTTTAGTTTGAAAGTTTTGAATAATATTTAAGTCTTTTACTGGCAAATCACGTCCATTGGGCTAATCGTAACTCATAAGAATTCTATATACTCAATGGCGCAACAGGTCGATTCAATCTGACATTCACGGCACCTTTTCTAACTTGGCGATTATTCGTAATGACTCCAGCGCCATCTGGCAGCCCTTTTTGGCAATAGTATTGCCTTTACCGCTACCAATAAACATTTTGAATATTAGCCAAAGGGGATCATAAATAAGACTTTTAGTAATAACTTCAATCCAGCGCCAACTGGCGGATGAAATTTTGAAACTACACTCTCCAGAGAGCCACCCAAAAGTACACAATAAACTTCGTTAAAATCGGTCCGAGCACTAAGAAGGATTTCACTCACCAACACACAGACAGAAGAATTATATATAAACTTTTTTGCGTCGCCATTTCCCCTTTTCAAATAGCCAATTTTTCTCTATGAGTATAAGATTTATTTAATATGTCGCCGTACCAAGTTCCAGTATTCTCCCATGAACACTTCCAGAGATATTTAGTATGAAAAAATCGGTTTGTATGGGAAGTGCCACGCCCCTTCATATATCAAAATTTTTTTTAGCCTAGCATTCTTGGGACGTCTGAAATTTCAAAAAAATCGGTTCGGCCGTTCTCGAGCTTTGCGAACACATAAAGAACGGTTTTCAAAATATATATTGTTGTAGAAGATTGGTATGAATCTAAATGGTTTTGAATGTTAATCACAATATGAGTGTCAGACGAAAGAGGTTTAAAAAGGTTGCCAACTGCTTAAAAATTTAAATTCAAACTATTCAATAATTTAAATGAATTATTAAAATATGGGTGCCAATTGAAATGGTCTTGAAAAGGCTTAATTTCAAAACTACATCTAAGAGGTTTCCATCTGTTTAAAATCTCAAATTGAGTTCAGGGGATAAGATAATTGAAAAAGTATGGCTAGTGAGAAGTTTAGGAAAGCTTTAGTTTGAAAATATTTTGAAGATGGTTAAACAAATTTTAAACCTTCTGTCTTTTGATTGAGTTTTCTTGAAATAAATTTTACTCAATGTATCACATAGACATTTCATACACACAGCGGAGCGGGTGAGGGCAATCTAGTTTTTATCATAAATTCGTCTTTTCAAAAAAAAAGTTTTTGCTTTTGAAAAAAGGCCGGATATCAATCATATGTACATTACATATTTGCATATAAGCTTTTACCTATGTACATAGTGACACGAGCAGACATTAGAAGCGCATTTTTAGTAAACAACGCAATATGTTTATAATAGCAAAAAAACAATTTCGCTGCAATAGGCGCTGGCGGCGCTCAAAGTATAAACAAACGCCTATTTTGTACGAGTAATTTGCCCTCGAGCGGCCAACGAACCCAGGAATCGCATACGCTAAATAATAATAGCGAAAATTGCTAACAAACTGTTTACATACATACATACCTACATACTAAGAAGGTAAATATGCATCAGAATCGCGACACGTTTTCTCAACGCTTATTTTGTTGCATTTACGAGCTACACGAGCGCACAAATTAATTGCAACAATTTTTGCAAAAACCCCAAAAGAAATTTTTAAATTAATTGTATTTGCATTTAGGTTACAAAGATTAGCTACAACTTTGGCGCGCGTGTGCATTTTTGATGGTCACAATATTGCAGCGGTTTTTTTTTGCAATTTCAATTCTTCAAAAGCAGTATGCAGGCAATGCGAATGGCGGCGGCTCAACGCCCGCCAAGCCGCAGGCACCGCCACCGCTTCAGATGTCGGTCAATGTGCGGAAATTGACAAATGAAAACAACTCACACGTGGTCGTGCATAGCGTGAAATGGCCCACGCTTGCGTGTGTGTTTGTTTGAGTGGCATATGCAAATGCGAAAATCTGCGTGGAGTGGCGCGGCTGTTGACCGCAGTTTCACCGGAAAGTGCGATCGAAAAGTTAATGAACCGCAGAATATATCTCCACTAGGTGTGAATTAGTTAGATAAGAACAACGGCAGCAGCAGCAGCAGCGGCGGCAACAGCGATATCAGCAAAACCAACAACAACGCCGCGGCCGTGTGCGCTATATGCAGTGCACGGACCTACAAAAAAATTAATGTTGGGAGATTTTTTTAAAAGAAACAATATCAGAAAGCTTGTATTACACATAGGATAAAACAAGGCGAGTTCATTAAATGTAGTGTTACCAGAGCAGCTGAATGTTGGACTCCGTGGTTCTTACAAGTCTGTCGATGTATTTGCCGTAATTATTACTCGCATTGTGCGTACAATTTTTTAGTAATATTTTTATTTTGCTATCACCTGATATGAATTCCCTTTTGGGATAGATTGTATTTTTATAAACAACAACAAAAATGTATTTCACGTGTATAAAATATTCAACAAAAAATCTAAACTGGGCTCGAATCGCGGCATCTGTTATCGAATGAAACTCGATTCAAATCGAATGAAATAAAACTTTTTCTTCTCCTTTCAATTTGAATTAAAAAATCTAACTCACTACGGAATGCTCAAAAAGAAGTTTCGTATAAAATTTGATTCGATCACGAATGCCCTGATTCGGGTCGTGTATTAATTTTATAGGTGGAGACTGAAATAATTATTCTCCGACAAAGTTAACTTTTCGTTTTTATTTAAGGTGTGCTCGATGACAAAATATACATATATGTTCATTTAAATCTTCTAGCTTTCTTTCGGCAAAATATTGGTAGATTTTTAGCCTTTGTTGGTAAAAATGGTAGAAAATATAATACAGCTAAAAATTTGATGGATATACCAACAAAGTGGTCAAGTCCGTGCACTGGCTATATGTGACAGAATGAGCAGCCAGCAGAGATACAGCTAAAAAAAAAATAACAAAACAACAAATGGCAACCAATGCATCGCAAAATAAAAAAAAAGATCACCACACCTACGCGTTCATTGCCCGCTCCTCAATTAAAGCACCTCACTGCAGTCATTTAGCCACCACTCAGTCACTCAGCCACAACGCTGTTAGTCGCTCAGTCGCCCAGTCCATTACACATTCGCGTCATCAGTCAATCGCTCATTTGGCATATGTACGTCGCTTAGTCATTCGCAATGTAATCAGAAATGAATGAAGAATTAACTGAAAATGCGCTGCACGAGGCTAATAGCCATTGATATACACATACATATATGTATTTTTATTTGTTTTTATGCATTTATTATAGCTGCAGGCGCCGCCCAAATCAAGTCAATTGGATCTGGCAAGATATGTACATACATATGTCGACCGCTGTATGGGCGCACTGTGCCATCAACGCCTTCAAAGGCGTTTGACCCATAAAGTACGCACATACACACGAGTACATACATACATTACTACATACATACATAGGTATAATGATAACAAACGAGCTTCGTCGTTTTGGCGTTGTTGGAAAACTTAGTTGTATTGTCTAGTGTAAATATTGGCACCTAATTGAATGCACTTAAGTGCCAACAGCAAATGATAACCGATATCAAATAAGATAATAGCGGTGCTTGAACTTTTCTATATGGATCAATGACCAGAAGTTTTATTGGCTCCTCTGTAGCATGGCAATTAGTGCGCCAGTGCCTTTGTTCGGTGAGTCGAGCAAGTGAAGTAATAAATTGTCCGGTTAATTATGTATTCAATTAACAAAGTTTTTGATTAAATCGAATGGTTATTACTCGAAAAATTTAATAAAGTAGTATTTCAAAATTTATTTTGCAAAGTTTCTTTGTAAAATTTGTACAAGGAATTTTCATGGTAAAAATTTCAAATCAACCTGCTACCGAAAATAACTGATCTGGTTAAGCGCAGGCTATGAGACCCTTCCGGTAAAAACTCCTTCCAATGGAAAAGTCCAGCAAGCCTCAGATGAGATCTCGAAACCTTTTGGGATGACGACCCCTGCAAACGTTTTTAGCACTATGATTTAAAGGCATGCACTTCGCAAATGTACCCTTCTGAGTAGAGAAGATAGGCTGCTTGACTGATTAGGGCCCTCACTCAAGAGCAGAAGCAGACATTACCACAGCTTACAAGAGATGCGAAGTACGGCGAAAGGTATGGAGAGCGTTTGGCCTTGCGATTTCTATTACAGCTGCTATATAGAGCAGTACAAGTTGATGGGAGAGGGGCAAGCGATATCGCCACAATCCGCATTAGACCGAGAATCTGATTACTCTCTTTATCGACAATATGTTGAGTACCAGAAGCATCAATGGCTACTTGGGAACAGCAGAAGTTAGAAAAATAGCGACACGCGGTACCCCTTCAAGGGAGGAACCTCATGGTAAACGATTTCCTGCTTCGCACATCGAAAGCCAGTAAGGTCGTTACGAATGCAGATGTCTTAATCATTCTGGAGGGGAAATTCGTCTCGATGGTCAGCTTGATGTACGGTTGCCAGACGTACTGATTTTATCAATACAGTACTGACTTTCCAACTCGCGTACTGACTTTATTCATCATTTAGTCAGTCAGTACGCTAATGTCCTGATTTTTCAAAATCTGTAATGATATGATATTTTCCATTCTGAGCATACATATTTGTAACAGGGGCCTTACCACCGAGCTTAGTACTTGATAACTTGGTGTTCGGTAATTTTTCCGCAAGTATTTTTTTTTGTGTAATATTATTTTACACAAAAAATATACTTTAGGGGTTTTTTTTAGGATTTTACATAAAGTTGGAACTTTCTGACTTACGGCAAGAGCCATAGTCGTATTCTATACTTTTGAAATATTGTCTAGTTATATAAGTACATTTGTGAAGACATTTGTAAAACTATAACAAAAACAAATGGGAAACTAACTAAGCAACTAATTTTCATAATTTTGCTTTGAATAAAAGTGTACTGAAAAGTACTGATTTTTATAGCGTGAAAAAGTCTAAAGTACTGTTTTCGCATCAAATGATCTGGCAACCTAGCGGGATGCCAAAATCTGCAATTAACAATCTGCCAGGGTGGACAGAAATAAACCATCTAGGGTTTAATCCCTCCACAATCGAAATTGCAAAAGGTGCAACGAAAGGTATACCTGTGCAGAACGGGAGAGTTTACTCAACACCCCCAGCCACGGCTCGACGAATGAAGAACACAGAGTTTATTAAGGCCGTCAAAACCAAACGTTAGGACTGCTACGATTCGCAAGCGAATGCAGATGAGTCAAAGAAATGTAGGGTTAGGCGTGCCGAAATCTCCTGGGCATCGCAGTGAGACTTTGCGGCCTCCGATTGAACTCTATTCAGAGCTGCCCGCTTAACCCAACCTAAACTAATATATCCTACAAGTTCAATGGACCTTTAAATGTGAACGACTGAAGCGAAATTACTAGGCTCAAGGGTATTTCGCATTTTCTTCCATACAAAGTATGTTCGACAATCAAAAAAAAAAAAAACTGTCAAATATCACAGCAACTCAACAGCAACAGCATCAACAGCAACTTCTAGCTACTTAAAATTTGTACCTCGTTTTACTAAAATTGAATGGGCTACAAATCTGCATACTCAGAATGTTTCTAAGAAATATAATTAAAGAGCTCACAATTTTGATGAAACTTTGTCGAATTTTTCTAATTTTTGTACAAAGTTTGAAATTTTCACTTACATAGTTTTTGTTAGAATGCTAAGTTGTCCCTTGCCCATTTATATTTTCGCCACTGTAATCGCCTTGACTTCTATGAAATATCTCGCCAATTGCAATTATCGAAACATAAATCTGAAATGCCGTCATAAGTGCCGTGCAATTATTCCGCCTTCTCTCTCTCTTTCGAAAGCAAAATCATCAACGTTTTCAAATTTTTTTCTCCTTCAAAGTAAAAATCTCGCACACTGCGAGTTGTTAAATTTTATGTACAAATGTTGAAAATTTTACGATGCATAGCAAACGCACAGCGAGCACTTGCACTCCGCGTGCTAAATGCGCTACACAATAGGAGAAAAGTTGGCATAGGTTTCAAACTATTTCGACTGTTTATTTACAATTCTAAATTCTAGTTTTTATTTGTTACTTTTTTTTCGTTTTTTTTATATGCACTTTTGCACAATTTTTATTTTTATAACAAGTCATGCGTCTGGTGAGTGGGTGCGCAACGAGCACATATACGCACAAATATATGCACAGTTTTGCATTTAATGACCGAGTGCCGTACTTGCAAATGTTGGCAAAATTGAAGCAAAACAAAGCAAATAAAACTAAGCAAAAATACAAAAAATAAAAATAAAAGGCGAAAAAGTAAAACATTTGCATGATTTGCGTTGTTGTCAAGAAAAACAAGCAAAAAGTTTTCCGCAAGTTGTGCGAATTCACTATAAAACTGTCATCCATCCCTCCATCCACCCAAACGTCCGTTCGTTCGTTCGTACGTTTAAACACCCACCCAAGCGTTTGGGCGCACGCCCGTTCAAGCGCCGCTGGCGGTATGTAAGAGAGGGAATGCGTGTGTGTGTGTGTGTGCTCTCTGGAGAGATGGGGAGCCATGAGGGGTGCGCTGGCAGTATTCTGCTAGCACTGGCTGTGCGTGCTTGGGTGGATTTTATAGTTTTTTTTGAGGTGCCTATTGCAGTTTAGTTACCTACGGTTACATCCAGATACAATGCAATGACTGTTTACACAAACACACATAGCAACGCATTGACGCTAACATGCGTACAATTGTGTATTTGCGCACATTTGTAACTGCCGCCGCCCGAGCTCACTTTTGACTTTGAGTGCATAGTTTTTCGGTCGGTTTAAAGAGGCAATTAGCTTGCAAAACGACTTCGACGACGATTACAGTACTATCGACAACAACAAACACGGTTAGCAACATTGATGTACGAGTATGGATGCAACAAAAACAAAAACAAAACCAAAGCAAAAAACGAAAATTGCCATAAAAGTTGCAGCACTTGGCTGGACTTCGTAGTAACTACCCTGCAGACAAAAAATTATCAATTGATAAAAAATAACCTACTTGTAGTTAGATTTTTTGCGGGATTTCTATAAAATATATAACTTGTAGTTAGCTACAAAAAGCTAACTTGAAACAAGTGGACAAGTGGATAAGTAATGCAGGAGTAAAGCTCGGGATTGTTTTCTTTAAATGCGTTTCTATTTAAACATCCTGCACTTCGCAAATACTTTTTCGAATTGAGTACAAAGAAAAGGAAGATAGAAATTTCATATTATCATTTTGAAGTTATGTCTGACGGAGTTGGAATATGGGACCACCTACAGCAGAATATGTAAACAAATATGAAATGTGATAAAATAGATAAAGTAAATAACAAAAAAAAAATATATATATATTTTGTTTTTCCTATTGATATTTTATGCCCAAAAGTAGTTAGGTACATCGCCATAGAAATATAGTTAGCTTTAGTCAAAGCAAATATACACATAATAAGTGACTTATAGCTCCTTCGTAATCAACTTAAAGTTAGCTTATAGTTAGGTACATTTCCGGCAGGGTAGTTGAACAAACTTGCAAATGCACACATGCGTACATATGTATGTGCATACTATGTACAAGAGTATGTATTTATTTGTAAAGCTATAAACTTGTATGCTAGCTTTCAAACATACAAATACTATACAGACGTATGAATTTACCCAAGTAAAACTGCATCTATGCAACGAAAACGCATTTATGTATGTAAGCATGTATATTTATATTTGTTGTTGCTGCCAATTACGAAATACAGCTATACATAATCCCATACAAAATCGCAATCATTTAGGCTCTGCAACATGTTCATATGCTTACTTGAATCCCAGTAGGTAATATTTACTTAGTGACCTGGCTGCAGTGTTGACCAGCAGAGTGAGCCTTAACGCTGCTCCAGTTAAAATTATAAAAAAAATATATATATTTAGTACTTACATATTTGCTAGTGCAGGGCCTAAAGTTTTACACCGCCTCCGAGTGGCAAATGGATTTATGAGAATAATTTTTTCATGACAGAAACAAAGTAGGAGGTTTGCCATAGCCGAGTGGGGGGCGAACACTATTAAACAAAAAAAAAAATGTTGTGTTTTGTTGCTCGGATCAGAGTTCGAACCCTGAACCTACCGCACCTCTAACCATTCGACTAAGTAGTAGAGTAATTTAATTATTATATTAAAAACAAACAAAAAAATTATTAAATTACCCTAGCTTTGCACAATGGAATTGGACCACTGTGCGGCGGGCTACGTTATCGATTGTTAAAATCAGTGATTCGCTTTTTGTCTGAAATACGAACCGAAAATAAAGTTACTCATACGCCATGCATCCACTCGTTTGAACGAACTTTTTAGGAACACAATAACAATTTCTCAAGTAGGTTTTACAATTTGTCTGGCCTTCAAGTACATTTTTTCAGAACAAAATGTGTATTTAAAGTGCAGATAAATTTTTTAAAAACATATTTGAGAAAACAGACCTGAATACAGCACAGTGTAGAGTCCATTTACGATTTCCATCTGACTAAGTGCAGACGAGGTTTTTAACTCCCTAATGCAACTCGCTTACTGCCTACCAACGGAAACCGAATTCCTACAGGACATATGTATGTATGCATAAAACTAAACTACACACATGCTTATGCACACATGCTCATAAAGTTGTACGGCAAATGAATAGCCCAAAAATCGGTCAAATTGGCCATAAAAGCCACACAATTCAAAGTTACCTCAATTGAGCCCCACCGCTCACTTGCTTATGTTAGCTACATATGCATGTACATATTTATGTACATATGAATACAACCAGTGCTTTAAATTGCCAAGCTTACCGCTTATGCTATGTACTTATGCGTACGAGTACATGCAGCATTTCAGTTTGCGTGCATTGTATGCCCACTTAACAGTTTGTTGTGCTTCTGTAGGTAGGCATAATGAAGGTTTTGTGAAAATTGTGAATTTATACAGAATTTTCTACAAACCTTCGAAAACTATGCTACATACTACACAAAATATGGACTATTTATGGAGAAATGAAAATACTTACATACATACAAAAATTTTTATCCTATTTACGATATGAAGAGGATATAAAATGAACTAAATATCTGATCAGAGCTGATTAAATTTTAACTATTTGACTAATTGGCTATTGAAAATACATACATATGTATTAATAATTGAAAGGTCAGTAATGGTGAAATCAGGAGAAAACAAAGTAACAACACTGCTAAGTTAAGTAACTGATATAGCCAAGTAAGACGTCTCTAACTACCAAGAAAGGAGTGGAATGAGCCTATATTTACTAAACGCATCAAAGTACCTATTTTAACAGACGGCTCAAAAATGTTTTTTTTTAATTGACCTATAAATCGAAATAATAAAACAATGCAGAGAAACCGTTATATTTAGACTTAGATGATTGTCATGTGGATGCACTGGACGGGGTGTCGAGCCACAGCAGAATGCATGTCAATGAGATGGCGACTAGCTAACCAGAAACAGGTCGGCTCTGGATGTCTCAGAGGCAGCAGAGGTTCTTGTTTCTCTGAGCTATATCAAGGGCCGCATATCTCAGCATTGGAAAAAGGTGGCTAAAAGTAGGTGCAAAGACCTACAATATTGAATTAAAGGGTCTGCAGGAGTATGTGGCCTACCTACTGCGAAAAAAGGCACTGCATTTCTCATAAGACTGAACGGAAGGGATTTATCTCGACTAACTTCCGCTTACACAGGGCAGTGGGTGGAGCATTACCCAGCACTATTTAGAAGTAGAATCAGGCTTCTAGGCAAACCCTGCTACTGTAGTTTAACTGACACCCCACACCCTGGATTTGAGAGAAGTAACATTCTACATATTGAATTGCGGGTAGTGATTTTAAAATGGCTCGCATAAGTGCTAATTGGAGTTGTTAAACTGGCCACTTCAACCAGTAAAGACGTCTCTATACCGAGGCGATTAGAGTTTTTTTTCGAAGAGCTTTCAATGATTCAATGTTTGTCCATAAAAGAGTTGCAGAAATTTTTTACTCTGTGTTCAGATTCGCTGAACAGTTTTTCTGCACTCTTTATCAACGGAATAACCAGAGATTTTATGCTGCCGAGTACTGAGTTGCATAGGAAACTTGCTTCGATCCTTATTGCTGAGCATTTTCAAAATTTTGATCTGTTATTTAGAGGCTTGCATTCCTTCGGGACCTGTTGTGTAAAGCTGTAGTCGAGGCATGGAAGCCAAATTTCTACCCAAAACCGAGCAAGTTAAAACTTCCGAACTGGTGATTTCTTCCAAGCTCCCAAATACTCGTAGATACTTGCATTTGAGAAAAGCTCCGCCCGATATTTATCCAACAGTTGATTGCATGCCTCACATCATCAGCTTTTAGTGTCTGTGCATCGTTTTAATGTTCTTCCACCATTATTTCTTTCGCTATTTCATTAACTTGTTGCAATTTTGAAACATTTTGTTTTTCGTTTTCGTAATATTTTACTGTTTTTATTTTTTCCATGCCTCTTAACAACATTGTAAGACTTTTAACTTAACTTATGGTACTGCATACCGTTGTTTTTACTGTAAGCGTAGCTACTGTCTTTCTTGTTCACTTGTTGTTGTCGTTATTCCGCTTACTTACTTCTGGTTTAACTACGTTTACGTTGTTTTAGTAAGTTTTGTTTCAATTATTTTCTTGTTCTCCTCGTACGCGACAGTGTCTAGCTTGTTTTTCCGCCACAGATAACTAAGTGCGATAAACTGTTGGCGGCGTAAAGTAAACGTTGCAGCAGCGTCTAAAACAACATGAAGTGAAACAACCAAACAAACAAAAGCAAAAAAAAACACGGTAAGAATTGCAATGCAGAGTGTCTTAAATAGATACAACAATGTAGGCAGTATAAACTTAAGAAGATAGACAGTCGGCTGGCTGGCTGATAAGTGCTGCGAAGCAACAACTATTGTCCGTTGTATTTCACTCCAATCCCCTCCTCTTGCTGGCTCAGCACCCCACTGGGTGGTGGTTGAGTTCTGATGTTGTAGAGTTGGCTCGAACGTGTTTACTATTTTAACTCGAAAGGTGTAACGTCTTGGCAAACAACGAAATAAAAAACAAAGTATCAGGTAGACAGGCTACTATGGTTCCTATAATCCCATTTTTCGTTTGATTGGATTATAATAGCTTCAGGCGCGAGCGACCGCTGAAAGCTTCTCATTATAGGAAAGTATGTATGTAGTTAGCATCAAATGGTGGAGAGAAGCTTAGAAGCAAAAAATAAAAATAACTCAACTGAGATGTGGTAGAACCAAATAGTTGAATATTAACAGCTAAAGGTCTCACCAATTGAGCTCGGGGTTCAGTCGAAGGTTTGGGTATCCTTAAAGGCCCTATTTGAGTCAAGTGTTGATTAAACAACGACGCGAATATTGGAAATGGTGGTTGAGGAATGTGCCTCTTTATCTATCATTTTAGATCTGAACTAAATCTTGCTTTAAGCAATGCATTTGATAAGCCACTTTGCGTCAGTCACTCTTACTTCCTTGATTGCTTTGGTGGTAACAGAAAGAGTTTATTTGTCAATGTTATTGTGGCTTATTAACATTTTAACAACAGAGTTTATATTGCCAGGGAGTCATTGTAGGGTTCATGCCTTGCTGAAACAAATAGGATTTGGATATCGTCGATTAAAAACCCGTGACCGCGTATCTTTGCACTCAGATTTAAGGTCACAATCTCCGCGCTGGAAATTTTTCAGGACGCTTGGTACCGAAAATTCACCTCTTCAGCCAACTGCTTTTCAATATATATCGAAAGATTCTGCTTTAAATAGATTTGCTCTTTGGCGTAGATTAATGGAAAGCATTCTCCCGCCACAAATCAAATTATCTTCACGCATATGCGGTTCTAGGTCACAAAAGCGCAAATTTCCTAATGGAAATCCCAAATAGATAGACCACATAAACCAGCTCCTATTTGCACATACCGATGTCTTTAAGTATGTATTTATGTGCAAGTATATATATCTTCATATGCCCCTTTGAACACTTCATCTACTCCAGATTAGTGTTTGAATTGCTTTATGCAAATAATGCAAATAATTTTATGCAAATATATAAACACATAAATATATGTATATCGATTTGTAGTGTGCGACTTAATGGTGAAACTTTTCCAATAATGTTTTCCGAAGCAATTAAGTGGCACACGAGGCACAGACACACATCTAGTACAGATAAATACTCTACTATAAGACTTATTTACAGCCGCCCAAACAAGATGCTGACTATAAACAGAGTACAGTGCTTATCATAAATATACGACACTCACACATTTGCTACTTTTAACTTTTTTTTTTTATGTATAATTTAGGTATTATTATAAATCGGATCGTATAAATCGAGGTTTAAATCTTTATGCAATATTTATGGGAAATCAGCAAACTTTTGTAAAAATGTTGCGCTTTTTAATTCAATTTTTTCAATTCTAGTACAATAAGGCGCAAGTATGAAGTAGCTGGGACTTACAGAAGATTTTTTGTATTTTTTTTTTTTAATCCTTGTAGCTCGCAATTTCTACGAAAGTTTGCTGATTATTTGCATTTAATATTGCACAAAGATTGAAACTTCGATTTAGACAAGTTCTTTTTTATGAATAAACAATATTCTTATATAAAAAAATTGTGTGTATAAGTGCCGTATATTTATGGCAAGCACTATACATTAATACATATATACGTACGAACAAGTATTTGAGCCTGAAAATCTGAACGAAATTTTGGGCTTGAGCCACTAACATCTACTCTATGGTAGGGGGCAAAAGCAATTCCAAAGCCAAAACACTCGAAGCAGGAGAGCAATTAGAATAATTCAAAGCATTGATTTGTCGTTGGGGAGCGCTTTTTTTGCGAAAAATATTTCGTTGGTACTTATGTAGCTGCCGACGAGGCTTCAGGACGAGCTATTAGCCACGATATATACACAAAAGCAGTTGCATAACAAATACATATGTATACACACAGATAGAGCTTTCGCTGTAGAGCAAATCACTGGCAGCGATGGTGGAAGTACTCCTATTTAGAAAGTGGAAAGTAGTTGATGTTATGGTGACTTAAAGCTGCGAGAATGCTGCAATTGTAAGGCTCGAAGTGTGGCATAATAGTCTTCTCATTAAAGAGGAGTGATTGTGTGCGCCTCTTTTTGGGTGGGTGAAATTTATTGGGCGGCGCGTTGGTGTTTCCCAAAATCAAATTAACGCTCCTAGTTATTTGTATAGAAATAAGTGTGTGTGTAAGTATATACCTACTTACATACATAGAAGTACATACGCATATATATTGGCCGCGTTGATTTGACGAAAATATATTTAAATAGAGCTCGATTTTCTCACTGATTGACTGTGAGAGGTTAATTAATTGGGCTTTCATATTGCTGTAGCTATATGAACAAGGCGAATTCATACAATACGAATAAAAGAAATTTACAACAAATACATCATTTCGACACTCAGTACAAATTCGCCTTGAAATCAGCAGCTAGTATGTAGCTCGTTTTTGTAACTCTTCTCTGCAGAAACGAGCTGCTGGCAACACCGTTTTCTATGAATTCGCCTTGGTAACGAAGTAAAAATGTATTTTTTGACTAATCTATCCCAGCCAATCAGCGGAGTCCGTAGTGTGCGCAATTAGGACTCACTGTGCGGAGCTCTAATGCTCCTATGCAGGCTCCAAAAGAGTCCGCCGGAAAGAAGTGTTTTTTATCAACATGTACTAAAAAAGTGTGCCCAGAAAGCTGCCTCAGAAAACCCCCATAGACTCCGTGCGGACTCCCCAATTCGGCTACAGTTTTGTGAAAAGTGCTCCTAAAATCACCCGAAGATAACTCAAACGGTGTTTTTTTGGGAGTGCACCGTCAATAGACCAAAAAGGAGGCTTTACGGTTTTTCAAAATGGTCCTAATTTTTTAGTATGCGAATTTTTTCATACTTTTTTTTTATTAAAAAATCTTCAAATTAGAGAAAATTATTTAACATATTATTCAATAGAAAAGAAAAAATCATAAAAAAAAATATATATATTAATTTTTTTTTAAGAACTGTGGAAGCACTTTGCGCTCGCTCTATTAAATGCTTTGCCAGTACCAGCAAATTTTCTGTTAACAGGTCAGTTCTGCACGTTAGCGAAGATTTTGTAACTGGAAAATTTTATTACGAAAAAATGTTACCAGTTCTTGTCACCGCGTTTCTAGGTACGTCGCTAACGCAGTTAGAATATTCAGCAATTCAGCTATGAAGAATTGCTGAAATTCTGGCATTGCATAGTTTACGGGGCAATACTTTGTTACCAGCTTATGAGATAGTAACAAAATTTACCGGTTACAAGAGTACACAGAATGCGAAAAGGGTTTAAAAATTAGCAGGAACTTTATTTAAATACCGGTTACAAAATGTTTATTACCAGCGCAGAATAGACCTGTAAATGTACCTGAAGAGTTCAGAAGTTAGCCAAAAGTAATTTTTGTAAACAGGAACGCCCCTTTCCAGGAACATACGGAAGCGACGAAGGGGGTGATTGAAAATTTCATCTTCATCTTACAGACTAGATACAAAAAAAAAAGATTTAAAAAAACCTTTGACTCCACATTCGGAGTGCTCCGAAAGCGCTCCTTCGTGGTGTTGCTGCGGGAGTCCTCCGCATTTGGCTAGCTGGGCATGGTTAAATTATAAACAGGTGAAGTAATAAAACAGCTTTCTCGCTTTATTTCCTTTATTTTCACGGCTATCTTATGGAAATTTTTAAAGGCAAATTTTCGAATAATATAGTGTCATATCTCTCAGACCGCACTTATTGCTACACCTGGTATAATTTCACCATGTAGCGGGGTTTTTTAAAAAAAAT
Source organism: Rhagoletis pomonella (assembly GCF_013731165.1). Classification (NCBI taxonomy): domain Eukaryota; kingdom Metazoa; phylum Arthropoda; class Insecta; order Diptera; family Tephritidae; genus Rhagoletis; species Rhagoletis pomonella. Next base: position 59,709,163 of record NW_023458559.1, on the reverse strand, counting down.
CTATTAAACATTTTAGCTGATTTTCATTTAAGGTGCGTTTTTTTGGTACATCAGCACGCCAGTCGTTTAATTTCTCAAATCTCATCCTGCTTTGAAATAAAATACGGTCACATGCAGCTGCCTTGCAGGCAAACGAGATTTATCTATAACCCCAGACCTATGTACAGATTAGAACACCATCTAGAAAATCGAGAAAAAGGCTGGTGGCCTACAAACGATTTCGCAGAAGATGAAAATACGAAGAAGAATCAAGGCTGTGCGAATGCCTGCGTTGAAAGGAAGTGGAAATTTCTGTATACGCTATCGCAATGAGCCTAATTGATGGATTTGTGTGTTTTACCGGCGACCTCTCCCATGAAAACTAATGCATTATGATTTTAAATGAATAATATTTTTAAATAAAATGCATTTAAACAATAAATAAATATCTAAAGACTGCAAATCTTAAAAAAAAATGTATTACCATAAAATTTAGGCACGCAAATCATGATACGTCTCACGCCGTGTGGTTGTCTTTTCATCAAATTGCAGTAGGGTTATCTTGCTATGATTAAGCAGTTTGTTAGAGATTACACCAATCTGCCTATCTTTGCTTTTCTATTTCAATACAGAAATGTTGTTTGCATTTTTAGTTTGACTACCTTTTTTCAAAATTTCATATACATATTTAACGGCAAAACAAAATATTGAAACTGTTGACTGTCCAAGCGTCAGTAGAACAAAAACAAGTTTCTTTCTAGCAAAGTGCTTAGGCACCGAAAATTCTTGTTTTTTGAAATTATTTGCCGTCTAATTTGATTTGGACATTCAATTTAAAAACCAAAAGAAACCCATTAAAATACAAATGCTTGCTTTCATAAAATAATTCTCTTCGAGTATAAACAGATTACGAGTATCTATAATTTTTTGAAAACATTTCGCTTATCTGCTAGGCCTAAAAACCATAAAAAAAAATACGAATAACAAATTATGTGGAGCACTTAAACTTCTTAATGCAGCGCACAAATGGACAGACTGGTAATATAAAGCACACATAAACACAAAACTCTATGCAAATGTAAAAAAAAAATGGCTACTCAAAATGCCTCCACACCCCATTAAAATATTAAATGAAACAGAAACAGAAACAGCAACAGCAGCGGCAACAAAAACACAATAACAACAAAATAAAAACTCCAACAAGAAAAGTAACAAAATCTAAAGCAACACATTTCAAGCAATTGATGAAAGCAACAACAACACACAACAAAAGTGTTGAACTGAAAATGGCAACATCGAAAACCGAATGCCAACCCGCCAAACCGCCAAACCACCAAACCGCCAAACCGCCAAACCGCCAAACCATCCAACCATCCAAGTGTCCAAAGCAAACTAAAGTGAGTGAGCTTTGAGAGGCCTATGGAACAAGCGGCGAGGTGCTGAAGCGTTTGCCTTTATGGACAGCGTGCAGTGGGCAGGGCATGGAAGGTGGCGACGATGAAGATTGCGTCGTTGAGCTGTGCGTTGATGGCGATGGCGATGGCGGTGGTGATGGCGTTGGTGATAGCGATGAAGCTGCTGCTGCTGCTGCTGCTGCTGCTGAAATACATAATAAAACTGGTGAATTTGTATGGCATATGTAGATACGCCTCCTCTCACCACTTCACACTGTCCTACGAAATGGTAAGATGGAATGGGATGAAGTAGCACAACTTGAAGGAGGCATATGTTGCTGCTGTTATATTTATTTGTGTTGTTGCTACCATTTCTATTGTTGTTATTGCTGCTGTTTGCATTGTTGATGGCGAAGCCGATGGTGCTGCTGCTGCTGCCATTGCTGGTTTTTCGTCTTCTATTGCAGTGTATAAATAAATTAAGGCGAATTTATTATGCGTAACGCACAACGATTTTGGCATAAACGATGGAATAACAACAGCGGCAGCAGCAGCAACAACAACAACAAGCAATTACTATATACCAAACGAATAGTATTCGTTGATGATGGGCAGCTTTTACACAAATATACCGACAGACATAAAATCGTAATCGCATAACAACTTTAGCAGAACAGCAACATCTTTTAGGCGATGCCCTGTAGGAAAAGCGATTGGTTTTGAAGTTGTCTTAGTCGGGGGAATTTATAGTGCGACTTATTTTAAGCATGGTTCCACCGAAGTTGGATTATAAATTGCTACTCCAATTACCCTCCAATATCTTTCCCTTGCATTGCTTCATGCCTCAATAGGAGTATTATTGTGCAGTTCAGATAAAAATAGTAGGTAGATATGCCGATCTCCCTTATATTTCCATTTTTTTACTTCAAAATCATGTATAGCTTCTTTTGTTCAATAATCTTGGGTAGAATCAACAACGCTTATCTAGCAGTTGACTGTATTATTACTAAAACTGTTTTTTCGACGCATACATTTGCTATCTAAGGTTTTCTAGTTAATGGGTATTATTGAGGACAATCTCAGTCTTACTCCTTCGCTATATCTCAATCCATATCCTCGTAGTGCAAGAGAACCCGTCTTCGTGACCCCCGGTTACCGCTATAGTACCTGATTTCTCTACTCCGTCACTATTTTCATAAAAAGCCCTAAAATATACAACATAGCTTAGATCAATGGTGCAGTGCAAATATCCATGCTTTTTCTTTCCTTTCTTTTACTGAGCTCAGCCTCGAATGGACCATTTCGAAATTTTGGTGACATCTTCAGCTAAAAGATCGTGTCCAATTATTGTTGGCCTATACCGTAACGGTCGGCTCCCCGTAATTAAAGCTACTAAAAGTAGAAAGCTCGTACGACCAGCAAAGGAAATCCGACGCCTTACCTTAGCGAGGCTACTACATGTTGAGGATACTACGAGTGGACTCATGACTGGTTTAAGAAATTTTGAGCATCCAAAATATTCGCCCTTTCTGTCCGCTGATGGTGGAATATTCGGTCTCGAGCTATGGCGACATACAGAGTAATACCAGCAAATTTTCCTACTTGGTAAATATAGCAGCAAAAAACCCCATGATAACATGTGAGACATTGTAGGCGCAAATCTAAAAAGAGGCAATTTGAAGTCGTCAAGCATCACAGCAGCTATGAATTAAGCCAAGGTGCAGAGACCAAGCCCCAAACCGGTGGTGTGGAAAGGAGGGTGGGGCCTGGACGAAAGCACCAAAAGGCAGTCACAAGCATTGGGCATTGAAGCATTTGATGCTGGAGCTCTGAAGCATTGAAGCGATGGCGCTGTCCAAACGTATTGAGGTTAGCTGGGCTTGAAATGCCCGAAGTGGCATGAAATCAATAGCAAAGGAGCAGCAAAAGCATTGCCAACACCAGCATAAGCAACATCAGCATCGCACAAAGCACAAGCAAATAGCATCGTAAATATATCAACAGGAAATATGATACGCAATTGTGCAGCAATGCTCAATCTATGTTGGCGCTGGCTTAGGCTTGCGAGCGAGCGGCAATGGTTGAGCACTGAGGTTAAATATTGGACGTGATGTTCTGGGTCAGTCGTTCGTCTGTCAAGCTGTTAGCCGCTCACCATAAGTACTGCTCAACTTAAACGCTTAGCAGGAATCGTTTACTGGAAGGCAATTGGGTGGACTTGCTGGCTGGGTTGCGCAGTTTATTATGCTGTTCTACTAAGGTTTTTTTTTTGTTTTCAATGTATTATGTGCTTTTACGACCGCACTCACTTCTCTTTCGCCAGTGAGTCTGATTGGCAGCCAACCACCAGTCTGTCCGTCAGTCATTCAGCCAGTCTGCCAGTCAATTGTACCATTGGGCAGCAGCTGTGCGCTTCATGGTTAGGCAAGAATTTCTGGAATAATTAAGTAAAACTGTGCTGATTGAAGGCAATTGATGCTGAGCGTTTGCTTTTGAGCAGCATAAGTTTGCTGAAATTCGATAAGTGCCGTCATGCAACGAGGTTTTCTAATGAAATACAAGCAAAGTGTGCGAATGTGTGTGCGCATCGATTTGAGAACATATGGTGCCCATTACAGCTGCTTGTAACAGTTTAGGAAGTTTTCAAAGAAATGTGTGTCATATGTCAGTCGGGTCGTTGAAACCTCATATCAGCTACATTCGCTCGCGTCAGAATTCTAAGTTGAAATAAAGTGTACTAGCTAAAGCTCTTAAAGATACGATCAGCAGATGGTAGCCGGAGAGCCGGATTGTAGCAAACAAGTTCCGCAGATATGGAATGATGACGAAGATTGGGAAGTGGGCTTACTTTAATAAGAACCTCATAATACTGGTGATGGTCAGTATCGGACGGCTTTTCGATATGACGAATCGCCAGAATTGAAAAACTGCATCCGCCAATTTATTTATTCACCTTAAACAGGAGCCTTGACTGAGCAGTAGTAAGTAATATTATTGGAAACAAGGAAGAGAAATATAGTTAATATTTTACTTAATTTCAAAAATAAGGACTTAGTGATAGCCAGCATAACTATCTGGCACCCTGCGACGGGGTAGCGCTGAAGCAAACTTTGGCTGAGGTTAGGCGCAAGAGGATCGTGTTCGAGACAGTTCCGTGCCACTCCGTTTGATGAACAAAGTTTGGAGCCGTGAAACTTTTTCATTTTAAGCTATCTACGTTTCTATTGAGCTCTACGTAACGAAGATAAAGTCCCACACTTTGTAACTGTCATCAGGTCGCTACTCCTCGAACTTACTCTCGATTCGAATGCATTGGTGGCATTTATTTCATGGTGATTTTTCTTCACAAAACTCACCCAATGACTGCCTAAAGAGCTCCGGCTAGTCTCCGCCTACAAGGACCATGAAACTTTTGAGCAGGTAGCGCGAATTTTTCCTGGAGGGTTCTTAACGTCATTACTTTTCGTATCGTAGATATATAAAGTTTTCTCGTTCGACATAAATATTAGCAAATGCTACAGTAGGTTGAGGGGAAGTAAGATCTTTGTTGTATATATATTCAGCGCTGCCACCGTCGTTTTGAGCCGATCTGACTCCCTGCGTGCGCTAGGCGGATTGTCGAGGTTTTCACTTCTAAATGAAAGAGCACTCTTGAGAATTCATAGATGTTGAAAATTTGTTACGGACCTAAGGATGGTTTTCAGAGCTCTCCGAACCAGGGACGACTAAGTATCCTTCCACTTGAGACCTTATAAAAATAAAAATAATTAGGAAACTACTAGTGCGAGAACAGAACGAAGGAGTTTAAGTGTGTCATAAGTAGGGCTCGGATTTTTATGAACTAAAAAAACGAAATTATACGCATGTATAACGAGTTTATAGTTATCACAAGGATATATTGTCATTTTTAGTGCCACGAAAAACTCAAAATTAATTAAGTATAGATGTATATGTATAATTTTAAAATATTTATTAAAAACATTAAGCACTTAAAGTAAAAAGTAAAAAAAGTAATTTACAATAAATAAACTAGCGTAACCGGCGAACTGCGTTAATTTTTTGTTGGAATATTTTGGTACAACACTTTCAACAACTATTCACCTAATGACTTCCAGTGACGGATTTATCTGCTCTGTTTATGGTTTTGTGGTCGTCAGAAGGCATATATTCCATTGCCATTTTGAATATCTAACCTAACCAAAGCGTTGTATCCGTGACGAAGGTCTGGCAATTTTGCGATGATCAAATTCGATAGCAGAGTTGCCAACGAAATACATTTGATTTAGTTGTTGGGGTGCTTGTGTTGAAAAATTCAAACTATCTTCAAAGCAATCGAACCATATTCGCAAAGAAATGTACGCGCCAGATATATATTCTCATTCAACCTTATCGTGAGTTTCGCCCGACATTTTTTCATCCGCCCGTAGTGAGTACACGGAAACGAAAAGCGAACCGGTCGAGACAAATGAAACTAATATAAGGCTTGACTTTGTATATTTAATCAAAATTCCGTGATATCTTTTTCAAATAATTTCGAATGCAAAATCTGTGGGAAATAATTTTTTCCGGAATTTTCTGATCGGAAAATTACTTCCATTTTCCTTGGGATGAGACAAATACAACAAAAATACAGCTCACATAGGACAATCCGTTCTAGAGCTATGCTCGGTATTACGTAAGTAACTTTGTTTTATACATATATACAGATTTAAATTTTTAAATAGTTGGCAACCCTCTTCATAATTATTGCTTCTGGTTAAGAGTGGATTTAAAAGCCTTTCATTCTCTGAATGCGTTATAATATTTCACTATATATATTCCCGAAAATTTTCAGCGGGTGGCAACCAAATTAAAAAAAAAAATATTTTCCCTTCAAGCGATGAAGCTGTCCTTCAAAATAGTGTTTCAATCATTCAATTTGATGAAGTATTATGGAATATAGGGCGCTTTATTGGCCCGATATAGTGCTTTCTGCTTTTTAACTCCCCTTTCTTAACAAATAACTAAATTTGAACTGCGTGACTATTTTCCGCATATGCAGAGCTTATCCCCTTCAAAATGAGATATCATTCATTAAATTTGATAAAATATTAAAATAAAAATAACTTTTAGAAATAAGTATATAGATAAAAAATACATATATATTTATTTTCCATATTTGTTTTTTTTTTTTTTTTTAATTTGCTTTGTTCAGGGCTTTATTGGCAAACAAAATAAATACATAGGTCTTTAAAATTTTTAAAGCTTTCCCTACATCAACACTGGTGATTGGGGCGTACTTGAAGCAAGCTAGTTCATGGGGATTATAGCTATTAAATAAGCAGTGATCAAAGTATGCCAAAATCTAAAAAATCTGTGCAAATGTACAAATCTTATTAAGATTTTGCAGTCACATATTTAGTGTAGTTGTTCAGAAATTTGAGTTTAGCTCAATAAAAGAATTTCCAGACATCACCACTCTATAACTGCCAAAATGTGCAAATGTACTAGTGTGATCCCCACTTGCGGCCATTTGGCTACTTAGCACACCAGATATTGCCTTAAGTTCCTTAAAAACCTTATTCTTTGTAGAATGGTATCCAATTTTTCCTTGATTTTATGCCCAAGTTCACCCTGCACTCCTTGAATAGTAATAACAGCAGTCTCCACAAGATGCACTTGTTCAGCCAATGATTTTTTCCTTCCAATTTAGTTATTATTTCCGGCAGTTGTAGTTTGCATTGATATAGGCTAACCGTGCTTCATAGAATTTGAAGCTATTGATTTTTTTGCCTTCAATATTGAAGAAGCATCACCATCACTTAAATCTTTGAAATTCCTTAAAATGTAGGCAATAATATTTTGCCGCCTCTAACCAGGTTCGCCATCTCGTTAATATTGACTTTGGCGGAATAGCTGTATTGGGTTACATGTTCTTAAAATCTTCAACGCGCAAAGCAGATATTAAAAATATTTTTCCATTCGATATTAAATTGTCAACATCACCGGAGCGAGCTATTACATATTCGGCCACTCGATGCATAGCGTGCCAAATAAGTAACGTACAGTAACTTTGGGTAAAATACCTCAGCACCTTTGCTGATTATACCATATCGAGCCCTAACCGTAAAAAAAACGTAAGCGTCAACTGGCAAGTCCGGTTTGATAAGAATAGTCAAGGCTATCCTACTTTCATCCATCGAAACGTCAGCAAATGGATGAATTTTTTGCTCAACAATGACCGGAAGTTGTAGAGATTCTGCATGACCCCCTCAGTTTTAAAAGGTCTGACTTCTACTTATTCGACGCTGTAACCGCCCAAGCGATTTTGGCCGCGTTCAACAAAGCACGCCAATTGGAAACTCCTAGTGGAGACAAATCCTTCTCTTGGTTTTCCCATCGCAATGGCGATCTCCCTTTTCCTCTGATACCAACAGCGGGTTCAGAGTCATATACTTTCAGAGCTGGAGCGTCGGTGTCTATTCGAACAACATTGTCAAGCCGGCGGAGAAGCTGTATTTTAATTCGCTGACTGTTTGTTGTCGCCTTATCCTCGTAGACCACCCGACCCAACCGTCTTGCTTCCATTTACAAGGGAGAACAGACTTCGGGGTTCTTGATACCGATGATGTCGATGTCATCGGTATACGCAAGGAATTGCACGCTCTTTTAAAAATTGTTCCTGAGCGGTTCCGTCCTTCAGCAATTATGATCTTCTCCAACGTCAAGTTAAAGAAATCGCATGAAAGGGGAGTCAGTGACCTTGTTTGAAAACTCGTGTAGTATCAAACGGCTCGGAGGGGTTTTCCCAATTCCGGTGGAGCTGGTCAACGTCGTTTTACGCAGCTGAATCAGTTTCGCGGGGATGCCCCGAATTCGGAAGGCTGATCCCGCGGTAGTTGGTGCGAATGGCGGGGTTGCCTTTCTTGTGGATTGGGCAGAGCACACTGCATAAGAGTTTATGCAGCTGGCAGGCCATCTGACTAGATGTATCTTTCAGTGAACATAAAATATAGAGGGTATTGAGACGGTGGAACATTTTATGTACCGCTGCACTGCTTTCTCTAGGGTTGGGTATGCGGCTTTTGGTTTGCAATTTTTTGGAAGACGAACACATGAGTTCACTAAAATAAAGCTACCTTCCCTAGTTTATTTGTAAATCTGATAAATTTCACACTCGAGGATATGAAGAAATCGCGACTTAGCCGTGAAACCAACGAAATTACTAACGTTATCTATCTACGATTTTGTTTGCTTTTTTTTAGTGTTTTTTTTATATAAAATTTTTAGAAATACCTTGTATGTATTTGAATTATTACTGCAGTACTGCGGACGCATATACATATATGCCTTTGTTATTTCTGCCTACTGGCGCTAGCTATTGTAATCTATTTTTATCTCACTAACAAAGCTTTAATTAGCATTTTACAACGCGAATAAAAATATGTTTGTAACTAGCAGTTGCGGCAATGTTCTGGCTATTCATTTACTGACTTTTGTTTCCTAACAATTCTGGCATGGCTTGTGGCGTGTAGCTGAGATTTTTTGTATGCTGATTGTCTGCAATCGCAGCTAACTAACATTGCATTTCAAGTAACTCTGCCTTGGTCTGCTACATAATTGTTTCTTTAACTGCAGTCAACAATTTTCATAACTTTTAGTTGGTTTTGTTGCGTCTATTTAGTCCATCACTTGGCTGTTGGCTAGCTGCTAGTGGCCTTTTGCTGCATATCAGGCCATCATATCGCACGTTGGGATACAATTAACATTTACTACAAATGACTCGCCTAATATTTAAACATAATAGGGTGCCTAACCAAAAAAAAAAAAAATTCGCGGCTTTTTCGCCGGAATTATAAAGTTTATTATACTCGTATTTAGAGACTTGTGCCTAAATATTTCGGAAAAATATTAATATTTATATGAGCTGGACCGATTTGAAAAGGCCTCCAAAAATCGAGTTTTGTATACATATACATATCATACTAGTTTTAAAAAATATTTTTTTTCCAAAAAATTACCTCAAATGGACAAAAATGTTTGAACATTTATGGAATCAAAGTAATGCGACTTTTTTTATTTTTCATTTCTTCATAGGTATCTATATATGTCCGCATTCGCACCTGCGGATGTCTAAAATTCCACATTCGCAACATCCCTAATACAAACATACAAACGGTAGATAGTAACTGACGCCTAGGCTTCTGCTATGAGCCTATCTCCTCGTCCGTGGCATTCATTATCTTTTTGATCTTTCACTTAACAGCATTTGACTGCTGAATTTATTTTTATTAGCCATCATTTGAGTGTTGGCGCTTGGGTTTCAGCGCTTTTTGACCTCGCTTAGTGTCTAGCGCCTAGTGAAATTGGCTTAAAATGTGCTAGCCGAATAGCCCGGCTTCCTCTGCGGACACAGATAGTTACCAACGTTTGTATAAACACTCATACAAATGTATTCTCGTAATTCAATTCATTTTTCTTGCTTTCATTTCATACTGCACACAAACACACATTCAACTACATACATATGTACTATATGAACTTAACTTATTTGTCCGCTTATCGCTCATATCTTAATGGTTTTTATACATACTTTGTATGCTCCTCTTGTTTGTTGTTTTATTAATATTTCAATAGTTGTTTTTGGCGCGCTTCGCAAGTTGTTGTGACAGCCACAAATGTCTCGCAAGTTTTACCTGAGTTTTAATTCATAAACAATCGCACATACTAATGTATATGTATGTATGTACATTAAGGTGAACCCTCAATGTATGGGACAAAAACAATGGGGATCTTTCGTACAATTTACCTCCCTAGACGCGACATCTGAGTAGTTAAGAGCGTTTTCTTTCCATTGTGCCCCAATGTCGTTCTCACAAACTTCAATGCCCGTGCGGCACGGCAGTTCTCAAGCCATCGAGCTCAAATAATAAATTGTAATGTTTTTTTTACCTTCACCTCACACAAAACTGGGCTTCGATTTTGGAAAATCAAAAATAAAAAGTAAGGACCACCTTAATGTACATAGCTGTGGCTCTTAGGCATACAATGTCATATTTTTCCCCTTTTTTTTTTGAAAATTGTATGGTTTTTATAATTTTTTGTTTGCAGTCGCATATTTACATCTACGAGTATACACATTTTTATGTCCTCTTAGCGATAAGCAACTTTTTTGTTGTCATATTAAATGTGTCTTGTTGCCTTGGCTTGGCTTATCTCAAATGGCATTTAGTTTGTATTTATATACGAAAATATTTTTATCTAAGCGTCCATTTACTTAAAATGCTTAAATGCCGGCTACTCGCCGGTATTTAGTGCGTTCAAAAGATTTCACAAACATTGAGAAGGCCATCATCCCCAGTTGGCTGGGAGGACTGCAGTGTTGCCAGTTTAACGGTTCTCCTGCTAGATTTAGCCGGTTGCGATAGCCGGAGAAAACTCGGTTTAGCAGGCAGCCGATTTGTTAGCCACTTTGCAAAAAAAAATTAGCCGATTTTGCTATTTGCCGTATTTCCTTAAAATTTAAATATTATACTGTTGCTCCCAAAATTGAACGTACGGCTCTTGTTTGTTAATATTCGCACTGTTTTACATGCTAAAATCTTTTAGTGTGTACAAAAATTAAGAAAATTTGCAAAGTTTCAGCAAATCGCGAACTTTTTGATACGAATTACTAAAAAGAATTCAGGCATAGCCCATAAAATTTAATACATTTAATAATGTGCGAATTTCAAATGTCTAAAAATTCGCGATGATTTTTGTGAATTTTTTTTGCTGACTGTTAATATATCTCTAAAACCAACTACGCTGAAGAACTGAAACGTGGCACGGATGCATAAATTGTAAATATCCTACTTATGGCGAAACCCGGGAGCTATTGGAAAAGGGGGCGTGGCACCTCCCATAAACCACTGGATAGGGTTCACTTAAATTTTCGGAGTTTATACCTTTCACATTGGTCCCTAGAAAACTCGCTTGGTGGCACTGGAGTTGAGTCATTTATAAGAAAGAGTCGTATTCATTGACAGATTTCGTTCAAATTCGCAATATGAGCCACCAGCATGATGAATTTGTTTGCTAAAAATGGACCCGCTGGGTGGCACTGGAGTCGAGATATTTAGAAAATACTTATTTTTATACAACTTGGTTGAAATTCATAATGCAGATTCATTTCATGATAATCAATGGTTTTGCAGAAAAGGGACGCAAGAACCAACCAGTTCATAAATATTAAGACGAATTGCAAAAAAGTGTACCGAATTGGCAACACCCGTCCAAGAAGGAACACGGTAGGTATATCGATTGCCTCATTTGAACGATATTCACACTTTTCAAATTCATTACACTACAAAACTGCATACCATAACTTTTTCTAGATACTGTTTAAAAAGTTAAAAACTTTGGTAAAATTTTGCAGAATTTTCATAATCTTTGCATTAAGTCTGAAACTTGCATTTATATGGTGTTTGTTAAGTAATCGGCTATATTTTCAAAAAAAAATCATAAAAATTCAAAAAGCTAAAGAAAAATAGCCAAACCTTGCTCAAATGTCGTGTCCCAATTTATATTTGGGTCACTGTATTTTTTCCAAAGAAGGTAGCCGGGATATTTTCATGCAATTTTTGTTATGAATGTCTTAAACTTAAGTGTGAAGTTTTATTGGCAAATAAAAAAAAACAGATGGGAATAAAAGAGCACGAATTTCGATCTGAAGTAAAACTCTCTGGGAAGACAACACCTATGAATAATTGTGAGAGTGAGTAGGTCCTTAAAAACGGGAACATTTCGAATATGTAAACATCAAAATAATCTTAAATAGTTTGATCGTCGCTATAAATTACTGGCTTTTTTTCGAAATAATGTTGCTTTGTTAAAAAAAGTAATGAATTTACCAGTCTGTTTTTGTTATTTATGTACCGAGTGATGTAAAGCTTAACTACGTATAACCTTTAATTTAATTTAATGCATTTACTATTATTTCTACTTGTGATTTATTTAAATAAAACATGTAAATTTTAGTTGAAACATTTTAGCCGTTGTTAGCCGTTTTCTTTTGTCAATTTAGCCGGTCGGCCAAAAAGTTCTGGCCACACTGGTGGACTGTGTTGACTGTCGGCTCAAAAGCTCGCGCGCTGAGATTCACTCACCGTGTTCTATGTGTGCAGCTCTGATAAGAGCTACTCGTACTTATATTTTTACTCTTTCAGCGCTTATGTGACTTTCTATATTGCAACAAATGTTTGTTTTTGTATTAACGTCTGCTTCGAGTTGCATGCAAATAATTATTACAATCTTCCTTGTTTTTATCTCCCCATTTTTTTTTTAGTATTTTAATTTTTAATTCATGTATTTCCTTTCTGCCGTTGCACGTAATCATTAATGTACGCTAATGTGTTAATTAAATGTCATTATTTGCATCTTATCACATCTCATCCTAGGCGAAATCTTAATTACACGGCTATTCAAGCTGGCCGACGAGTAGTAGAGTTTTGACTTTACATAAGTGTCGGCTATAACTAGTTGAATGGTGCATTATAATGCTATTGTAAGTCAGATAACGCAAATGGGTAACCCAAACTCATTGCATTAAATTTCACATAAAACTTCGCTGGACAAAAAAAAAAGGGTTGTGCAATTTTCGAAAGTCTTTAAATAAGAAAAACGTTTAAAATAGGCTTTATAAATATAAGGTTTTTTGAATCTCTCTATCTCCCTAGAGTGTGAATGGGAAAAACACAGAAAAGACCATACGAGAAAAAGCTTAAAAAGGCTCTGCTGGCCTTTGTGCTCTTCTAGAGCATATCCCTTGAGGGAAACTTCTTGAAGCTTTCCCATAATTTCATATGGGCGCTTTCAAATAATTCCTTGCTTCAGAGCAGCTATGCCTAATCTCGATGGGCGCGTTCATAAGACGTAGCTGTTTAGCTCATCTGCTACGAAACTGCTGGCAACTATTGTACCCAACAATTACGTCTTAGAAACGGCTTTATGAATATGCTGCCCAATGAACAGCTGATAATTGAAAACAAACGAAATTGCAACATATAAATAGAGATAGTTGCGCTAATAGTATTTAGAATTCAACGCTGAGCTGCCGCCGTGTAGTAAAAATCGTTTAATGTTTTAATGAATTAAACAGTGTATAATTATATAGCAAACATCTTAAAAACATATATTTAGAAACGTAGTATTACTATAAAATATTTTAGTTACTTTATCACATCAACAACAAAGCAGCGTTAACAATGGGGCACAGATTTTAATACGCCGCTGGCATCTTAGTACATTCTTGCAAGCATGCATCTCAGAATCTTCAATGAATCGCATTCACTTTTCTTCAAATTAGACATCAGCGCCCTACTGTTGTTTGGTACCGTCAGTAAAAATAACTAGGTCGTTTCTTACCCTTGTTTGTCATTGATATCAAGGGAAATCTCTCCGGCTTTACTGTCCCGACCTAGAACCAACTCTGTCGTGGCGCTGGCTCTCGTCTCTCAACTCACCAAAAAGAAACGATGGACCTCAGTTCTGCGGATTTTTGTGCTTTTCGGCTGAGAAGTAAGTCTTAAACTTGATTCTACGATAAGTGGCCGTAGCCGGAGGGGGCACTCCCTTAAAATTAACCCGTTTCAAGTTATGATTTCCACCTCCAGGTTAAAACGTTCATCCGCAAATTTTACTGAAATACTGCTGGATTTGCAGCTGCTTTTGGTATTGGTAAAAGAGAGTTGCTGGCCGACCTATACCTGCGATTGCAGGAGTACAGTTCAAAAACTGCCTTCTAAGTTAAGCAGAGCTGAGTTTGGGGGCCATATCGATTGGATTCTTATCAACTTCCTGCAGGATTGCACTTCTTGTGACATTCAGAAGACGAGTTGCCACGTGCATATTATTTTCTTCAAGGCCTTATACCTTAATTATCATTCCTTAACTGCTGTTCAATATTACGGCACGTACTTTTAGTAGTGAGACTTTTGAAGTGATCTCTTAAGCGACGATCGAGTGCATGCCTCTTCTGGCAAGTGAGGTCAATACAACAATAGGGCAGGTTCTTAAGTGCACACTTTCCAGGTAAGTGTAAAACCTGGGGCATATGTACGTACATACATAGGGGCATCTCAATAGCGTGACTTCATAACTATCAATTACTTGCAACTTCAGGCACTTACTTAGAATACAAATAAATTTAAAACATTCACGCACTAAAACTTTTTAAAGAGCCATGAAGGAGGCACTTGACAAAACGATCGTGAGTTGAACGCGTGCGAAAGCCAAGAACAAGAAAGACCAGCATAGTGCCAGAAGTAGTGCGAGTACGCAGTATTTACATGCAGTAATTACAATGAATAAATTAGCATAAATGAAGCTGTTTAAGTGGTAAGTATGGTATGGTATAGTATTTATCAGTTAACATAAATGTGGCCATATTTGTTAGACTAGCAGACTAGCAGAGAGGATGCCAAATTTCGTGGCTAGTTAAAGCTAAGCAACATAAACCGAATAAATGCAAGGGAATACGAGTGACAAACGGGCTCGCATATTTGCATAAACAGTCCTTATTTGCATTAACTAATGCATTTTCCTCTTTCAAATGTGCATAAGCAGGAGAAAAAATGCACGAAATTTTTGGGAATTAACTCGGATCAGGGGAATTTCCGATGTCAACACTGGTAAAAACGGCCACCTGTTGTCTTTTGTACAAATGAGCAAACAAAGCAGACTAGTTTAGCTTCTACGGTAGCCGAGTGGTCAGAGTTGCGTGTTAAAAGTCTGTAGGAGCCAGGTTCGATCCCCGGTTGGAGCGATTGCCATTCATTATTTATTTATTTTTTCATTTCATTTGAATTATACATTTAATTTTACTTTATTTTATTTTTATTTGCTTTATTTTATATCATATTTTTTATTTTACTATTAGCTATTATAAATTTTTAGAGTTGAATTTTATTAAAAAGTCAAAAGCAGCGAGCTGAAATCCACGTTAAAAAAATATAGAACTTATAAATGAATAGATAATAAAAAGGAAATGAACGAAAAATCTACTGGCTGCACTAGCAGTTCGTTAATCCGCATTACTTCCGTCTGTCAGGGCCAAATCGTTATATGAATTTGTGTGCTAGTTAATCTGCATAAGCATGCCCGTCTGTCTCGCGTTTAAGGCAGCTACTGCTACAACCCGCATCATTTCATACACTCCCAAGCATTTACTAGCCGCTTGCCTGAGTATCCCTGCCTATCAACCTATGTATTATTACGCACTTCAATGTCTCAGCTTTATTGTTCACAAACTGCGGTTTGTTGGTCTGGTTACATTTGCTCTTGTTGCTATTTTAATTTGTGGTATCATGAAGTGTGTGCAATGCAGCGCGAAATTCCACTCATATTTTCCACTTCAGCTTCTTTTTTGATTGTATGTAAAGTTTTTATTTAAGTTATTTGTTTTCCTCTTTTTCTCTTTGTAATTTACATGCAGAAGTTTGTTCCTTTCAACCCTTTTTGCCAGCATTCTTATGCCGGTGGCTTGACGATGGTTCTCTATTGTTGTTATTGTATGGTGTGCTTTTGTTTTAGTTGTACGCTTTGTTGCATTTGCTTGTTGGTTTCTATTTTCTTATAAGTACATATTTGTTTTTATTTTTTATTTTTTTTTTCTTCATGTCGCACAATGTGAAGGTTAAAGTTATCTACACATACTCGCATGTTAAAAAATTTAACTTAAAAAGATAAAAAAAAAAAATACTCAACAAAGGGACTTGTACATTAACGCAACCACTGTACGCATATTAACCACTCAGCAGCAAAAGCACTGGCTGACACTTCAGCCAAGCAGCTAGCTACCAGCATAGCTGACAGCCGAACATAATTATCAGCAGCCGTAAGCTCATTATCACAAACAGCATTACGCGGCAAAGTCCTCAACCGTCATTAGCAATGCATCGAACAGCGTCGTTAGCTCCGGCTCACCGCACTCTAAATCGAAACAGCCGTGCTACAACCAGCATAAATTGGCCCCAGCTCCTCTGAGGACTCGTAGCCATCTGATCAGCTGTTCGTTGCAAAGCTGCCGGTACCAGCTTCTACTACATATGTATGTAGGTATGTATATAACTTTCAATGAGCCCCATACCCTCCCCCCCACCCTCGCCCGCTTTCCTCTCACATCATTTTGCCGCTGAATTCCACACAATTTTTAGCTGTTTTATCTTCATTCCCGTCTTTTTATTTCATCTCCGCCGCTTCGGCTCAGCTGTGACTTTAATGCATTTAAAAAAGGGTACTACCGGATACCCAGCAACCGCAAGCACACACTCACTGCTCACATATTCTCACATTGATATTATCTACTTTTTTATTTTATTTTCATATACCAACTGAAAGCAATGAAAAACAACATAAGAACAATAGAATTGCAACAAAGTCATGTTCGTTGCGGTATGCGGTTGCAGCTTGGCGTATTGTAGTAAATATCTTTAGTATCTTTCTTCTTTCTCGGCAAAGAAAAAAAAAGCAGAAGTTTCGAATTTTTCGCGCTCAGTGCATATCTCACATGCCTTGGTCAGTGAGGCGAGAAATATTCTTTGCATGGAGGCGCAAGAACAAACAAAAAAACAACAACAATGAAAGCGAAAAAAAAGAGTTCTTGCGTAGCAAAATGACGACGTACCTAGAAGTGGGCTATAAGAAATTAGCAGGAAATATGTAGGTAATATTTTCCCTTTCACTTTGTGTTGCAGCTTTTGCTAAAAAAAAAAAACAAAAACAAAAAAGACTTGCATACTTCACCAGTGAAATACTTTGCAATAGGAAGATAAGTTTATTTTGCCACTCGGAATCTGTGAAGTAAATTTAAAGCCAGTAGGTATATCTTCATTAGTTTTTAACTGACTTAAAAACGAGGATGTTTATCTATTCGTCGTGTATGTGCATTTTATTTGTTTACTCATAGTTACTTTGTAGTTTTTGCATTTCCTCCGCCAGTTAGACGAGTAATGCTGACAGGCTGGATGCGGGTATTAAAAATCTACGCTGCATCTTGCGCGAGGAAAATTTTATAACTTCTATGGTAAATCATTCACCTGACTGCGCAGGAAGTGCCTTTTGCATACCTTATGGAGGAGCGGGGATTACTTCCTTATGGACTAGTCAATCTGGCGAAAAAGAAAAGGCATTCCAATATGATCATACATATAGCTAGTAAATAGCCGGAGTTCAATAAAATGGGACGAGATTGCCACTTCTAAGAGCAACTTATTCAACAGAGCCAGGAAGAGTGGACATTCACTCTGACTGGGAACACTCTACAAGGCCGGACTGGGCATCTATAAAATTCCGAGATAAGGAAAGTCAAAAGTGAGTTATGGAGACGCGAAACCGCAGAAAATTGTCATGAATCTTCTCAATTTGAGTGAACAAAGAGCGCAACTGAGCGATGGGCGGAAAGAAATCGCTACTCCTTGGCGCTCATTTCCCAGCCAATACTGCACCGCGTGAACCTATCGGTGCTGGCACGGTCGATTGCGCTACATACTCCGGTAAACTACCGGAGGAGCGCCGACTGCTCTGGGCGATCGACTCGTTCGGCCCCTTCAAGTCCGCTGGACTGGATGTCTTTCCTGCGCAGTGAAAAAGGCTGTGGAGATCTCGTGTCGCTGGCTGGGAGTAAGCCCCATCTATGTGAGCTGCTTACAAAAGGGGGTACATTGCGGGGGCTTGGAGGAGTGTAAGAATTACATTCAGCCCCAAAGCAGGAAAAAGTTTTCACATATCTCCGAGGGACTTTACGCCAATCAGTCTCTCTTCTTTCTGTCGAAAATCAAAAATATCTGTTACATAATTTGCTCATGTTCTAAATGGCACTCACAAATTATTATTGCAAATTACAGAAATATACAATTTGTAAAGTTTTCGTAATAATCCAAGTGTGTCTTATTTCAGGGAAATTGGAAAAGAAGAGCAATTAAAAAATTTCTAAAGAAAATATATCTTTGTGGTATTAAAATTTTTTTTTTATAGCCATGTAGTTAAGTGCGTCAGCATTGCAGTCGCAATCGTGTCAATTAGATTTGCCGTTTTGATATAAATTTTATTTTTCTTAGTTTTTTGTTTCCGCAATAACTTAGAGCTTTTTCGTAGCCATTTTCCGCTGGCACCAGTCTAATAAAAATAATAATAAATACATACTAATAATCATTATTGCTTGTAATCCGCATAATAATGTCAACAATAAGCAACGCTACAAAAAAACAGCAACAAGGCTGTGCAATTGCACTTTAGTTTGGTTAGTTAGCTTTTGCTGGCAGCGTGGCGGCGGGTAAATGGCATTTCCCGCTCGAATTTTGACACTTTGCCAAGGCACGCAGCGTCACGCAACGCATCACAGCTCATTGAATATATGTATGTATGTATTTACTTTAAATGCACTCACTTTTCTTCGCGACGGCCAGTGGTGGGCTGTGGCACTTCGTTCACGCATTGTGGCATTAGAATTCGCCATTACTTATATTTTGTAATTGTTTTTAAGCTGACAAGCGCGCGAGTCAACAAACAAACACTTGACGTAGCGACAACATACACAGAATTTCAGGAAAGCAAATACAACAACAATAACAGCAGCCAGGGCTGCCAACTATACTTAGCTATGAAGTGCCATATTGAGGATACAAACGTGCAAAAATGTGCCAAATAGAAAAATAAAAGTGCCCAAAAAGGTGCCACTCTCTTTAATTCTTTCCATTTAGCATAAAAAGTTGAAAGGCATTCCTAATACAGAAGTCCAAGGACTAAGTGAGATAAACCAGTTGTATACAATATAGAAATTAGATAATTTTAGTTGAAAAAAGAGGTACACGCAAAGGATTTCACAAAAATTTATTGAAATATTTCTACTTTTCAGAAGTGCATTTTGGCACTTTCAAAATTCAATAGGGCCAAAAATGGCACGGTTTGAGCCAAGTTGGCAGCCCTGGCAGAAGCTGCGAAGCGCATTGCTCCCAATGCCCTGCACAAAGCGGCAATATTGACGTGCTGGCGACTGGCTGCAGTGCCGTGCCAGTGCAAAGTATCCGTATTGAGAGAGACTAGTAAGCGGGGGCATGGACAGAGGGGCTGAGGGCATAACATTAGGTGGGGTTGCAATTTGATTTTTGTTATTGCCCACTGACGCACATATCCGCCTCATTTTTTGAGTGGCGCCGTGGCGCGCGATTGTGTTGCCTTTTGTTTGCCTGTTTTCCTTTTCACCGCCGCCGCCACCGCCGCACCAAAATGTGTGGCATTTAAGATTTTCACTTGTGACATGCGACATTACTGCATGTGCACTTATAGATATGTGCTTGCATACTTATGCGCGCATACATAGCCACTTATGGCTTGCCGGCTAACGGCCGACTACGGCACAGCGCGCGTTGTATGCTTTCTTCGTCCTAGGAGAATATATTCCATTTCTAATTGTTGTTCGTCGTCGTCGTCGCCGCAATTTTGCTGTCATGGATCTTAAAGCTTGACTACTGACGACTGACGGCGTCTACAAATGGCAAATGGAAATATTTAATATTAGCAACAACAACAAATACAACATAAGCAGCAATATTGGCAACAATCGGCCATTTTTGAAGCGTTCATGCAGCTGTTGTACGTCGACTATTTTTTGTTGTTGCTTATGCCTTAACTACCACTTATTGTAATCACAGCGCATTGCTGCCGCTTCAGCAATATGTACGACCTGGCCTGCCGCTTGCCTGTTTGCCGCTTGCCGGTTTTAATTGTTCATTTCGTTCGCTTTATTTACTTTCTTGTAGTTTTGATTTTGGCTTTTCTCCAAGGTGCATTTTAAATAAATTATAAGCACTTACGACTGCTAACACATACATACTTGTAAATGCATATTAGGAATGTTAATACCGGGAGCCCGGCTTTTTTAGCGTCCCAAAAATCTCGGGATTTGTAATTTGCACTGATGGCAATAATGGAAACTCCTTTTCTTGACCAATATTGGCTATATTTCCTTTTTTATTTAATAATTAATATTTTTTTTATAAATGTCTAGCTCATTATAGATACATATAACACCGCGGGATAGTAAATTTTAGACACAAATATCAATATATTCACGAAAGCGTGGGCCAAATATAGTAAAATTGCATTTTTAGTTTTTCACTCTGACGTCAGTAATTCAAAAATGATTTCAAAAATTCGGAGAAATGTGCTTAGGGAAGAAGTACGGGCATCAAATTAAAGAGGAAATTTAAACAGATTCAAGTTTTTGGTGCAGAAGTTCTGGTAAATACTGAAAATGTCCTTTTAAAAATTTATCCTTGAAATTTCGCAATTATATGTTAAGGACTTACATCAAGGATGTTAAGGATAACATCATCGAATTTCGTGCTTCTAACTTTATCAGCTTAAAAAATTACCTATTCGTCCTTGTGACTCCAAAAAAATTTAATTCCTTTGAATTCTAAAAAAAAATCCTCTTGAATTTGGTATTTTTATTCTACACTGAACTGAATTTTTTGTATAATTTTTGGATTCAATCATATCTTTGAAATTACAAAGTCCTTTAAAATAAATCCTGACGTCAAAGAGAAAAAATTAAAACGCCACTTTAAATAAACAAGTAAATTTTAAGCAAAAAGCAAAACTGGCAAACTGACTGACGACATCCCGAATAACCCGGGATCGGAAAAAGCTAAAATATTAACATCCCTAATGCATATACGCACCCGGATATGTTAACGAAGTTAAATGCAGTACTTGAAAAATGAAGTAACGGTGGTAAAATTGTGCAAAAGTGTTGCTTAAAATTAGTTCGTCTGAGCCGAAAGCTGGGACCATCGACTGTTGCTTCCTGCCTATGAACCTGACATAAGCGGAATACTGGGTTGCGCGCTTGATTCCCCAGTCAAAAGGCACTCTGGGACCTGCGGGAAGGGAAATACTGCCTTAGAATAACGTATCTGATCAACTCATCCACCATATTCGTTGCACATACTAGGAAACATTCTGAAGGAAGCAAATAGAGGTTAGGCTGATTCTCAATGGCCTAACACGTTTACCTTCTCTATCGAAGTCACACAGTTAAATAGCCAATCGATTTATTTTATACTGCCAGTTACTTATGTCATCAGCACTAGTGGTTTGAAACTATCGATAGTCGAGGTTTTGATATTATTCGATAGTTCTTTAGAAACCATCGATGACTATCTATAGGTTTCGATAGTCTTCTAAACTTACAATTTGGCTTTATATTGCCAAAATCATTAAATCGCTTGCTTAGAGTGAAAAGTTGCTAAATCTATTTTTAGAAATTTTACAGGAGAGGA
Organism: Rhagoletis pomonella; assembly: GCF_013731165.1. Taxonomy (NCBI): domain Eukaryota; kingdom Metazoa; phylum Arthropoda; class Insecta; order Diptera; family Tephritidae; genus Rhagoletis; species Rhagoletis pomonella. The sequence goes on along the minus strand of NW_023458559.1, from coordinate 59,687,490 downwards.
AGAAACTTCTCACAGCCATTTTCTTCAAGAATTTTACGAAACTTTTAATAAAATATTTTAGGTGTTTAAAGCAGTGCAAAACTACATACGAATCAGAAGGGCACGTTGCTAATTAAAAAATTCGAATTTTTTAGAGCTATTTATTTTATTCAATGCCAAATATTTCATAGTTCAATATCAGATATTTTACTTTGAATGAAACTCAATATCAGATCTTTAGTTCTTTTTACGAATCTATCCATTTTTATACCCGAGCGCACTTGTGCACAAGGGTATTATAACTTTGTTCACATAACGGTTGTTTGTAACAGGCAAAACGAATCGAGATAGATATAGACAAATGTATACATAAATGATCAGAATGAAAAGAGAAATCGATTAAGCGGTGACTGTCTGTCCGTCCGTCCGTCCGTCCGTCCGTCCGTCTGTGCACACGATAACTCGAGTAAAAAATGAGATATCTTAACAAAACTTGGTACGTGAACTTCTTTCGGGCGTGGGACGGATGGTATTGAAAATGGGCGAAATCGGATAATAACCACGCCTACCTCCCATATAACGGTAATTTTAAGAAATACGAAAACTGCGATATTTTAGTAACTACTAAAGATAATTCACTCAAAATTGATACTTACAATGAGTTTCAGACGGAAAAGATGAATATTATAAATTTTTGGAAAATGGGCGTAGCCACGCCCACTTATGGTTACATGTGTATATCTTGGTAACCGCTGCACCAATTTCTGCGAAACTTGGCACAGTTGTTGGCCTTTGTACAGCATACTAAATGGCTGAAAATTTTAAAAATCGGACAATAACCACGCCTTCCTCCCATATAACGGTAATTTTCAGAAAAACGAAAACTGCGATATTTTAGTAACTACTGAAGATAATTCACTCAAAATTGATATTTGCAATGAGTTTTAGACGAAAAATAAGAATATTAAAAAATTTTGGCAAATGGGCGTAGCCACGCCCACTTCCAAACTTGGCACAGTTGTTGGTCCTGGTACAGCATACCAACTGGCCGAAAATTTCTAAAATCGGACAACAACCACGCCCACATCCCATATAACGGTAATTTCGAGAAATACAAAACCTTCGATAAATCAGTAAATATTGAAGCTAATTTATTCAAAATTGATGATTGCAACAATTCTTTACCAAGAAATACGTTTATGACAAAATTTTGGAAAATGGGCGTAGCACCGCCCACTTGTGATCACATATATGTATCTCGCTAACCGTTCTAGCAATTTGTACCAAGCTCGGTATGGTTATTGTGCTTGCCACATAAAAGCAAACCGTTGAAAATTGTTGAAATCGGACTAAAATTGAGGCCGCTTTTCATATAACGGTAAATTTCAGATATGCTTGAAATTTCAATATTTCGAAATTTAAGGTTGCTAATTTACTTAAAATGTATACACCCCGGCTTATCATGTAGCGGTAGCTTTCGGAAAGGTGGAAAACATATATTTAATACTTGCGCCGGGTATTTAATGTTCGGCTCCGCCCGAACTTAGACTTTCTTACTTGTTTTACTTATCAAACCACCCGCTGGTAAATGTACGCTGCCAAACTATCTTTTATTAAAAAGTGCTGCACATGCAAATTGACAATAAGCAATAAAATAACAATGTAAGGAAAACAAAAACTGTCGTTCGTATGAATGGTGGTACGATAGTCAAAAACTATCGATAGTATCGACAGTGCCATCGATTGCTTCAGACCACTAGTCAGCATCACTCCACTTAAGTATTTTTTACGAAGGAGCAGGAAGCATCGCGGTAGTGCGAGACTTTAACCTATTAAACCAAAATAAAAAATTAACCAGAAACCTTTTGGAGGTACATCAAAAGATTGAACTCTAATTCAACTTGCCACTATATACGTAGCTACTGCTAATCTCTTTGCTGAGGTTTTTTTTTGTACGAGCTTTGTCTCTGGCTCAGATTTCATGCTCGATGGTTGCGCTCTTTACGAGTCTTCGCTTGATTTTGGCTCGATAAGGGTATATAAGGAGGATGTTATTAAGGGCATAGTGTTTCCTCAAACCAAATGGATTCAGATGGCCTTTCTGCTGTAACTAACTTAACTTACTATGAGCTCTAATTTATTTTTATGATGATCACGAAATTATCGTCTGTCTCTCAGCTATTCGAAGGTGTAGTTAAAGAGAAGTACGTTTCCGCTTCGAAACATTTGATTTTCGCCAACCAGCGCAGCTTTATAAGAGGCCGTTCGCCTGTCTCCAACCATGCAGTCTTCACTGGTGATTGTCGCGCTGCTTTCCATGAGGTTTTCCAAGTCTATACCCTATACACCGACATTACGAAAGCTTTCGATAGTATCAGATAACGTCACAAGACACAAATAAAAGCGCGAGCTCAAAAGTTGACCGCGAAAAAAGGCGCATAAAAAGTACTACAGCGAAGAAAAACTCCTAACATGTTTCCACCTTTTTTCTTGATTTTGTGAGCAAGGATGTTCGTTTGTGACTCCCTGGCGTTCGGTTCTTATAGAGTATTGTACTGAAGATTATTCGATATCTGACGTCGATCCTGCTTCTCTCAATGTTAGCCGGTTGCAGTTAATCACTTTTGTTTTTCATATATTAGCATAATGTGCTCAGTGTTGCGGTGTTGCTGCAACATTGGACAGATAAGACATTTATTTACAAGAAATCTTGCTATTCTATATTTGGGTGCTCTTAGTATTGAACCTGAGACATATGAAGACCATTCCCTGTGCATCTTCAATTTCCACAGCGTCAACTTCATGTCAAGAGCGATGGAAATAGCCATACCTACAAAGAATTCCATTAAATACAAATCTGTCTCTCCGAGCTGTATCTTGAACTAAGCAAACAATATTTGAGATAAGATAATGTGTCCACCTACCTGCCTTTCTTTGCATTTACGCATCGCATTTCGAGCATCGGTTTCATGCCAAAGTAAATTATAAAAAGTATTATGGAATATCTGAGCTTCGAGCTTTATTTCTTTAGTGGTTGTTCCGAGCTTATTTCCTTTGTATGAAATTCCAATTATGAGCCATCTCGAAGGGTCTTGCGACTACGACCAGCACTCGAACAACTAATTCTAGCGGTTTCTGTAGTTCTTCTTGTCTACTTAATTGCATTTTGACAAAGTCTTGATCTACATTTGTATGTAAGTGAGTGACACCAATCATGACTATCCCAACGGCAGACAAGCTCAAATTTTTCTCCATAAAGAAATGGGCAAATGCGCTCACACAGGTTGCACCTTGCACCACTGTGTTACGCTTTTGAGTGACGCGGAAATGTTGCGTTACCGTGTATATATAATATGTATATGTATGTATGTGTGTATTGAAGTGTGCATTTACAAACTTCTTACTTGTGTGTGTGTGTGGAAAATTTGAATTTTCATACATGCTATCAAGCAGCCTCGGGTAAAAGTCGCAGTTGCGTCTAGTAAGCCGCATGTACTTATATAACGGGTGATTTTTTTGAGGTTAGGATTTTCATGCATTAGTATTTGACAGATCACGTGGGATTTCAGACATGGTGTCAAAGAGAAAGATGCTCAGTATGCTTTGAAATTTCATCATGAATAGACTTACTAACGAGCAACGCTTGCAAATCATTGAATTTTATTACCAAAATCAGTGTTCGGTTCGAAATGTGTTTTATCGACAAATTTTGTTCAGCGATGAGGCTCATTTCTGGTTGAATGGCTTCGTAAATAAGCAAAATTGCCGCATTTGGAGTGAAGAGCAACCAGAAGCCGTTCAAGAACTGCCCATGCATCCCGAAAAATGCACTGTTTGGTGTGGTTTGTACGCTGGTGGAATCATTGGACCGTATTTTTTCAAAGATGCTGTTGGACGCAACGTTACGGTGAATGGCGATCGCTATCGTTCGATGCTAACAAACTTTTTGTTGCCAAAAATGGAAGAACTGAACTTGGTTGACATGTGGTTTCAACAAGATGGCGCTACATGCCACACAGCTCGCGATTCTATGGCCATTTTGAGGGAAAACTTCGGAGAACAATTCATCTCAAGAAATGGACCGGTAAGTTGGCCACCAAGATCATGCGATTTGACGCCTTTAGACTATTTTTTGTGGGGCTACGTCAAGTCTAAAGTCTACAGAAATAAGCCAGCAACTATTCCAGCTTTGGAAGACAACATTTCCGAAGAAATTCGGGCTATTCCGGCCGAAATGCTCGAAAAAGTTGCCCAAAATTGGACTTTCCGAATGGACCACCTAAGACGCAGCCGCGGTCAACATTTAAATGAAATTATCTTCAAAAAGTAAATGTCATGGACCAATCTAACGTTTCAAATAAAGAACCGATGAGATTTTGCAAATTTTATGCGTTTTTTTTTTAAAAAAAGTTATCAAGCTCTTAAAAAATCACCCGTTACATACATATGTATGTAGGTATGAGGTGGTCACAAGGCAGGTGTGGCCAGCAATTGTAAATTTTCCAACATTTTAAATTTTTTATGAGTTTCACCAACAAACCACAAATAATACTAAAAAAAAAAACAACAAGAAATGGAAAATGACAGACTGTGGCGCTGCAATCAAGCTTACATACGCGTATATAAATATAAATGGGAATAATACATAGATTATACATACATATGTATATATGTGTGTAGATATGTATGTAGGTAAGCTCCGAAAGCGATACACTTAAGTGAATAAAGTTTGCTGCGCAAAGCGTTTGCATATTCATTAAAAAAACGTACATATGTATGTATGTACATACGCACAAACAAATGTAGATATTTATGCTCATAAATTGCGTTGCTGCATAGAGATACATTTATGAATTTATATTTGATTAGTAGTATTTATGCATGAAGGTACAGATATCCATATACAAACATACACACAATTGTGCACATAAATGTACATACATATGTACATATGTAGGTATTATATTTAAATGTGGCGTTGCTGGCGATCTATATCTACGCACATGTGCGTATCCAACCAAGTCAATGCACCTTTGCCTCGGCTGCTGTTGCTTTTGCTGTTTTTGGCGCTACATGTATGTATGTATGTATGTATCTAGGTACACCGCAGCAGTTGTGTGTGTGGGTTTATGTACTTACATTCATATTCATACTCGTAATTGACTCTGTATGTAAGTAATTTCACCGTAATTAGCATTTTAAATTTGCTAAATGGAAAGCGTTATTAGCAACTGCAAGCGATTTGAGATCTCGATAGATACGAACGAGTAACCGCATATGGCTACAGAGGTAGTTAGATATATATGTACATACATACTATATAAAATCTATAAATGCAAGTGTGTTTGTATGTAAAGCTAATGGCATTAAGTTACATAAAATACCAATTATTGTGGAATAATTTGCATAAATTGTTAATGCCACGATTTTCTTGTGAAATCGCTGCAGAAACTTTTCATCCATAAAAGTCGCTACTTGTGATAGCCAATTTTATGCGCAGCTTATGGCTTAATATGGAATTTGTTTACATTAAAGTTGCGCTAAACAATTATAATCCTGGCCAAATTATCTACGTTCGTTACATATTTTGTTGCTGAAACTAAGCATAAATTTTTGGTAATTAAAAAACTGAACAAAAGGTTTTCGGTTATTTAAAAATTGAACATCAATTTTTGGCCAATAAAAGTCTGAGCACAAATTTTTGTCGCACAAAACCTTGACATAAGTTTTGGGCCATTTAAAAACTGGACATGACGTACAATTTTGTAAGCTTAAAAATTGGACATAAATAGTTGGTCATAAAAAATTGGATATAGATTTTTGTTATTTAAAAACTGATCGAAAGGTTCTTGGGTATTTAAAAATTGGACATAAATTTTTGCACATCTTAACATAAGTTTTTCACTATTATAAAATTGGACTTGAATTCACAATAATTTTAAAATTGGACATACAATTTTGGTCACTTAAAAATTGGACATAAATTGTTGGTCACATAAAATGGTAAACAAATTTTGACTATTTAAAAATTTAATGAATTCTTCGAAAGTTAACATGAGTTAACATGTCATTTGAAAACTGAAAGAAGGGTTTTTGATCATTTAAAAATTGAACATAAATTGTTGATCACAAGAAATCTGCACATATCTAAATATTTTTGTCACACAAAACTTTTCTATAAGTTTTTCCGGGACATAAAATTTTGGTTATATAAAAAAAAATTTACATAAATTTGTGCATAAAATTTTGTTGTTTTTAATAGTTATTTAAATATTGTTAATTTTTTTTTATTATTTAATAAAACGCAAAGACATATTTCGTATTTTTATTCCGATTACAATTTTCCAAATTTCGCTCATGTTATCTTAATTGTACTTAATAAATGCTTACAAGCTGTGGGCCCATGATACAAATATTTAAAGGTAGTTTCACTTGTTCTTCTTAGTCGCCATCGCTCCCATTCGAAGTAAACTGTGATTTTGACATTTTCTTTTAAATTGAAGCTACCGTATTCTTTGCGGAAATTAAAAAGTGGTTTTTTACTTAAAAAAAAAATTATTAAAAAAAAAATTATTTGAAAAATATACTTTGAGCATAATTTTATAGCGAGCTTTTAGTTATTTATTTCTAAAACTGAATATAAAACAGAAGGCAAGTCAAATTACAGTGTGTAATGCACATAGAGAATCTATTGGTTTCATGCAATCATTTTCATCATTATTTAGTACGATTAGCTGCATATTTCGGGATGGCCACGCGCATATTAACTTTACAAAGGTATTTTTTGTTTGTTCCAACCACTTTTCGGTATAAAATTTTCAGCCTCGGGACGGATATACCCAATCTAAGCGAAACGCGGCAACATCAGCAGTAGAGCGAGTAGTTTATCTGTCTTTAAACTATAACAAGGAGCTCTAAGAATTAGAAATTTTTTTTAACTCCCCTCTTCACGACTACATCATGTGTTATCACAAATAAGTTTTATGCTTCCACGGTGCTTTCATTGACGGCAAGCTACTTTTTAACCATTCCTCTGTTCATATTTCTGCTAAAGAGGATCCAAATTAAATTAACGTCTTAATTTCCAGACATAATAATGTTTCACGCAACACTGCAGATAATGCCAAATTTTTTGCGGCAAGGTAATTTAAGGTGAACATTTAAGGACAACGGTCTTTTGAATGTTTCTGACCACTTTGATTTTTTCTGATTGAGCTGATTGCGCAAAAGAAAAATCTGGATAATTAGGGCTTGGCTTATATGGGACCACCGTGGGCATTAAGAGCTGACACTAATTAAAAGTTAAGCAAAGCACAAGACACTGAGGTATCTGCAAAAATATAATAACAAAATAAAAATTGTGAGTCGATTAGCTAGCCATAATGCACACCAGATTTCTACTTACGGAGCACGTTCAATTCGTTATACAAATCATGGAGGGGTACTCCGAGAGAGTGAAAGTGATTGGAATTTAAAGCAGCTCATCAGCCACAAGTGAATCGTCTTTGTAAAGTTGGACTACGAATTTGAAACTCTTCGAAGGTGTGTTTATTACTCCATGCTACCAGAAATTGTCGAGCTATTATTTCTTACCCAGCGACTGAAACGCTGGATGGAGAATAACTTGAGGTGTCTCATTCGTAGTTACGACTATTTCAAGGTAATTTAAAAATGCACAGATGCATCAAACGGAGAGTACCATAGGTCACCAAACTTCTGTTGAGTTTTATATTTGAGAAACATTTATCGATCAACTACTAGAGTGTTTGCTTGAGCTCCTGACGACTGCCGATGGGTATATCAGTTATAGTGGTAATTATTACCCGTTTGTGGTAACGTTATCGGTATTTGCTATAGAAAATGTTATCGGTATCGATTTTATTATCGGAGTGTTACCGATATCAACATTGTTTCCTATGTTTTTAAATATACTACATGCAATCGAAAATATTATCGGTATCGATATTATTGTCGGTGTGTTATCGATAATAACATCGTATTCTATGTTGATAAATATACAACCATCATTGTCATTAGCATGGTGATCTGAACATTTTTCGAAGACTGTACATTTCAACAACAACTGAACATTTTCATTATTTACATACATATAAGCAAAATGTTGTAGTACAACCACATAGCAATGACCACGCAATGCTTATATAAAACTGAAAGCTATGAAAATCCGTATATGCTTACGAAACAGATCAAACATTTGGGAAAAGGGGTCATGAAAATTTCAGCTGCGGTCTGTTTAGTGGGAAATTCGAGAATACCCAACAAATATGTCCACATTTTGCAATCACCAAATAAATCACTTGACATTCTTCAAGTCTAACGCTCATTAGAGCATAAAATATCTGCTTTGGGAAAATTAAATTTCAAAGGAAGATGTAACAAACAAGCCGCACAACTATACAGCAGCAGCAGCAGCAGCGGCAGCAACAAACATTTGCTATTAATTAAAATTTTCCAAATAGCAAGGAATTGTCGAGAAATTCACTCACTTGCTGTTGTCGATGGTAGGAAAGATAAAAGCAGAGCTCATTAAAATTGATTTGGAATTACAAATGTATTTGGTTTAGTTGTCTAAACATTGCAAGATATTCTCTGGAAGCGCAAAACGATAGATGCGTCTGTACATATGTATGCATATATGTAAATATGTATGTAAAAACGTATGCAACCAGCGACATGTGAGCGCCAGCAATGTACATAGTTGTAATGCATACAAAATGTAATTATTCAGAATAATAAATCAAAATGTTTGCTTCCACCAAATACAAATCCAAATCCGAATTTTTAATTCACATGTAAATCCGCATCACTGCCGGCTGCTAATGCCACAGAACACAAGTTTCCATTAGAAAAAATCAGAAATAATGAAGAGAAAATCAAATGTAATGCGGAAGCAAACAAACATTTCTGCGAAATAGTTGGACACATCAGAAAGGGTGAAGGGTAGGGCGTGCGCGAGTGCGAGCGCGAGTGGAGACGCAGAAGGGCGCGTGTGGTAAAAAAAAAACAAATGTGCCACGCTTGTTTGAAGCAACATATGGAGAGACATGGATGCATAGAAGCTGTTGGCAGCGGCGGCCGCTAGCGGTAATGGAGGCAATTGAGCGGAGCACAAAATGTGGCATAGCAACAAGCGGGAAAACAACGCGAGCAGAGCAATAAATAATCGACAGAGCAAAGCTACTCTAGCTGTGAAGTTGGGTGTCAGTCAGCCCAAGTGGGGAAGGCAGTAGATAGCAACAAATATGGAAAGTTGCACAGCTGGTTTGTGTATGTATGTGTGTGTGTGAAGAAACGGTTTTTAGCAGATGATTTACGATGCGAGCGATCGAGCAAATGTTGCAAGCAAACGCCCGCTTGTCCTACTGCAATGCAATGGCAAGCGATATTGCGCATATGGCGCGCGACCCAAAAATTTCAATTTCACACACAGAGAGTCCAATGCCACAAGCTAGTAGCCAATATTAGCTGTACTACGTAGTTATTTGCGCTGATGTGGCGAAACGCCAAGTGGACAATTTAAATTAATTTTATTTGCGGTTCAAAGTCGCTCACTTCACTCACTCAGCAAGTGAGTGTGTGGCAAGTGCGACGCATGTTGCACAACCAACATGCCACTGCACCAACACAATGGCAGCAGCGACATGGAAAAATTGCATTTTTCAAATAAAACAAAAACTGTCACAGCTCCATTGGTTTGCGCAATGTAGCAGAACAACTCCACCAACATCGCCGACACACTGCCCGCACCGCTATTGCCGCCTTCCTCATAGTTCGCGGGCGTTCCTTATGCCCAATCCAGTACCAACACTCTTTCAGCTCTTGGGTTGTGTGCAGCCTGCTGCCTGCTGCCTGCCGAGTTGTCGCATAAATCTTTCACTTTTGCCACTGACTGCCACATAAATAAATATTTCATTTCATATCATTCCGCATTTTTGTTGTTGCTATTGCAACGGCTGCTGTTTTTATTGTAATTAGAAGCAGCAGTTGTAGATACATATTTAAGCAATGACAACAGCAACTACAAAAAATCGACAGCGTGCAAACACTGTATCATAAATGCAATAATGCGTGTTTTTCTCACTCTTCTCTGCGTGAGACTTTTTACTGTTTTTTTTTTTTTATTTTTAGCTTAGAATCAGCTCTAAGCATCTGTGTTTGTTATTAGTTTTTAGTGTTGTACTCTTTGGAATGATATATGGCAATTAAAATACGTGAATAACAAGTTGAAGTCACACTGGCAGTGATTAGTTGGGCAAACGTAACATACATACATACATACATACATATGTTTCCATATAAGCACAAGCATACTGAAGAGGTTAATGAGGTGCAAGTAAAAATATTTTCCTGCAGTTCATAAAAACACATGCGCTCATATAAAAATATCAAGGAAACATACTTATGTATGTATGTAAGTAAGAAGTGACTTTTGGAACTGGTTATGTTAGCGTCAAGTAGTTAACTCCTCTTGGCCAATAACACTGTGCGACAATTTTATGACAATTCAAAGCAGCCCGGACTTTGCTAATATTTACTACAAAAAGCAAATTTAGAAGTTCGTTAGAGGATTTATATACTCTAGAAAATTATTATTCGGAAAATTTTACTAGGGGTCTTCTAAGGAAAATCGTTAGAAGATTGAAGTATTCTAGAAAATTATACTTCGGAAAATTTTACTAGGGGTTTTCTAAGGAAAAAACTACCTGCCACCAACGTAAAAGTCTCTATAGAATTAAAATAAAAAATCAACAAAAAGAGAACTTGTTTTTTTTTACAAAAACATTTTAAAAATAAGTTTGGCTGTTATTGATGTTATAGATTTTTGGTTTTAATTCTATAGAGACTTTTACGTTGGTGGCATGAAGTTTTTTCCTTAGAAAGCCCCTAGTAAAATTTTCGGAAGTATAATTTTCTAGAATACTTCAATCCTCTAACGATCTCCCAAATTTGTTTTTTGCGTGGTTTCTTGCAGTAAAAGTCAAAACGACCCTTGCATACTATATACGTCTTAACCTTTAATTTTGCTCAGACATTTACTTTAACCACTTTTTTTGGAAACTACTTAGGCCGAGACAGAAAAATTTTAGAAGGCCATAAAATAAAACTACGAGCTAACTTTTGCAAATGCATCGAGAGTTTTCCTACTGGATGGGAATACTTTCAGAAAATCTTAACATAGTCTGGGCTGATTTCGGCTGTTGCACAGTGCAATGCATGTAAGTAGGTAATTCATTAAGGGATTGCAACCACATCCTGTTGGCCGCATTCGACAGCTTTGACACCCTTATGCATCCGACCAAGGTTATTTCAGGCAGTGCTTGTCAAATGAGTCACAGATATGGAAGAAAAAATTGAGACGCTTTCCGCCTACTTCTGCTAGAGTTCCTGCGTACAGCTACATCCGAGCACTGCAAACCAGGCAAGCTCTCATCTACGTTCACGGATAATCTTTTCGACATTTGAGAAAGCAACTACCACAAATAACCCGGATTTGCGGTTCTCTCTCTCCGAAATGATTCTTAACCGTTTCGCAGTGACTCTTGGCTTGACTACAGAAAAGCGAACGCTCGCCATTGCGATAGCGCAGGAGACCTTAATAACTTTTTATCGCATTTTCAATTCAGCTATTTTCTTTACGCGTTGGGACTATATTGCTCTTTTAAATATCTTATGCTCATCCTATCGAAAACTTAGAGAAATAAACAAAAAACAATTACAATTCGGCGCAGTGTGAATGTGGAGTTCTTAGAGGGATAACTGATGACACCTTTGATTCTGTCTCTCTGAGTTTGTACCTCAATCAAGCATTTACCGTACAAGCCTACTTGCATAACCGGTAAGCGAGTGGGACTCCTGTTATTGGTATCTACAGGCTTCAATGAAATATGTTCAGAACCCTCTTTCCTGCCTTAAGAAGATTGGTTTATTTTGGAGGGCCTCTGCCTTTATTTTAAAGCCTCTCGAATCTTTGTAAGTTGGTGCGTGTTCAAAAATACTTGGTATGGGTGCAGGGGCACCGGAACATACCGAGGCAGACGAACTTGCAATTGGGGTCATATCCGCTCCACTTTCGTAGTCTTGAAAGGATTAGGCATGCTGCTGGCTACCTGTAAGCTCAAGTGATAGTTGGGCTAGTCGCACCACTTGCAGCAATACGAAACTTACTGAGCCAAAATGGGGCAAAAAAGGTCGAAGGATCTCCTTATGCTCAGCAGAGGGGACTTAGCCGCAGTCGTGGGTGTGCTAACAAGCCATGTTTCCATCGGGCAACCCCCATAACAACTTCTGCAGAAATGAAGAAGAGCCAGGAACCTTACCGGTACCGGTTATGCGAATGCCCCGCATTTTTTGTAGAAGAAAACGAACGTTCATGCGTTCAGGATTTTTCGAAAACCTGACATTCATAGCAGAGGTAGACATACGGCAAGTTGCCACCTGTTAAGAATTTAAGCTCAAATTAATTAAAAAGTGAAATCAATTATTAAATTTGGGTATCAATCGAAATGGTTTTGAAAATGCTTTGTAACTTAGCTACGTATAGGAGGGTTGCCACATGCTAAAAAAAAAATGTTATTAAATTATAATTAAAGGAATTTGGTAAGTGAATAAGGTATCGCTATATGGGTGTCATACAAAAGAGGTTTAAGAAGGTAGTACTTTGAAGAAGTCTAATTGAACTATTTGGATGTCAAATTAAAGAGCTTCAAGAAATACTTAGTTTGACAATTTAGAACATTTTTGATGTGTTTGAAGGTTGCCCAGTTTAAAGGGCTAAACTAAAATTATTTAATAAGTTAAATGAATTACTAGCCGATGGTTATCAATAGAAATCGGTTTAAAATCCTTTATTTAAGAACTATATTTAGGAGGATTGCCACGTGTTTAACAAATAAATTTCCATTTCTTCATCAGTTACATGAAATATTTATGGCAATGTCAGACGAAAAATATTTAAGGAAATTATAGTTCGAAAATAATTTTTAAGAGGGTTGCCGCCTAGTTTGAAATATTTCGTTTAATGATACAAAAGTTACATGAAATTTTAAAAGAACGAGTGCTAAGAAATCTTTAAGCTGTTTTTAGTTTTTTTTTTTGTTGAAAAAAGTAAGCTCAAATTATATGTTAAATGGATTGTCAAAAGATGGGTATCAATCGAAATGGGTTTGAAAATAATTTATTTCTAAATTGTATTTAGGCGAGTTGCCATGTGCTTAAAAAAGTTAAATTCAACTTAATTCATCAGTTAATTGAAATATGTATAACAATGCCAGGCCAAACCAAATAAACTTAATTTGAACGAACATGGCGTGCATTTTCAGTTAAAAAAAAATTTAACAGAAACGGAAAGGTCGGCGTTGAGTAATCCGGATATTTGAGTTAAAGTTTTAAAAAAGAGTTTTCAATTCTTGCGCAAGTTTTCGGGTAATCACATTAGCTTCTGATAATTCCACAATATGCTGTATAAAGTTTTGCAAAGCAAACGAAACAGAGCGCTTCTGAGAAAAGGAATGCAAATTTTGGATTGAATTGAATGCTTAAGAAAATTAATTTAAAAATCAAAAGTTTCCCAATACGAGTAAGCTGTTGCCAAACGAAAACTTTCTCAGCAGCTTAGTAAAAATACGCTTTACAAACATAAAGGGGAAGCAAACGCCCATTGAGTGTAGCTAATTCGAATGCAAATTTCAACACGTTTTTCAAAAGATTTTTTTTTTTAAGAAAAACGCTTTTCACTAATGAAAATAAATTTCAATGGAATATATGTAGTTACAGCGTTTTCCCACATCAACACTCATGTTGCGACACAAAGCATGCCTGCCATTCAAATGCTAAATAGCATGTAGTCTATAGAGGGTTAAAACCTGTTGTTAATGTGTCATCTGTGCGTACGTGTGTGTGTGTGTGTGTGTCCAATGCAGGACAATAGAAATATGAGAATATCATTGGAAATTCGGATGATTAATTCGACACACACAATAGCTGATAAGCTGAGCTGGGTATTACAAGCGCGCAAAGGCAGACCGGCAGGGACTAAACATGCAAAGCATGGCCCGTTTGTATTTTTTTTTCATCTGCTTCCTTTGTCATGTACATATGTACGTATTGCAAGTTTTTCAATATTTCTGCATAGAGGCAATGTAACTAACCCTTTTGCATTACAACTTTCACCCAAATTCACAATGAGTTGCGGACGGACATAAGCGATTGAAAAGCAGTGGTGCTAAGTATTTTTTTACGTACATACAAGATTTTCGAAGAGAAATGCTGGGCAACAAAGGAAAGGCTTAAAGGCGTTCATACATCCTGTGCATGAATTCACATTTAAAGGATACTTGAAAGCGCACGCAGGGACTTTTCAATAGTTTATAATTTCTTATTTTTGGTAATTCTTTTTTGTTTGATTTTTTATTTTTTTTTTGTGCGCCAAACAATGAGGAGCTTAGGAATACCTACATATGTACATAAATGCCTGGCAACTATTATTTAGAATTTATTTTCGCCCTTTTCTCGTTGCTGCCAACTACGCAGTTAATATCCTTGGCGAATCTGTTTTTATAGCTTTCTTTTCTTGCTGTAGCATATTTTCTTTGTATACATATAAGTAGCGTTATAGGTATGTGTGTGCGTGTGCGTAGTGAAAATTCACGTGTACTCTTTTCGGCGGCTTAAATGAAAAATATTAAATTCGTTTTGGATATATAACTGCGTCTCATAAATTTATTGTTAGGCAAATTTTCTATTTCCCAATCTTTTCATTTCAATTTCATTTTCTTTAATTTGTTTCGCTTCCCTTCCCGAAGTCATGCTAACAACAATAGCCGAGGCGGCGCATAAATAGCGCATTGCTGGGAGAAAAACGCTGGAGTGGGGAAAAGTAAGACAATTGTTAACTTTTACCTTCGTTTGTGCCACAGAAGAAGAAACTTTTGTTGCAAGCAGCGCACCAATAAGGCACGAAAGACATCCCTGCTACTCCGGCCGAGAATTGTAAAGAATAAAGGCGAAATTTTCGATTCAACGCAGCGGCAGTAAATAAATTGCAATTTTTCAATAAAGCTGTTTACACCCTTTTCGGTTTTTTTTTCTCGCATTTTCTCGGCGAGCCAATCTTTCCTCTGCGCTGCTTATATTTATATATGTATTTATTTTATTTTTTTCTACACTGGCTACGACTTTGATTATACGCCTTGCGCCTTTTACTCAGTGTTGCAGTTTTGCTATCTTTTGTGTTGTTGATGCTGCCACCGTTGCTGTTATTATTATTATTGTTGTTGTTTTTGTTTATGACGTTGCTTTTTGATGTTGATTGCATGCTTGGTTGGTTGCTTGGTTGTTTTGCAGGCTCACGGTTCGGGACTGAATATGCGTGCCCTGCTGCTGCTGCTGCACCACAGTGGTTCAAAATTAGCATTTTGTGTTTACAATAATAAAAATTTAATTAATACTTTTCTTCGTTATCATTTCGAGCACATATCTATGCTAAATGGGAAAAAAGCGTTTGTTATTATTAAAAATCAAAGCGAACTATTAGTCACTTGCAACTTGCACTTTGTTGAACCTACTAAAATTTAATGATCTATAGAGCTACATACCCAAA
>NW_023458559.1:59667533-59671792 GCF_013731165.1 Rhagoletis pomonella | reverse complement strand
AAATATACAACCATCATTGTCATTAGCATGGTGATCTGAACATTTTTTCGAAGACTGTACATTTCAACAACAACTGAACATTTTCATTATTTACATACATATAGCAAAATGTTTTAGTACAACCACATAGAAATGACCACGCACTGTTTATATAAAACTGAAAGCTATGAAAATCCGTATATGCTTACGAAACAGATCAAACATTTGGGAAAAGGGGTCATGAAAATTTCAGCTGCGGTCTGTTTAGTGGGAAATTCGAGAAACCCCAACAAATATGTCCACATTTTGCAATCACCAAATAAATCACTTGACATTCTTCAAGCCTAACGCTCATTAGAGCATAAAATATCTGCTTTGGGAAAATTAAATTTCAAAGGAAGATGTAACAAACAAGCCACACAGCAGCAGCGCAGCAGCAATAAACATTTGCTATTAATTAAAATTTTCCAAATAGCAAGGAATTGTGGAGAAATTCACTCACTTGCTGTTGTCGATGGTAGGAAAGATAAAAGCAGAGCTCATTAAAATTGATTTGGTATTACAAATGTATTTGGTTTAGTTGTCTAAACATTGCAAGATATTCTCTGGAAGCGCAAAACGATAGATGCATGTGCTTCTGCACATATGTATATATGTATGTAAATATGTATGTAAAATCGTACATATGCAACCAGCGACATGTGAGCGCCAGCAATGTACATAGTTGTAATGCATACAAAATGTAATTATTCGGAATAATAAATCAAAATGTTTGCTTCTTTCAAATACAAATCCAAATCCGAATTTTTAATTCACATGTAAATCAGCATCACTGCCGGCTGCTGATGCCACAGAACAAAAGTTTCCATTACAAATCAGAAATAATGAAGAGAAAATCAAATGTAATGCTGAAGCAAACAAACATTTCTGCGAAATAGTTGGACACATCAGAAAGAGTGAAGGGGTAGGGCGTGCGCGAGCGCGAGCGCGAGCGGGGACGCAGAACGGCGCGTGTGGTATAATAACAAATGCGCTACGCTTGTTTGAAGCAACATATGGAGGCATGGATGCATAGAAGCTGTTGGCAGCGGCGGCCGCTAGCGGTAATGGAGGCAATTGAGCGGAGCACAAAATGTGGCATAGCAACAAGCGGGAAAACAACTCGAGCAGAGCAATAAATAATCGACAGAGCCAAGCTACTCTAGCTAGTTGGGTGTCAGCCCAAGTGGGGAAGGCAGTAGATAGCAACAAATATGGAAAGTTGCACAGCTAGTTTGTGTATGTGCGTGTGTGTGAAGAAACGGTTTTTGGCAGATGATTTACGGTGCGAGCGATCGAGCAAATGTTGCAAGCAAACGCCCGCTTGCCCTACTGCAATGCAATGGCAAGCGATATTGCGCATATGGCGCGCGACCCAAAAATTTCAATTTCATACAGAGTGCAATGCCAGAAGCGAGTAGCCAATATCTGCTGTACTACGTAGTTATGCGCTGATGTGGCGAAATGCCAAGTGGACAATTTAAATTAATTTTATTTGCGGTTCAAAGTCGCTCACTTCACTCACTCAGCAAGTGAGTGTGTGGCAAGTGCGACGCATGTTGCACAACCAACATGCCACTGCACCAACACAATGGCAGCAGCGACATGAAAAAATTGCATTTTTCAAATAAAACAAAAACTGTCACAGCTCCATTGGTTTGCGCAATGTAGCAGAACAACTCCACCAACATCGCCAACACACTGCCCGCATCGCTATTGCCTTCCTCATAGTTCGCGGGCGTTCCTATGGCCAATCCAGTACCAACACTCTTTCAGCAATTTAGTTGTGTGCAGCCTGCTGCCTGCCGAGTTGTCGCATAAATCTTTCACTTTTGCCACTGACTGCCACATAAATAAATATTTCATTTCATATCATTCCGCATTTTGTTTTTGCTATTGCAACGGCTGTTGTTTTTATTGTAATTAGAAGCAGCAGTTGTACATATTTCAGCAATGACAACAGCAAAAACAAAATCGACAGCGTGCAAACACTGTATCATAAATGCAATAATGCGTGTTTTTCTCACTCTTCACTGCGTGAGACTTTTTCCTTTTTTTTATTTTTAGCTTAGAATCAGCTCTAAGCATCTGTGTTTGTTATTAGTTTTTATTGTTGTACTCTTTGGAATGATATATGGCAATTAAAATACGTGAATAACAAGTTGAAGTCACACTGGCAGTGATTAGTTGGGCAAACGTAACATACATACATATGTATCCATATAAGCACAAACATACTGAAGAGGTTAATGAGGTGCAAGCAAAAATATTTTCCTGCAGCTCATAAAAACACATGCGCTCATATAAGAATATCAAGGAAACATACTTACATATGTATGTAAGTAAGAAGTGACTTTTGAAACTGGTTATGTTAGCGTCAAGTAGTGAACTCCACTTGGCCAATAACATTGTGCGACAATTTTATGACAATTCAAACCAGCCCGGACTTGGCTAATATTTACTACAAGAAACCCCGCAAAAAGCAAATTTGGAAGTTCTTTAGAGGATTGATATACTCTAGAAAATTATTCTTTGGAAAATTTTACCAGGGGTTTTCTTAGGCAAATTCTTCATGCCCCCAACGTAAAAGTCTCTAAAGAATTAAAAGAAAAAATCAACAAGAAAATACTTGTTTTTTTACAAAAAAAATTTAAAAATGAGTTTGGCGGTTATTGAGGTTATAGATTTTTTGTTTTAATTCCATAGAGACTTTTACGTTGGTGGCATGAAGTTTTTTCCTTAGAAAACCCCTAGTAAATTTTTCCGGGGGATAATTTTCTAGAATATTTCAATCCTCTAACGATCTTCCAAATTTGCTTTTTGCGTGGTTTCTTAAAGTAAGAGTCAAAACGACCCTTGCATACTATATACGTCTTAACCTTTAATTTTGCTCAGACATTTATTTTAACCATTTTTCAACTTTTTTTTGGAAACTACTTAGGCCGAGACATGAAAATTTTAGTAGGCCATAAAATAAAACTACGAGCTAACTTGTGCAAATGCATCGAGAGTTTTACTACTGGGTGGGTATACTTTCAGAAAATCTTAACATAGTCCGGGCTGGTTTCGGCTGTTGCACAGTGTAATGCATGTAGGTAGGTAATTCATTTAGGGATTGCAACACATCCTTATGGCCGCATTCGACAGCGTTGACACCCTTATGCATCCGACCAAGGTTATTTCAGTCAGTGATTGTCAAGTGAGTCTCAGATATGGAGGAAAAAATTGGGACGCTTACCGTCTACTTCTGCTAGAGTTCCTGCGTACAGCTACATCCGAGCACTGCAAACCAGGAAAGCTCTCATCTACGTTCACGGATAATCTTTTTGACATTTGGCAAAGCGACTACCAAAAATAACCCGGATTTGCGGTTCTCTCTCTCCGAAATGATTCTTAACCGTTCCGCAGTGGCTCTTGGCTTGGCTACAGAAAAGCGA
Source organism: Rhagoletis pomonella (assembly GCF_013731165.1). Lineage (NCBI taxonomy): Eukaryota > Metazoa > Arthropoda > Insecta > Diptera > Tephritidae > Rhagoletis > Rhagoletis pomonella. The sequence goes on along the minus strand of NW_023458559.1, from coordinate 59,668,337 downwards.
ACGCTCGCCATTGCGATAGCGCAGGAGACCTTAATAACTTTTTATCGCATTTTCAATTCAGCTATTTTCTTTACGTTGGGACTATATTGCTTTTTAAATATCTTATGCTCATCCTATCGAAAACTTTGAGAAATAAATAAAATAAATTACAGTTCGGCGCAGTGCGAATGTGGAGTTCTAAGATAACTGATGACACCTTTCATTCTGTCTCTCTGAGTTTGTACCTCAATCAAACATTTACCGTACAAGCCTAGGTTAGATACTTGCATAACCGGTAAGCCAGTGGGATTCCTGTTATTGGTATCTAGAGTCTTCAATGACATATGTTCAGAACTCTATTTCCTGACTTAAAAAGATTGGTTTATTTTGGAGGGCCTCTCCGTTTATTTTAAAGCATCTCGCTTGGAACTTTCTCACGTCATCTCTTTCGTATTCGAGGTTACCTATTCCTCTTTGGGCAGTTATAAGGAAGAGAGGACAAGGTTTTCCGCAACATATATTCCTTGCAATCATGATGAGCACAGACGTTGATGGACCCAAATATCTGAAGTCCAATACTGTAAAAATATCCAGCTTTCAGGCATATGGCGTCCTAGGTGTCTTTATAGGCAAGATCCATGATGTTTTGTTTATTAAGTCCAAGTATTATAAGTCACATTCGCGTCCACCATAGCCAGTTTGCATATCCAACTGCAATGGACCTCGTTCGAGCAAGTCAGCTGAAGTATTGAAGCCATTTTTGTCAGAAAGATATCTTATCATAGCAGAGAGCTAGGACATAGTCTGGAAGCAAAATAAGCCTTA
>NW_023458559.1:59666242-59667523 GCF_013731165.1 Rhagoletis pomonella | reverse complement strand
TTAAGACTTGATCCGTGTGGCTGCGTAGCTGTCCCAAAATAGGAAATGCCTAGCTGAGATTGAGCTGGCCATTGTGGTCGTTGTGGAGGGTTTTCCAACGCTAACTAAGGCGCGAAAGAAACAATGATTTCTATTACATAATTCGCCTAAGAAGCTACAGTCTACATGGCGGAGATATTGTCGAAGGTTTGCCATTGCCTGCCGAGGGACGACCGCTAGTAGAAAAAAAACTTTTTAAGTTCTCTTATCTTTTGATGCTGGGTTCAACCGGGCTTAAACTCAGGCCCTGCGGAATAGTACCGCACACTGCTAACCACTACACCACAGCGGCCGCCAACGCTTTGTTTTTTGGAATTCCTGCCGCCCAAGAACAGCCCCCAGTAACCCTCCCCACCTATTGAAACAGCCTCAATATTGCCCTGCTTTGTCAATTCACCAGCCAAGCAGTATATTGCCCTGTAATCTACTGTGCCTTTTCTTTGTCAGAGAACTTCGCTCTAACCTACTTCAAAAAAGGACTTTGGCCCCTATTATGAGTTGCATTCGATTTTCGACTGTGGTCGAAAGTGCTGAGCGAACGAATTTTCATTTGGTATTATGGCGCTCATTCGATGAAGAATAGCGCCATTGTGAATTTCGCTCGTTTAGTTTGTTCACAATAGTATATTTTTCACCGCTGAGAAGCTTTGTTTACAAATCGAGCAAACTAAATAGTGTGCTTATACATATTTATGTAAATTTGTTCTAATTAAAATGAAATAAAAAAGAAAGCGAGTTTATAAAAACGTGGTAAAATGAGTACAACGAGTTCGGGTTCAACGATTCGTCAGAGGATGAGAGCTTAGTAAACTGGCCAGGAGTAGCAAATGTTTAAGAGAGTTTAAGTTTATTAGTCTTTCGAATATATTTTGATATAAAATATATTTAAGAAATTTGTCTACAGATTCATTAAAGAGTTCCGACCATCTAAAGTGGCGTTTGTGAGCCAAATCTATTTAAAATATTTTAAAACTATCAACAACGCTACGATTTTGTTCTCAGAGATCGTGCCAACAGTATTGGGTTTTTCTTTCACAAGTAAAACCAGCCTTTCGAGTTTGTGTTTAGTATTCACGATGTTAGAACTGCATGAAATTAATAAAAATTGTTTAAAATTAGTGTCTAGCCGCCAAAATGTAAGAAAACATATACAAAATCATACATTTTTCACAATTTTCTAACACTTCGCTACACCATCGAAAGCAAAATTCTGTTCGACAGAAAATTCGATACTCAACGAAA
>NW_023458559.1:59664841-59666142 GCF_013731165.1 Rhagoletis pomonella | reverse complement strand
TGTTTTTTCCCCATCTAAAATACATGGACAACTTTGAGCGCTTTGAGCGACCTTTAAATATTTTTTGATTTCAAAATAAAAAAGAGGGGTATATTTTTTCGACGTAGAATAATTCTGGGGGTTGAGAGCATTAAAATTCCGACTTTATTCTTTTTGGACCCCCCTAATACACACCATTCTAAATAAAATATACGTATTTTAAAGGAGCCTTTTTATTTGATTAAAGCTCTTTATATCCATACGTATGAACATACATACATATGTATGTACTCAGGATTTGTTTATAAGTATGCAGGTGTAATTACCAAAAAAAAAATTAAATAAAAAATACATTTTAACATTCAACTAACTTTTCCGAAAATGAAGTGTCCTTTCTAAAAAGTGGCTTAATTGTAGATTATTGCGCATTTAAGGGCTCACCAAAGCTACTTAATGGCTAAAAAATGTTAATCTTGTGCAAGGGAAAGGCGTATAAAGTGTCAATTTATATGCTAATTATTGACAGCCCACAAATGGGTGACGTAGTTTCCCATACTAATCTGTTTTTTACGTGTATAAAGGGTGAGTCGGCATGACAGTGTGGGAAACTATGTATTTGCTTTTAGTAACAGTTTGAACAGTTCTTTAAAATATACTTACAATAGAATAAAACCGATGCTCTAAGAATAAAAGCGATTGCGTTTTCAGAAGCAATTTCAACTCCAAAAAAACATCTAAGTCGATTGAGTCAGAGGTACAAATTAAGATTCTCTGTTTTTACTCACAGCTATTCAACAACCCTTTGTAGCTGTAATACAGCAGTGTATTAAGAATTTGGAAAATTTATTTAGTAATTAGCTCAATAGTGGCGGGATTTGAAGGTTTTTCTCTATTGCATTGCAAGCTTTAATTATGGTTACTTATATTTCAAATCATAACACCAAAAACGTTGCCATTGAAGTAATTAAAAACTTCCTAATGATATATTCTATTTTCTAAATAATTACTAATCCATGCGAGGTGTAAGCGCTGCAGTCATCATTCGTGTATTATGAATTCGGGTGTGTAGTGGGAGGAAGCTAGCGTTAAAGTGATGTCATTTGCGAGAAATATAGGTTAGAGACTCTACTAAATATTTATCATACGTTTTGGAAAACTTCTGAGCTGTTTGATGGAATTTACAGACACATATAAAAGTACTAACGCGTTCAACTTTATGACGGGAGAGACAATTGCGCTCAACCGTAAACCACAAACGTTTCTAAAGCCACAAGAAATGGCCACGTAAATTCTTTGTCATTTCTATTTCATATTTTTTTTTT
>NW_023458559.1:59503489-59609841 GCF_013731165.1 Rhagoletis pomonella | reverse complement strand
CCCCCTCAATAAATTATTGTTTTGGAAATTTTAATATTTTTTAAAGGCATTTTTTATGCATTAAAAAATAACAACACGGAAGGCAAATTTACTTATTTCATCGTATTAGAAGAGCTGTCAACAAGGGTGTATTGATTTAAAATACATTATGGCTAAAGGAGCAGCTCTCACTCCACCATCAACCGACGTCAGCAGATATCGCAACATCGACTCCACATTCACACACACACATAAATACACACTAACTATTGTAAATAAAACACTTTGACATTTAACTTGTCCACCACCTCTGTAAACACACCACACTTGTAATACATACACACACAAGCATAACTTGTCAGTTACTTTGATGTGTAAAGACACAATCGTGCGAAACTTCCCCCGAGCGGACGTGTTCGAACAGCTCCCCCAATTTTACCAATAAAAGTCCATACAAAATATTGTAATTTCCAAAACGAAATTTCCGCTGTCTTTTTTGGTATAAAGTGGAAAAAAACAAGTGGTAAGAAACATTCAAAAGACCATTGTCCTTAATTGTTCACCTTAAATTATCTTACCGCAAAAAATTTTGCATTATCTGCAGCATAAACTTATTTGTGATAACACATGATGTAGTCGTGAAGAGGGAGGTAAAAAAATTCCTAATTCTTAGAGCTCCTTGTTATAGTTTATAGACAGATAAGCTACTCGCTCTACTGCTGATGTTGCCGCGTTTCGCTTAGATTGGGTATATCCGTCCCGAGGCTGAAAATTTTCTACCGGAAAGTGGTTTGTAATCGCAATAAAAATACGTCTTTGCGTTTTATTAAATAATAAAAAAATTAACAATATTTAAATAACTATTAAAACCAACAAAATTTTATGCACAAATTTATGTCCATTTTTTTATATGACCAAAATTTGATGTCCAGGAAAAACTTATAGAAAAGTTTTGTGTGACAAAAATATTTATGTCCAGATTTCTTGTGATCAAAAATTTATGTACAATTTTTAAATGATCAAAAACCCTTCGTTCAGTTTTCAAATGACAAAAACTCATGTTAACTTTCGAAGAATTCATTAAATTTTTAAATAGTCAAAATTTGTTTACCATTTTGTATGACCAACAATTTATGTCCAATTTTTTAAGTGACCAAAATTGTATGTCCAACTTTAAAATTATTATGAATTCAAGTCCAATTTTATAATAGTGAAAAACTTATGTTAAGGTGTGCAAAAATTTATGTCCAATTTTTAAATGACCAAGAACCTTTCGATCAGTTTTTAAATAACAAAAATCTATGTCCAATTTTTTATGACCAGCTATTTATGTCCAATTTTTAAGCTTACAAAATTTTACGTCATAACCGGTTTTTAATTGACCAAAAACTTATGTCAAGGTTTTGTGCGACATAAATTTGTGTCCAGACTTTTATTGGCCAAAAATTAATGTTCAATTTGTAGATAAAAATAAATAAAATTTATGTTAAGTTTCAGCAACAAAATATATAACGAACATAGATAATTTGGCCAGGGTTATAATTGTTTGGGGCAACTTTTATGTAAACATAAATTTAAGCGAACAAATATTGCAAACAAATTCCATATTAAGCCATAAGCTGCTCGTAAAATTAGCTATCACAAGTAGTGACTTTTATGGATGAAAAGTTTCTGCAGCGAATTCACAAGAAAATCGTGGCATTAACAATTTATGCAAATTATTCCACAATAATTGGTATTTTATGTAACTTAAAGCCATTAGCTTTACATACAAACACACTTGCATTTATAGATTATATATAGTATGTATATATCTAACTACCTCTGTATCCATATGCGGTTACTCGTTCGTATCTATCGAGATCTCAAATCGCTTGCAGTTGCTAATAACGCTTTCCATTTAGCAAATTTAAAATGCTAATTACGGTGAAATTACATACAGAGTCAATTACGAGTATGAATATGAATGTACATAAACCCACACACAACTGCTGCGGTGTACCTATGTACATACATAGATACATGTAGCGCCAAAAACAGCAAAAGCAACAGCAGCCGAGGCAAAGGTGCATTGACTTGGTTGGATACGCACATGTGCGTAGATACAGATCGCCAGCAACGCCACATTTATAATACCTATGTACATTTATGTGCACAATTGTGTGTATGTTTGTATATGGATATCTGTACCTTCATGCATAAATACTACTAATCAAATATAAATTCATAAATGTATCTCTATGCAGCAACGCAATTTATGAGCATAAATATCTACATAAAATATCTACATTTGTTTGTGCGTCTGTACATACATACATACATACGTTTTTTCAATGAATATGCACGCTTTGCTCAGCAAACTTTATTCACTTAAGTGTATCGCTTTCAGAGCGTACCTACATACATATCTACACACATATACCTATGTATAATCTATGTATTATTCCCATTTATTTATACGCGTATGTAAGTAAGCCTGATTGCAGCGCCACAGTCTGTCATTTTCCATTTCTTGTTTTTTTTTTTGTTTAGTATTATTTGTGGTTTGTTGGTGAAACTCATAAAAAAATTTAAAATGTTAGAAAATTTACAATTGCTGGCCACACCTGCCTTGTGACCACTTCATACCCACATATGTGTGTATATATGTACATATGCGTCTTACTAGACGCAACTTCGACTTTTACCCGAGGCTGCTTGATAGCATGTATGAAAATTCAAATTTTCCACACACACAAGTAAGAAGTTAAATGCACACTTCAATACACACATACATGTACATATTATATATACACGGTAATGCAACATTTCCGCGTCACTCAAAAGCGTAACACAGTGGTGCAAGGTGCAACCTGTGTGAGCGCATTCGCCCATTTCTTTATGGAAGAAAATTGTTCAGCTTGTCTGCCGTTGGGATAGTCATGATTAGTGTCACTCACTTACATACATACATAAGTATGTATGTAGATCAAGACTTTGTCAAATTGCAATTAAGTAGACAAGAAGAACTGCAGAAACCGCTAGAATTAGTTGTTCGAGTGCTGGTGGTAGTCGCAAGACCCTTCGTGATGGCTCATATTTGGAATTTCTTACAAAGGAAATAAACTCGAAACAACCAGTAAAGAAATAAAGCTCGAAGCTCAGATATTCCATAATCCTTTTTATAATTTACTTTGGGATGAAACCGATATTGGCGCTGTGCTATTACAGAGGTAAGCTTACTTCCAGCGGTGGATATATTTCGCCATATTGAAAAATCCACATCGAAGCTTAACGAAGCTTATTTCATAGAGGTGCTTTCTGTCGAGAACTCTCCAGCAAACTCAAATTTAGGCTTTCGGAGCTACATATCTAAGTGGCACTGTCAGCTTATTACCATAGATGTGAAAAGAAACCCTCCATTATTACGAAATTTAAGGGCGATTTTGAGCTTAAAGACTAGTGGCCGAAGCAGCAAAGGTGTCGGTACTGGGACCTTTGCTGGGGAATATTATAAACGGTAGAATACTAGGATGCTTACGTCCAAGGTCTATAACACTTGCAAGACGGGGGTCGTTCAGAAACTGTGCAACAGTCGTTCGTACTCATTATGAGTCGCAAGTAAGTGTTAACCGAACAGCAGGAATGACATGAATTCGAAACTGTTGCGCCTGGAGGTAGACTATTATCTTTGCTTCGATGACTGAGATAGCAACAAAATCCTTGCCCCGGTTGAAGGCAAATATTGATTGAGAGAAGCAGGATCGGTGTCAGATATCGAATAATCTTCAGTGAAATACTCTATAAGAACGCAATTTGATAGAGAGCGAATTTGATAAATTTTTTCTAAACTCTCTATGGAAACAGAAACTTATGTCATTAAAGGATAGAAAGACGCGTAACCTAGTTGACGGCGATGAACGACGCGTAATCATAGATTTATACTTGGCCAAGGACTGTCACTTCAGCATTATTCCCCAAAAACTATTTACGGAATGTACATATGTACATACTATTACACCCGCAAACATGTTAGGAGTCTTTCTTCGCTCTAGTACTTTTTATGCGCCTTTTTTCGCGGTCAACTTTTGAGCTCGCGCCTTTATTCGTGTCTTGTGACGTTATCTGAGACTATGGAAAGCTTTCGTAATGTCGGTGTATAGGGTATGGACTTGGAAAACCTCATGGAAAGCAGTGCGACAATCACCAGTGAAGACTGCATGGTTGGAGACAGTCGAACGGCCTCTTATAAAGCTGCGCTGGTTGGCGGAAATCAAATGTTTCAAAGCGAAAACCTACTTCTCTTAAACCACGCATTCGAATAGCTGGCAGACAGATGATAATTTCGTGATCATCAATAAAAAAATACCCGATGACAGCGACATATTAGAGCTCGTAGTTAACGTTAAGTTAAGTTAATTATAGCAGAAAGGCCATCTGAATCCATTTGGTTTGAGGATCTCAGAGACACTATGCCCTTAATAACATCCTCCTTACATACCCTTATCGAGCCAAAATCAAGCGAAGACTCGGAAAGAGTGCAACCAGCGAGCATGAAATCATAGACAAAGCTCGTACAAAAAAAAAACTCAGCAAAGATATTAGCAGTAGCTTCGTGTATAGTGACAAGTTGAATTAGAGTTCAATCTTTTGATGTACCTCCAAAAAGGTTTCAGGTTTGTTTTTTATTTTGGTTTAATGGGTTAAAGTCTCGCACTGCCGGTTTGATAAGTAAAAACTGGATGGATTCGTAAAAAGAACTAAAGATCTGATATTGAGTTTCATTCAGATTAAAATGTCTCATATTGAATGATGAAATATCTGGCATTGAATAAAATAAATAGCTCTAAAAAAATCGAATTTTTTAATTAGCAACGTATACTTCTGATTCGTATGTAGTTTTGCTTTGCTTTAAACACGTAAAATATTTTATTAAAAGTTTCGCAAAATTCTTGAAGAAAATGGCTGTGAGAAGTTTCTTCCTCTCCTGTAAAATTTCTAGAGATAGATTTAGCAACTTTTCACTCTAAGCAAGCGGTTTAATGATTGTGTAAGATATATTTTTTACAAATATGCCAAGCGCAATATAAAGCCAAATTGTAAGTTTAGAAGACTATCGAAACCTAGAGATAGTTATCGATGGTTTCTAAAAAACTATTGAATACTATCGAAACCTCGACTATCGATAGTTTCAAACCACTAGTGCTGACAAAAGTAACTGGCAGTATGGAATAAATCGATTGGCTACTTAACTGTGTGACTTCGATAGAGAAGGTAAACGTAGTAGGCCATTGGGAATCAGCCTGACCTCTATTTGCTTCCTTCAGGATGTTTCCTAGTATGTACAACGAATATGGTGGATGAGTTGATCAGATACGTTATTCTAAGGCAGTATTTCCCCCGCCGCTGGTCCCAGAGTGCCTTTTGACTGGGGAATCAAGCGCCACCCAGTATTCCGCTTATGTCAGGTTCATAGGCACTTTTTCCTACCTTGGAATGGCTGTCAAATGCAGGTACTTTGAGCAAAGAAACAACGGTCGATGGTCCGAGCTTTCGGCTCAGACGAACTAATTTTACGCAACACTTTTGCACAATTTTACCACCGTTACTTCATTTTTCAAGTACTGCATTTAACTTCGTTAACATATCCGGGTGCGTATATGCATTAGGGATGTTAATTTTTCAGCTTTTTCCGATCCCGGGTTTTTCGGGATGTCGCTATCACAATCCCGGGATTAGTCCCGGGATTTAGATATTCATTACTTTTCAACAACTTATCATGAAGAGATTAACGATAATCTTAAATTTGTATATGAGAATTGAAGTCAGTTTTATTTTTTTGCTTAAAAATTACTTGTTTATTTAAAGTGGCGTTTTTATTTTTTTCTCTCTGACGCCAGGATTTTTGGATTCACAAGAACGAATAGGTAATTTTTTAAGCTGATAAAGTTAGAAGGACGAAATTCGATGATGTTATCGAGTTTATATATGTAAGTCCTTAACATATAATTTTTTCAAAACTAAATATTGCGAAATTTCAAGGATAAAATTTTAAAAGAACATTTTCAGTATTTACCAGTCCTTCTGCACCAAAAACTTGAATCTGTTTAAATTTGCTATTTAATTTGATGCCCATACTTCTTCTCTAAGCACATTTATCCGAATTTTTAAAATCATTTTTGAATTACTGACGTCAGAGTGAAAAACTAAAAACGCAATTTTACTATATTTGGCCCATGGTTTCGCGAATATATTGATATTTGTTTTTAAAATTTACTATCGCGCGGTGTTATATCCATAATGAGCTAGACAGTTATAAAAAATATATTAATTATTAAATAAAAAAAGAAATATAGCCAATATTGGTCAAGAAAAGGAGTTTCTATTATTGCCATCAGTGCAGATTGCAAATCCCGAGATTTTTGGGCCGTTAAAAAAGCCGGACTCCCGGGATCCCGGTATTAACATTCCTAATATGCATTTATAGGTACGTATATATGTATGTATGTGTTAGCAGTCGTAAGTGCTTATAATTTATTTAAAATGCACCTTGGAGAAAAGCCAAAATCAAAACTACAAGAAAGTAAATAAAGCGAACGAAATCAACAACAATTAAAACCGGCAAACAGGCAAGCGGCAGGCCAGGTCGTATTGCTGAAGCGGCAGCAATGCGCTGTGATTACAATAAGTGGTAATTAAGGCATAAGCAACAACAAAAATAGTCGACGTACAACAGCTGCATTAACGCTTCAAAAATGCCTGATTGTTGCCAATATTGCTGCTTATGTTGTATTTGTTGTTGTTGCTAATATTAAATATTTCCATTTGCCATTTGTAGACGCCGTCAGTCGTCAGTAGTCAAGCGTTAAAATCCATGACAGCAAAATTGCAGCGACGACGACGAACAACAATTAGAAATGGAATATATTCTCCTAGGACGAAGAAAGCATACAACGCGCGCCGTGCCGTAGTCGGCCATTAGCCGGCAAGCCATAAGTGGCTAAGTATGCGCGCATAAGTATGCAAGCACATATCTATAAGTGCACATGCAGTTATGTCGCCTGTCACAAGTGAAAATCTTAAATGCCAAACATTATGGTGCGGCGGCGGCGGCGATGAAAAGGAAAACAGGCAAACAAAAGGCAACACAATCGCGAGCCGTGCCGCGGCGCCACTCAAAAAATGAGGCGGATATGTGCGTCAGTGGGCTACAACAAAAATCAAACTGCAACCCCACCTAATGTTATGCCCTCAGCCCCTCTGCCCCATGCCATCACTTACTAGGCCCTCTCAATACTGATACTTTGCACTGGCATGGCACTGCAGCCAGTCGCCAGCACGTCAATATTGCCGCTTTGTGGAGGGCATCGGGAGCAATGCGGTTCGCAGCTGCTGCCAGGGCTGCCAACTTGGCTCAAACCGTGCCATATTTGGCCCTATTTTATTTCAAATGGCACTGAATTTTTCAATTTTCTAATTTCTATATTATATACAACTGGTCATTGCACTTCTGTATTAGGAATGCCTTTCAAATTTAATGCTAAGTGGGAAGAATTAAAGAGAATGGCACCTTTTTTGGCACTTTTATTTTCCTGTTTGGCACATTTTTGCACGTTTTTGTCCTCAATATGGCACTTCATAGCTAAGTATAGTTGGCAGCCCTGGCTGCTGTTATTGTTATTATATTTGCTTTCCTGAAATTGTGTGTGTGTTTTCGCTACGTCAACTGTTTGTTTGTTGACTCGCGCGCTTGTCAGCTTAAAAACAATTACAAAATATAAGTAATGGCGAATTCTAATGCCACAATGCGTGAACGAAGTGCCACAGCCCACCACTGGCCGCGAAGAAAAGTGAGTGCATTTAAAGTAAATACATATATTCGATGAGCTGTGATGCGTTGCGTGACGCTGCGTGCCTTGGCAAAGTGTCAAAATTCGAGCGGGAAATGCCATTTTCCCGCCGCCACGCTGCCAGCAAAAGCTGTGCACTAAAGTGCAATTGCACAGAATTGTTGCTGTTTATGTAGCGTTGCTTATTGTTGACATTATTATGCGGATTACAAGCAATAATGATTATTAGTATTTATTATTATTTTTATTAGACTGGTGCCAGCGGAATATGGCTACGAAAAAGCTCGAAGTAATTGCGGAAACAAAAAACTAAGAAAAATAAAATTTATATTAAAACGGCAAATCTAATTGACACGATTGTGACTGCAATGCTGACGCACTTAACTACATGGCTATAAAAAAAATTTTTAATACCACAAAGATATATTTTCTTTAGAAATTTTTAATTGCTCTTCTTTTCCAGTTTCCCTGAAATAAGACACAATTGGATTACATATTACGAAAACTTTGCAAATTTTATCTTTCTGTGATTTGCAATAAGAATTTGTGAGTGCCTTTAGAACATGAGCAAATTATGTAACAGATATTTTTGATCTTCGACAGATTTTTGGTTAAAAATATAGCCATCTCCTAGAGAGAAAGAGAAATGGACCCCACACATCACGTAGGGTAGACTTGAAACATCACGTTATGAACGTGAATGCAAACAAACACTTCACAAATGGGCAAAATAGTGAAAGGAGCGTTCTTCAAAAACTTAGGTGTTAGCGAAAATTCTGACTTCTCTCCACCAGCAGACCTTTCGGTAAAAATATCGAAACCACTTTTTCTTTCGGGAAGGATTGACAGTTTTCAAATGAATCTATGTTACTTCCAGATTCAGCGGATTGGGGTTTTCACCACCAATCAAAGTGACTAATTACGACGACAAAAATAGGAAAACAAAAGCCTAAATCTATCACACATAAGTTTCATAACAAACTATAATACATAACACATTGGGCCGTATGCATAAAATCTAAGCAAATGCTTTTTCTTAAAATTTCAGACAATTTACTCGATTTGTTCAAATAAATTTAAATGAAAGGTATGAAATTTTGAGTAAAAGCAATTGCTTAGTTTTTATGCATACGCCGCGGCGTATTGGATCAGGCATTTACATTTTTTTATTTAAATATCAATTCCCAAAACAGTGACGTCGAAAAGCTCTGGATACCAAGCTTCATAAATAGCAATCTATGCATTTTTTAATAAATCGTCCGCCATATTGGATCCGCCATTTTGAATTTTGGAAATTGTATTTAATATTCGAATTCAGTGACGACGAAAATTCGCCTAATACATGTGGAGTAAATACCAAGCTTCATAAAAATTTACAAATTTTTTAAGCAATCGATTGCCATATTGGATCCGCCATTTTGAGTTTTGAAAAATATAGAGACTTTTTAAGAAATCGACCACCATATTGTATCCGCCATTGTGAATTTTGCAAATTTTATTTAATATTCGAAATCAGTGATGATGAAAATCCCTAAATACCAAATTTCATTGAAATCTGTCAAATACATATGGAGTAAACATTTTTGTCGTCCTATATTCTCGATTCGTCCCTATGTGCACAGGCGCACACTGGGGATTTGGCGAAAAAAAAAACCAATTGGCAACATACCACCTATGCAATATCTGATGGCATTTCTAAATTTCAGAATAGGAGCTAAAATAAAATCAAAAAGAATTACTGTAATCCGATCAACAGTTTTTTTTCTATAAGTATCGCGGCCGCTTTGGTATTGTGCTATGGTTTGGTGCCTGGGTTCAAGCCCTGGTCAAAGCAACATCGAAAAAAAATATAGAAAAAATATTTTTTCTTAACAGCGGTCGCCCCTCGGCGGGCAATGGCAAACCTCCGGGTGTATTTCTGCCATGAAAATTACTTCTCATAAAAATACAATCGCCGTTCGGAGTCGGCGTAAAGCTGTAGGTTCTTCCCCTTTGTGTGACAACATCAAGGTGCACGCCACAAATCGGAGGAGAAGCTCGGCCAAGCACTAACATATGTGTAAGCGCCAATCTATCATTATTACTAGCATTTGCCCTCAGCTTCGCTCGCGTGATGTTTGGTTTAACTAAATTCTTTTAAATAGTGGTATTCTCTTAGTCTTATGGTCTGATTATGCATGCTTCGCATAACTTCGCACAACTTCGCATAACCTTCAAACTGTAATTTCGTGTGATCTTCGTATGTGTTTTGTATGTATTCCATTACCCAGAAATTAGTAGAACTTTTAAAAACTTAGCGATCTGTTTAGTGCAGATTTTGCTTCACATTTTCTTAAGTTACAATTTTATTGCACTGACCGGTGAAAAACCGGTTTTCATATGTGACAGCTTTGAAAACCGTGCAATCCGTGTACCGTGCAAGGGCTTTGCAAGACTGCGAGAATATCCCTAATGTAACAAAGAAGGAAATAAATCATTTCACTACATAAATATAACAAATTTTATTAAAAAAAAGTTAAGCACTTCAAATTAATGAAACAACGTTTCGGGACTTATTGTCTTGGGAATGCATATATGTAGATTTCTGGCTCCCAATATATGTTTTTATATAGCCCCTATATCACTTTTGGAGAGAGGCCCCATCTCTTCCCTATGGCATTCTTACAGCCGTAAAGAGCCACCGACGCCTTTTTTACTGGCTCCTCAATATTTGGTTCCATTTCCAGGATCACGCCCAAGAACTTGACCCTGTCAGGGAGAACAAGTGAAAGATCCCCCATTGCGAGAAGCTGGCATGAGGCACTTGGTACTTCCTGGTGAATATTCCGAGCTCTGTCTTTCCAGGATAGCAAGTCCGCTACTAGCAGACCAATTTGCGACCAAGTTTAGGTACCCAAGAACTTTCCTCTGACGATGAGTGCCACGGTATCCGCGTAGGCGATAACCTGGCATCCTCTGCTTTCCAGCTCCTCGTAGTCGTTTATCACGACTATCACGACGAGATAAGCTGTGAAAGAAAGCCTCTCTTCAGGGCGCCTCGCCTCTCTTTTCGCTGATCAGAGGCATATCCCCATTCCCCTATGACGGTTCTTTCTGCAACATATGGTCAGATTAGCCTAACTAAGTAGATCTAGACTCCGAGCTTAGTCAAGGATCTTACTATCGCCCCAGGTAACACATTATTGAAAACCCTTCGATGATAAGGAAAGCACCAACAGCAATGTCTTTATCCTTAAGAGACTCCTCTACGGCTTTGACGATTGTGTGCAATGCAGATTCCACGGTCCTACCCTTAATGTAGACATGTTGATAGAGGCTCAATCGCTCTCAAGTAATCCTGTTTCTTATATGCAGCAGCCAGATTCCAACATTCTCTGTAGCTAATTATGATCTCCAAAAATCTCCAAAAGAATAGCAGGAGCGCTTAACAACATGCTACATCCAGTCAAATGCTCTTCATTCTGCCAGATTTGGCTGCTTACACATTGCATATTCTGCTTTTTCATGGTGTGTACTTTAGGGTCCTCTGCATTTTATTAAGTGCTTTTTGGCGACGAAAATTTAGCCAAGCCATAGTCAGAATTCCACTTCAATAAATCTCTCAAAAGTTTTCAAAAAGAAAGAAGAGAGACTGATTGGCGTGAAGCCCCTCGGAGATATGTGAGAACTTTTTCCTGTTTTGGGGCTGAATGTGATCCTCACACTCCTCCAAGCCCCCGCAATGTACCCTCTTTTTAAGCAGCTCACATAGATGGGGCTTACTCCCAGCCAGCGACACGAGATCTCCACACCCTTTTTCACTGCGCAGGAATGACATCCAGTCCAGGGGACTTGAAGGGGCCGAACGAGTCGATCGCCCAGAGCGGTCGGCGCTCCTCCAGTAGTTTACCGGAGTATGTAGCGCAATCGACCGTGCCAGCACCGATAGGTTCACGCGGTGCAACATTGGCTGGGAAATGAGCATCAAGGAGTAGCGACCATTTCCGACCATCGCCCAGTTGCGCTCTTTGTTCACTCAAATTGAGAAGATTCATGACAACCTTCTACGGTTTCGCAAACGTTTCTCCATAACTCACTTTTGATTTCCCTTATCTCGGAATTATAGATGCCCAGTCCGGCCTTGTAGAGTTCCCAGTCAGAGTGAACTTTCACTCTTCCTGGCTCTGTTGAAAAGGTTGCTCTTAGAAGTGGCAATCTTGTCCCTGACAAGCTAGGTTGTTTGATTATCCATTTTATTGAACTCCGGCTATTTACTAGCTATCTGTATGATCATATTGGAATGGCTTCTCTTTTTGACTAGTCCTCAAGGAAGTAATCCCCGCTCCTCCGTAAGGGAAAGGTTATGCCAAAGGCACTTCCTGTGTTAGTTTACTGCTTTGGCGTGAAAGAAATTAACATATTTAGATTATATAAAATAACCCACTAGAATTTCGAATTTCTCTATCGGGAAAACTTTTTCTTCCAGAAAATATCTTTGGCAATCATCGAAATATTAAGAATTCACTTGGTGGGCAAGTAACGTTAGTTGTTATGCTTTCCTTAAATGGAGCTAGGGAAAGCTAATTACTAGAATTTGCGCGTTGCAAAACTTTACCTCGAGATATCTTTAGATTTACAACAGACTAGACTTCGAGAATGCGGAACGAAAGTCTGTTCCCAAGCACAAAAAATTTATCAGGCTACATATATACATAAGCCGTCTAAGACTTGAAGAAGAGTTCACACATGAAAATAGTTGTCCGAAGGCAAAAAAAATGCAGTCAGGTGAATGATTCACCACAGAAGATATCAAATTTTCCTCGCGCAAGATGCAGCGCAGATTTTTGATACCCGCATCCAGCCTGTCAGCATTACTCGTCTAACTGGCAGAGGAAATGCAAAAACTACAGAGGTGCTATGAGTAAACAAATAAAGTACATATACACGACGAATAGATAAACATCCTCTTTTTTAAGTCAGTTAAAAACTAATGAAGACATACCTACTGGCTTTAAATTGACTTCACAGAATCCGAGTGGCAAAATAAACTTATCTTCCTATGGCAAAGTATGTCACTGGTGAAGTATGCAAGTTTTTTTTTTAGCAAAAGCTGCAACACAAAGTGAAAGGGAAAATATTACCTACATATTTCTTGCTAATTTCTTATACCCCACTTCTAGGTAAGTCTTTTTTTCGCTTTTATAACTTTTTTTTTGTTCTTGCGCCTCCATGCAAAGAATATTTCTCGCCTCACTGACCAAGGCATGTGAGATATGCACTGAGCGCAAAAAATTCGAAACTTCTGCTTTTTTTCTTTGCCGAGAAAGAAGAAAGATACTAAAGATATTTACTACAATACGCCAAGCTGCAACCGCATACCGCAACGAACATGACTTTGTTGCAATTCTATTGTTCTCATGTTGTTTTTCATTGCTTTCAGTTGGTATATGAAAATAAAATAAAAAAGGTAGAAAATATCAATGTGAGAATATGTGAGGTGTGAGTGTGTGCTTGCGGTTGCTGGGTATCCGGTAGTACCCTTTTTTAAATGCATTAAAGTCACAGCTGAGCCGAAGCGGCGGAGATGAAATAAAAACACGGGAATGAAGATAAAACAACTGAAAATTGTGTGGAATTCAGCGGCAAAATGTTGAAAGTGGGAAGGGGGCGAGGGTTGGGAGGGTATGGGGCTCATTGAAAGTTATGTATGCATGTATGTATGTAGTAGACGCTGGTACCGGCAGCTTTGCGACGAACAGCTGATCAGATGGCTAGGAGTCCTCAGAGGAGCTGGGGCCAATTTATGCTGGTTGTAGCACGGCTGTTTCGATTTAGAGTGCGGTGAGCCGGAGCTAACGACGGTGTTCGAAGCATTGCTAATGACGGTTGAGGACTTTGCCGCGTAATGCTGTTTGTGATAATGAGCTTACGGCTGCTGATAATTATGTTCGGCTGTCAGCTATGCTGGTAGCTAGCTGCTTGGCTGAAGTGTCAGCCAGTGCTTTTGCTGCTGAGTGGTTAATATGCTTACAGTGGTTGCGTTAATGTATATAGATATGTACAAGTCCCTTTGTTGAGTATTTTTTTATCTTTTTATGTTAAATTTTTTATCATGCGAGTACGTGTAGATAACTTTAACCTTCACATTGTGCGACATGAAGAAGAAACATAAAAAAAAAAACAAATATGTACTTATAAGAAAATAGAAACCAACAAGCAAATGCAACAAAGCGTACAACTAAAACAAAAGCACACCATACAATAACAACAATAGAGAACCATCGTCAAGCCACCGGCATAAGAATGCGGGCAAAAAGGGTTGAAAGAAAAAACTTCTGCATGTAAATTACAAAGAGAAAAAGGAAATCAAATAACTTAAACAAAAACTTTACATACAAATCAAAAGAAGCTGAAGTGGAAAATATGAGTGGAATTTCGCGCTGCATTGCACACACTTCATGATACCATACCACAAATTAAAATAGCAACAAGAGCAAATGTAACCAGACCAACAAACCGCAGTTTGTGAACAATAAAGCTGAGACATTGAAGTGCGTAATAATAGGTTGATAGGCAGATACTCAGGCAAGGGGCTAGTAAATGCTTGGGAGTGTTTAAAACGATGCTGATTGTAGCAGCAGCTGCCTTAAACGCGAGACAGACGGGCATGCGTATGTTCGAGTACCACGGCTAGTAGAATTTTCATTAATTTCCTTTTTATGTATTCATTTATAAGTTCTATATCTTTTAACGCGGCTTTCAGCTCGCTATTTTTGACTTTTTAATAAAATTCAACTCTAAAAATTTATATTAGCTAATAGTAAAAAAAAAAGTGATATAAAATAAAGAAAATGAGAATAAAATAAAGTAAAATTAAATATATAATTCAAATGAAATGGAAAAATAAAATAAATAATGAAACAAACACCTTTTTGGCTATCGCTCCAAGCGGGGATCGAACCTGGCCCCTGCAGACTTTTAGCACGCAACTCTGACCACCCGGCTACCGTTGACGCTAAACTAGTCTGCTTTGTTTGCTTATTTGTACAAAAGACAACAGCTGACCGTTTTTACCAGTGTTGACATCGAAAATTCCCTTGATCCGAGTTAATTCCCTAAAATTTCGTGCATTTTTTCTACTGCTTATGCACATTTGAAAGAGGAAAATGCATTAGTTAATGCAAATAAGGAGTGTTTATGCAAATATGCTAGCCCATTTGTCACTCGCATTACCTTGCAATTATTCGGTTTATGTTGCATAACTTAAACTAGCCACGAAATTGGCATCCTCTCTACTAGTCTGCTAGTCTGCTAGTCTAATAAATATGGCCACACTTATGTTAACTGATAAATACTATACCATACCATACTTACCACTTAAACAACTTCATTTATGCTAATTTATTCATTGTAATTACTGCATGTAAATACTGCGTACTCGCACTACTTCTGGCACTATGCTGGTCTTTCTTGTTCTTGGCTTTCGCACGCGTTCAACTCACGATCGTTTTGTCAAGTGCCTCCTTCATGGCTCTTTAAAAAATTTTAGTGCGTGAATGTTTTAAATTTATTTGTATTCTAAGTAAGTGCCTGAAGTTGCAAGTAATTGATAGTTATGAAGTCACGCTATTGAGATGCCCCTATGTATGTACGTATGCCCCAGGTTCTGCACTTACCTGGAAAGTGTGCACTTAAAAACCTGCCCTATTGTTGTATTGACCTCACTTGCCAGATAAGGCATGCACTCGATCGTCGCTTAAGAGATCACTTCAAAAGTCTCACTACTAAAAGTACGTGACGTAAAATTGAACAGCAGTTAAGGAATGATAATTAAGGTATAAGGCCTTGAAGAAAATAATGTGCATGTGGCAACTCGGCTTCTGAATATCACAAGAAGTGCAAACCTGTAGGAAGTTGATAAGAATCCACTCGATGATAATCACCGCCATTTTGATATTATTTTCTCTGTACCTTTTGGAATCGAGTCCAGATCAGCAGCTTTAACATTTTTATTATCCAACAGCATCAGCGAATCCACGTAATTGCAGCGTTTGAATTTATTAGTAAATTAATATACGGCATCTAAATGCATATCGCAAGCTCAGTTTAAAGAAGCTGCATAAAAATAAAAGAATTTATAAAATTCAGATAAGAGCGGTGCCCTGGTGGCGCTTACACATCCTTTAGGATAAAGGAGCGGTTTAGGTTATAAAATATGTCCGAAACCATCTTGTCCCGGACTTTCATGTGAGGAGATACGGCCCCAACTCAGCTCTGCTTAACTTTGAAGGCAGTTATTGAACTGTACTCGTGCAATCGCAGGTATAGGTCGGCCAGCAGCTCTCTCTTACCAATACCAAAAGCAGCTGCAAATCCAACAGTATTTCAGTAAAATGGTGGAAACCAAAACTTGAAACGGGTTAATGTTAAGGCCCCTCCTGCTACGGCCACATATCGTAGAATCAAGCTCAAGACTTACTTCTCAGCCGAAAAGTACAAAAATCCGCAGAACTGAGGTCCATCGTTTCTGTTTGGTGAGTTGAGAGACGAGAGCCCGCGCCATGACAGAGTTAGTTCTAGGTCGGGACAGTAAATCCGGAGAGATTTCGCTTGACATCAATGACAAACAAGGGTAAAAAACGACCTAGTTATTTTTACCGAAGGTACCAAACATCAGTAAGGCGCTGATGTCTAATTTGAAGAAAAGTGAATGCGATTCGTTGAAGATTCTGAGATGCATGCTTGCAAGAATGTGCCTTACCTCCGCTAAGATGCTAGCGGCGTATTAAAATATGTGCCCCATTGTTTGTTAGAAAAACATTAATACAGCTAGGAGGCGTGAAAACATCAGCGCGATGCACTGACATAAGATCTGTCAAATTATGGCAACCACTTTCTCCACAATTCAGCAATGTAGATGGGACTCGATATCGCGGTTTGATTCTGGGCGCATCATTAGCTGATATAGCTAATTTGACGCGAGGCAGATTTTTCCCGAGGTCAGTGACTATTGGTTAAGACTGAATTTAAAAATCGTATTCCTTCGAAGGAGACAGCTCGTGCCGTCATCTGGTTGCTTGATATAGCTCCCGCGATCATTAAGGAGGGTGAAGTTTCTTAAGCTTCGAAGCATAAATATCTATCCGCTGATATCTCTCAACATCGAAGAGGTGGCGCTTTTCAAGTGCGTCCCAAATGATAATGATATTCTGGAGAAGAAAGTTCTATGGCGAAGTGCCTACTATGTAGTTAGAAGTGCAGCTAGCGGTTAAGCAAGCGCTATTCTTAAAAAAAGACTGCTATTTTTAATTAAGCCATAACCAACGGGTATTCAACTGTGAGGTCATTTACTTGAATATACTTGAATAGCGCGCACTTATTTAACCTTGACAAAAAATTCGGAATAACAAGTAATACATCCACAAATCGGACTCTAGAGCAGCTAAGCGCAGTCCCAGCGCTCGCGACCGAAATAGCTTTCACATGTACACAAATGGAGTTTATGTGCTTTTTCACATGCCCAACACTTTTGTAAAAATGTCATACATTGGGCGCGTTCATAAGACGTAGCTGTTGCCTAACCGTTGGCTATTTGTCTTAGAAACGCACAGTTGAGTATTTCCTCCCAGCTCAACTGTTGGCAACTTTCCGCAATTTTTTCCAGCGGATAATTTTTACGCTACCTGAACTCAACGTTTTAGGCTTAGCCTAAATAGCTGATCGAAAAGACTTGCGCCGCTTACATTAAATTTAACGCCGCTTTGTTAGGTGGCAGTAGCAAACAAATTTATCCTATTTTAGATAACTGATGTGATAAAGTAACTAAAATATTTTATAATAATACTACGTTTCTAAATATATATTTTTAAGATGTTTGCTATATAATTATACACTGTTTAATGCATTAAAACATTGAACGATTTTTTCCACACGGCGGCAGCTCAGCGTTGAATTCTAAATACTATCGGCGCAACTATCTCCATTTATTGCAATTTCATTTGTTTACAATTATCAGCTGTTCATTGGGCAGCATATTTATCAAGCCGTTTCTAAGACGTAATTGTTGAGTTCAACAGTTGCCAGCAGTTTCGTAGCAGATGAGCTAAACAGCTACGTCTTATAGATTACGCATAGCTGCTTTGGAGCGAGGAGAGATTTTACTCTGAAAGCGCCCATATGAAATTATGGGAAAGCTTCAAGAAGTTTCCCCCAAGGGATATGCTCTAGAAGAGCACAAAGGCCAGCAGAGCCTTTTTAAGCTTTTTCTGTAATGGTCTTCTCGGAAGACTGTATCCAGTGTTTTTCCTATTCATACTCTGGGGAGATAGAGATTTAAAAAACCTTATATTTATAAAGCCTATTTTAAACGTTTTTCTTATTTCAAGACTTTCGAACATTGCACAACCCTTTTTTTTTTGTCCAGCGAAGTTTTATGTCAAATTTAATGCAATGAGTTTGGGTTACCCATTTGCGTTATCTGACTTACAATAGCATTATTATGCACCATTCAACTAGTTATAGCCGACACTTATGTAAAGTCAAAACTTGTCGGCCAGCTTGAATAGCAGTGTAATTAAGATTTCGCCTAGGATGAGATGTGATAAGATGCAAATAATGACATTTAATTAACACATTAGCGTACATTAATGATTACATGCAATGGCAGAAAGGAAATACATGAATTGAAAAAAAAACTAAAAAAAACCATGGGGAGATAAAAACAAGGATGATTGTAATAATTATTTGCATGCAACTCGAAGCAGACGCTAATACAAAAACAAACATTTGTTGCAATATAGAAAGTCACATAAGCGCTGAAAGAGTAAAAATATAAGTAAGAGTAGATCTTATCAGAGCTGAATGATGCACACATAGAACACAGTGAGTGAATCTCAGCGCGCGAGCTTTTGAGCCGACAGTCAACACAGTCCACCAATGTGGCCAGCACTTTTTGGTCCGACCCGCTAAATTGACAAAAGAAAACGGCTAACAACGGCTAAAATGTTTCAACTAAAATTTACATGTTTTAGCTAAAAAAGGTTATACGTAGTTAAGCTTTACACCACTCGATAAATAAATCACAAAAACAGAGACTGGTTTGAGTCTAGTCCGAACAGCAACAATTTTATGTAAATAGGTATGTATGTGGATAGGACAATCTATAACGAAACTCATAAAAATGAAAATTTCAAACTTTGTGCAAAATTAAAAAAAAAAATCTTCAAAATAAAAAAAGTAACAATCGCTCAGTGTGATTTAGAAATCTAGGAGCAAATGGCTCCCAGTCGCATGATGCTTGCCTATCTCTGTATATGTATATAGATGCAGCCATTCCAATAACAACCACTTGCCTGTGTAGACCCATCATCGCAAGGATGAACTGGTAAATAGTTAGTTTTACAGCTTGTTTTCACTTTAAATTTTGATGAAGTTGTGTGTTTCTACAATATATATGTATGCTCAAAACAACGTAGAGTAAGCCATTTTTGCGAATACAGTAGTTTTCGTCATGTGTCGTAAGCATTTTTTGAAATGAATTCTGCGATGACATGCCCAAGCGCCAAAATTTCTCTGCTATGAGCATTCAGCTTGCAATGAAACTGCCAGATCTCCTGCGATGGCTGTACGCTAATAGCGACATCAAGTAAGTAGGTACATTATTGACAACAAATTCAGTTTGCACGGGAGGTGCCACGCCCTCTTTTCCAATAGCTCCTGGTTTTCGCCATAAGTAGGGTATTTACAATTTATGCATCCGTGCCAAGTTTCAGTTCCCCAGCTTAGTTGGTTTTAGAGATATATTGACAGTAAGCAAAAAAATTCACAAAAATCATCGCGAATTCGTAGACATTTGAAATTCGCACATTATTATATGTTTTAAAATTTGATGGGCTATACCTGAATTCTTTTTAGAAATTCGTATTAAAAAGTTCGCGATTTTGCTGAAACTTTGCAAATTTTCTTAATTTTCGTACACTATTTCATTGTTGGATTTAAATGGGATTTGCTAAAATATAAGCCATACAAGTCGGCTAAACCGAATTTTCTCCGGCTGTTTGCTAACGCTATCGGCTAAATCTAGCCGGAGAACCCCTAAACTGGCAACACTGTCGTCCACCCAGCCAACTGAGGATGATGGCCTTCTCAATGTTTGTAAAATCTTTTGAACGCACTAAATACCGGCGAGTAGCCGACATTTAAGCATTTTAAGTAAATGGACGCTTAGACACAAATATTTTCATATATAAATACAAACTAAATGGCATTTCAGATAAGCCAAGCCAAGGCAACAAGACATATTTAATTTGACAACAAAAAAGTAGCTTATCGCTAAGAGGACATAAAAATGTGTATACTCGTAGATGTAAATATGCGACTGCAAACAAAAAAATATAAAAAACCATACAATTTTCAAAAAAAGGGGAAAAATATGACATTGTATGCCTAAGAGCCACAGCTATGTACATTAGATAAGGTGGCCCTTAATTTTTAGTTTTGATTTTCCAAAATCGGAGCCCAGTTTTGTGTGAGGTTAAGGTAAAAAAAATATTACAAAAATTTGAGCTCGATGGCTTGAGAATTGCCGTGCCGCAGGGGCATTGAAGTTTGTGAGAACGAATTTGGGGCACAATGGAAAGAAAACGCTCGTAACTACTCAGAAGTCGCGCCTAGGGAGGTAAATTGTACGATACATTCCCATTATTTTTGTCCCATGCATTGAGGGTCCACCTTAATGTACATTCATTCATATACATTAGTATGTGTGATTGTTTATGGATTGAAACTCAGGTAAAACTTGCGAAACATTTGTGGATGTCACAACAACTTGCGAAGCGCGCCAAAAACAACAATATTAATAAAACAACAAACAAGTATGTATAAAAACCATTAAGATATGAGCGATAAGCGGACAAATAAGTTCATATACATATGTATGTATGTAGTTGAATGTATGTTTGAGTGCAGTATGAAATGAAAGCAAGAAAAATGAATTGAATTACGAGAATACATTTGTATGAATGTCTATACAAACGTTGGTAACTATCTGTGTCCGCAGAGGAAGCCGGGCTGTTCGGCTAACACATTTTAAGCCAATTTCACTAGGCGCTAGACACTAAGCGAGGTCAAAAAGCGCTGAAACCCAAGCGCCAACCAACACTCAAATGATGGCTAATAAAAATAAATTCAGCAGTCAAATGCTGTTAAGTGAAAGATCAAAAAGATAATGAATGCCACGGACGAGGAGATAGGCTCATAGAAGAAGCCTAGGCTTCAGTTACTACCGTTTGTATGTTTGTATTAGGGATGTTGCGAATGTGGAATTTTTTGATTTTTGCAAATGCGAATATTCGCAACAACCCTGGTTTGTATGTATGTACATGCATATGACTTTTTAAATACCTATATGTATGTACATATGTGCATATATAGATACCTATGAAGAAATGAAAAATAAAAAAGTCGCATTACTTTGATTCCATAAATGTTCAAACATTTTTGTCCAGACCCTTTAAGCTTAAACTCTTCTATCATTTGAGGTAATTTTTTGGAAAAAAATATTTTTTAAAACTAATATGATATGTATATGTATACAAAACTCGATTTTTGGAGGTCTTTTCAAATCGGTCCAGCTCATATAAATATTAATATTTTTCCGAAATATTTAGGCAGAAGTCTCTAAATACGAGTATAAGAAACTTTATAATTCCGGTGAAAAAACCGCGAATTTTTTTTTTTGCTGAGGCACCCTAATGTGTTTAAATATTAAACGAGTCATTTGTAGTAAATGTTAATTGTATCCCAACGTGCGATATGATGGCCTGATATGCAGCGAAAGGCCACTAGCAGCTAGCCAACAGCTAAGTGATGGACTAGACGCAACAAAACCAACTAAAAGTTATGAAAATTGTTAACTGCAGTTAAAGAAACAATTATGTAGCATACCGAGGCAGAGTTACTTGAAATACAATGTTAGTTAGCTGCGATTGCAGACAATCAGCAAACAAAAAATCTCAGCTACACGCCACAAGCCATGCCAGAATTGTTAGGAAACAAAAGTCAGTAAATGAATAGCCAGAACATTGCCGCAACTGCTAGTTACAAACATACTTATTCGCGTTGTAAAATGCTAATTAAAACTTTGTTAGTGAGATAAAAAAAATAGATTACAATAGCTAGCGCCAGTAGGCAGCAATAACAAAGGCATACATATGCCACCGCAGTACTGCAGTAATAACTCAAATACATACAAGGTATTTCTAAAAATTTTATATTAAAAAAAGAAAACAAAATCGTAGCGCAGCAGTACTACTCAGTTGTTTCAACAATGGGGCTGACATTCAAATGATAGATTACGTAGGTAATTTCGCTGGTTTCACGGCTAAATCCTGTACACAATTTTGAAGTTTCGCGATTTCTTAATATCCTCGAACGTGAAATTTATAAGAAGATAGCTTTATTTTAGTGAACTCATGTGTTCGTCTTCCAAAAAATTGCAACCAAAAGCCGCATACCCAACTCTAGAGAAAGTAGTCTCATTACCCTCTTTTGTAACCAATATTTTCTGTTCAGTGAAAGATACATCTACGCAGATGGCCCGCCAGCTGCATCAACTCTTATACAGAATTTAAGTGTGCTCTGCCCAATCCACAAGAAAGGCAGCCCCGCCATTCGCGCCAACTACCGCGGGATCAGCCTTCCGAATTTGGCATTCCCGCGAAACTGATTGCGCTGCGTAAAACGACGTTGACCAATACCACCAGCTCCATTAGAATTGGGAAAGACCCCGCCGAGCCGTTTTATACTACACGAGGTTTCAGACAAGGTGACTCCCTTTCATGTGACTTCTTTAATCTGATATTGGAGAAGATAATAAGAGCTGAGAACTAAACCGCTTGGGAACAATTTACTACAAGAGCGTGCAATAGCTAATAGTAATAATCATGAAGAGTGTTGCCAACTTTTTAAAAATTTAAATCCGTATATATGTATAAAATAAAAGTTACTTACGTAATACCGAGCATAGCTCTAGAACGGATTGTGCTATTTGAGCTGTATTTTTGTTGTGTTTGTCTCATCCCAAGGAAAATGGAAATAATTTTCTGATCAGAAAATTCCGGAAAAAATCATTTCCCTTAGATTCTGTATTCGAAATAATTTGAAAAATATGTCATGGAATTTTGATAAAAAATACAAGGTCAGCCTTATCATGAGTTTCATTTTCCTCGAACCGGTCCACTTTGCGTTTAAGTACGGGGCGGATGAAAAAACGTCGGGCGAAACTCACGATAAGGTTGAATGAGAATATATATCTGGCGCGTACATTTGTTTGCGAATATGGTTCGATTGCTTCGAAGATAGTTTGAATTTTTCGACGTTGTGCTTTCAGTGTCCGTAAACCATTCGCAGAACAGAATATGAAACATTGCCTCACGCCAATCGCAATTTATTTAATTTTTTTAATAAATATTTTAAAATTATAGATATATATTTAATTAATTTTGAGTTTTTCGTCGCACTTGTGATAACTATAAACTCGTTATACATGCGTATAATTTCGTCTTTTTAGTTCATAAAAATCCGGGCCCTACTTATGACAAACTCCTTCTTTCTATTCTCGCACTAGTAGTTTCCTAGTTATTTTTATTTTTATAAGGTCTCAAGTGGAAGGATACTTGGTCGTCCCTGGTTTGGAGAGCTCTAAAAACCATCTTTAGGTCCGTAAAAAATTTTCAACATCTATGAATTCTCAAGAGTGCTCTTTCATTTAGAAGTCAAAACCTCGACAACCCGCCTGGCGCACGGAGAGAGTTAGATTGGCTCAAAACGACGGCGGCAGCGCTGAATAGAGATTATACAACAAAGATATTACTTCACCTTAACCTACTGCAGCGTTTGCTAATATTTATGTCGGACGAGAAAACTTTATATATCTACGATACGAAAAGAAATGACCGTTAAGAACCCTCCAGTAAGAAAATCCTTATTTTTGAAATTAGGTAAAATAAAATCCACATTTCTTTTATTTCTTATGGGCACGCGGTCTTTAGTTTTCTTGTTGTTTCCAATAATATTACTTACTACTGCTCAGTCACGGCTCCTGTTTAAGGTGAAAAAATAAATTGGCGGATACAGTTTTTCAATTCTGGCGATTCGTCATATCGAAAAGCCATCCGTTACTGACCATCACCAGTACTATGAGGTTCTTATTAAAGTAAGCCCACTTACTAATCTTCGTCATTATTCCATATCTGCGGAACTTGTTTGCCACAATCATCTCCGGCTACCATCTGCTGATCGTATCTTTCCGAGCTTAAGCTAATACAACTTAGAATTCTTACGCGAGTGAATGTAGCTGATATGAGGTTTCAACGACCAAACTGACATATGACACACATTTCTTTGAAAACTTCCTAAACTGTTACAAGCAGCTGTAATGGGCACCATATGTTCTCAAATCGATGCGCACACACATTCGCACACTTTGCTTGTATTTCATTAGAAAACCTCGTTGCATGACGGCACTTATCGAATTTCAGCAAACTTAAGCTGCTCCAAAGCAAACGCTCAGCATCAATTGCCTTCAATCAGCACAGTTTTACTTAATTATTCCAGAAATTCTTGCCTAACCATGAAGCGCACAGCTGCTGCCCAATGGTACAATTCACTGGCAGACTGGCTGAATGACTGACGGGCAGACTGGTTGGCTGCCAATCAGACTCACTGGCGAAAGAGAAGTGAGTGCGGTCGTAAAAGCACATAATGCATTGAAAAAAAAGACCTTAGTAGAACAGCATAATAAACTTGCGCAACCCAGCGTCCACCCAATTGCCTTCCAGTAAACGATTCCTGCTAAGCGTTTAAGTTGAGCAGTACTTATGGTGAGCGGCTAACAGCTTGACAGACGAACGACTGACCCAGAACATCACGTCCAATATTTAACCTCAGTGCTCAACCATTGCCGCTCGCTCGAAAGTCTAAGCCAGCGCCAACATAGAGTGAGCATTGCTGCACAATTGCGTATCATATTTCCTGTTGATATATTTACGATGCTATTTGCTTGTTCTTTGTGCGATGCTGATGTTGCTTATGCTGGTGTTGCCAATGCTTTTGCTGCTCCTTTGCTATTGATTTCATGCCACTTCGGGCATATCAAGCCCAGCTAACCTCAATACGTTTGGACAGCGCCATCGCTTCAATGCTTCAGATCTCCAGCATCAAATGCTTCAATGCCCAATGCTTGTGACTGCCTTTTGGTGCTTTCGTCCAGGCCCCACCCTCCATTCCCCACCACCGGTTTGGCTTGGCCTCTGCACCTTCGCTTAATTCATAGCTGCTGTGATGCTTGACGACTTCAAATTGCCTCTTTTTAGATTTGTGCCTACAATGTCTCAGATGTTATCATGGGGTTTTTTGCTGCTATACCAAGTAGGAAAATATGCTGGTATTACTCTTTAAGTCGCCATAGCTCGAGACCGAATATTCCACCATCAGCGGACAGAAAGGACGAATATTTTGGATCCTCAAAATTTTTTAAACCAGTCTTGAGTCCACTCGTAGTATTCTCGCTTAGGTAAGGCGCCGGATTTCCTTTGCTGGTCGTACGAGCTTTCTACTTTTTATCATATGAAATATGAACTCAGTTTTAGATAAACAGTAGCTTTAATTATGGGGAGCCGAGCGTTATGGTAGAGGCCAACAATAATTGGACACGATCTTTTTGCTCAAGATGTCTCCAACATATTTGGAGGGGCACCTTTGTATCTGGCCCACCGATGGTGAACTTATCTAAGACATATAGAGGTAATATAGATTTAATTATCGCCAGTTTTGAAGTTAACTCCCTATTCGGATTGGAATAGCTGTTGAGCTGAGATCCCAACTCACTTCAATATAACTAGTTGGGTACTCGGGAGCTTTTAAGAAAGGAGGAAAATATCCAATAAGTAGCAATTTATAATTCAACATCAGTGGAACCATGCTTAAAAAAAGTCGCACTATAAATTCCCCCGACTGAGGCAACTTCAAAAACCAATGGCTTTTCCTACAGGGCATCGCCTAAAAGATGTTGCTGTTCTGCTAAAGTTGTTATGCGATTACGATTTTATGTCTGTCGGTATATTTGTGTAAAAGTTGCCATCATCGACGAATGCTATTCGTATGGTATATAGTAATTGCTTGTTGTTTTTTTTGTTGCTGCTGCTGACGCTGTTGTTATTCCATCGTTTATGCCAAAATCGTTGTGCGTTACGCATAATAAATTCGCCTTAATTTATTTATACACTGCAATAGAAGACGAAAAACCAGCAATGGCAGCAGCAGCAGCACATCGGCATCGCCATCAACAATGCAAACAGCAGCAATAACAACAATAGAAACGGCAGCAACAACACAAATAAATATAACAGCAACAACATATGCCTCCTTCAAGTTGTGCTACTTCATCCCATTCCATCTTACCATTTCGTAGGACAGTGTGAAGTGGTGAGAGGAGGCGTATCTACATATGCAATACAAATTCACCAGTTTTATTATGTATTTCAGCAGCAGCAGCAGCTTCATCGCTATCACCAACGCCATCACCATCGCCATCGCCATCGCCATCAACGCACAGCTCAACGACGCAATCTTCATCGTCGCCACCTTCCATGCCCTGCCCACTGCACGCTGTCCATAAAGGCAAACGCTTCAGCACCTCGCCGCTTGTTCCATACGCCTCTCAAAGCTCACTCACTTTAGTTTGCTTTGGACACTTGGTTGGTTGGCGGTTTGGCGGGTTGGCGTTCGGTTTTCGATGTTGCCATTTTCAGTTCAACACTTTTGTTGTGTGTTGTTGTTGCTTTCATCAATTGCTTGCAATGTGTTGCTTTAGATTTTGTTACTTTTCTTGTTGGAGTTTTATTTTGTTGTTATTGTTGTTTTTGTTGCCGCTGCTGTTGCTGTTTCTGTTTCATTTAATATTGTAATGGGGTGTGGAGGCATTTTGAGTAGCCATTTTTTTTATATTTGCATAGAGTTTTGTGTTTATGTGTGCTTTATATTGCTAGTCTGTCCATTTGTGCGCTGCATTAAGAAGTTTAAGTGCTCCACATAATTTGTTATTCGTATTTTTTTATGATTTTTAGGCCTAGCAGATAAGCGAAATGTTTTCAAAAAATTATAGATACTCGTAATCTGTTTATGCTCGAAGAGAATTATTTTATGAAAGCAAGCATTTGTATTTTAATGGGTTTTTTTTGGTTTTAAAATGAATGTCCAAATCAAATTAGACGGCAAATAATTTCAGAAAACAAGAAAAAACAAAAAGAAGAAACAAGAATTTTTTCGTAATAAAATTTTCCGGTTACAAAATCTTCGATAACGTGCAGAATTGACCTGTTAATGAAAAATTTGCTGGTACTGGCAAAGCATTTAATAGAGCGAGCGCAAAGTGCTTCCACAGTTCTTAAAAAAAAAGTACCAGGTTGACCGAGCTTTGCCCGGAGTGCATACTTTCTAATGTTCTCAAGGTTTGGATATCAAATAATGGTCATTTGGATTGGATAGCTTTAAAATAATATTTTGCAAGTAAAAAAAAATTGGATTTCGATACCTATTAAGTAAATTGCTTACTCTAAAATTTAGGTGGCAACCCTATTCCGAAATACGCTGGAATGAATAGTACATACCTTGAGCGGGTATGTACTGTGCATACATACAAAAAAATGCTGATTGAAATTAACAAAATGAAATTTTTTTTACATAGAAGCGTGGCAACCCTGATCGAAACTATTTCAACAATACCTTTCTTTTGAAATCCATATTGCGATGTTTTAGATTAATTGTGTAGAATCGAACCTTACACGATAATTTTTTTACATAGAAGCGTGGCAACCCTGATCAAAACTATTTTCGGACCAAAGTTCTCAACAATACCTTTCTTTTGAAATCCATATTGCGATGTTTTAGATAAATTGCGTAGAATCGAAAATAAGTGGCAACCTTACACTACTATCCTAAGGGAAAACATTTTGTATAAAGGGAAAGCAATATTTAGGAACCTTCTTTTGGTACCCATGAACTGTAGTATTTTACCTTTTTTTTAAACAAAAAATTAAATATATATGCGATTCAAAATAGGTGGCAACCCTACTGAAATATTTTTGAATTAGGGATCTTTAAAATACCTTCCCTTTAATACCCATATTATAATGTTTTAATTAATTTTTAACTAATTTCGAATAGGTGGCCACCTTGTACAAGTCTTCTCGGAGATAATGCCTATTCAGATAACCTTAAAATCCAAAACTTCTTCTGTGTCCAAAATTTCATCAAAATCGTTAGAGCCGTTTCCGAGAACCCTATGGATATATATATATATATATATATATATACATATATATATATATATATATACAAGAATTGCTCGTTTAATGTAATAAGATAAATATTTTTTTTTATTTATTTCATGATTTTTTCTTTTCTACTGAATAATATGTTAAATGATTTAAAGATTTTTTAATAAAAAAAAAAGTATGAAAAAATTCGAATACTAAAAAATTAGGAGCATTTTGAAAAACCGTAAAGCCTCCTTTTCGGTCTATTAACGGTGCACTCCCAAAAAACACCGTTTAGATTATCTTCGGGTGATTTTAGGAGCCCTTTTCATAAAACTGTAGCCGAATTGGGGAGTCCGCAGGAGTCTATTAGGGTTTTCTGAGGGAGCTTTCTGGGTACACTTTTTTAGTATAAGTTGAGAAAACACTTCTTTCCGGCGGACTCTTTTGAAGCCTTCATAGGAGCATTAGCGCTCCGCACAGGGAGTCCTAATTGTACACACTACGGACTCCGCTGATTGGCTGGGATAGATTAGTCAAAAAATACATTTTTAATTCATTACTAAGGCGAGTTCATAGAAAATGGTGTTACCAGTAGCTCGTTTCTGTAGAGAAGAGTTACAAAAACGAGCTACAGAGCTGCTGATTTCAAGGCGAATTTGTACTGATTGTCGAAATGATGTATTTGTTGTAAATTTCTTTTATTCTTATTGTATGAATTCGCCTTGTTCATATAGCTACAGCAATTTGAAAGCCCAGAACGCATCCTGTGTGTATTTACGTACACTTATTCAGTAATCTAAAATAATTAATTAACCTCTCACAGTCAATCAGTCAGAAAATCGAGCTCTATTTAAATATATTTTCGTCAAATCAACGCGCCCAATATATATGCGTATGTACATCTATGTAAGTAGGTATATACTTACTTACACACTTATTTCTTTACAAATAACTAGGAGCGTTAATTTGATTTTGGGAAACACCAACGCGCCGCCCTGTAAATTTCACCCACCCAAAAAGAGGCGCACACAATCACTGCTCTTTAATTAGATGACTATTATGCCACACTTGGAGCCTTACAATTGCAGCATTCTCGCAACTTTAAGTCACCATAACCTCAAGTACTTTCCACTTTCTCCTAGTACTTCCTCCATCGCTGCCAGTGATTTGCTCTACAGCGAAAGCTCTATCTGTGTACATATATATTTGCTATGCAACTGCTTTTGTGTATTTTTCGTGGCTAATAGCTCGTCCTGAAGCCTCGTCGGCAGCTAAGTACCAACGAAATATTTTTGGCAAAAAAAGCGCTCCCCAACGACAAATCAATGCTTTGAATTATTCTAATTGCTCTCCTGCTTCGAGTGTTTTGGCTTTGGAATTGCTTTTGCCCCCTAACATAGAGTAGAGATGTTAGTGGCTCAAGCGCAAAATTTCGTTCAGATTTTCAGGCTCAAATACTTGTTCGTATATATGTACTAATGTATAGTGCTTGCCATAAATATACGGTACTTACTTTTTATATATTGACCTTTTAATATTAACAATTTTTTTATATAAATATAGTTTATTCTTAAAAAAAACTTGTCTAAATCGAAGTTTCAATCTTTGTGCAATATTAAATCGATGGCTGAGTGGAAGATCTCGGCAGCCAGTTCAAAAACGCCCTATCTCAGAAAGCTTTTCAAGAACGCCCTACTTTAGAATTTTATTGAAAAAACCCCTTTCTCAGAATTTGGATGAATAACACCCTATCTCAGAATTCGGTTCAAAAACGCCCTATCTCAAACGAAAATACATTGAAAATAAGCTGAGATAGGGCGATTTTGAATCGGCAGCTGAGATAGGGCGTTCTTCTACTTAATTCCGAGATAGGGCGTTTTTCAAACTTTTGGCACATATTTTGTTGAAGGTGTTGCTCATTTTCTCCATATAAATAAATCCTCGATTATACTTCGTATGGAAGAAAACGATTAGCATCGTCAACAAAAAAAAAATGCAAAAAATCTACTGTAAGTCCCAGCTACTTCATACTTGCGCCTTATTGTACTAGAATTGAAAAAATTGAATTAAAAAGCGCAACATTCTTACAAAAGTTTGCTGATTTCCCCAAAAATTATGCATACAGATTTAAACCTCGATTTATACGCTACAATTTATATCTAGTAATACCTAATTTATAGATTAAAAAAAAATTAAACTTGCCAATATGTGAGTGTCGTATATTTATGATAAGCACTGTACTATATTTATATGTAGTCAGCATCTTGTTTGGGAGGCTGTAAATATGTCTTATAGTAGAGTATTTATCTGTACTAGATGTGTGTTTGTGCCTCGTGTGCCACTTAATTGCTTCGGAAAACATTATTGGAAAAGTTTCACCATTAAGTCGCACACTACAAATCGATATACATATATTTATGTGTTTATATATTTGCATAAAATTATTTGCATTATTTGCATAAAGCAATTCAAACACTAATCTGGAGTAGATGAAGTGTTCAAAGGGGCATATGAAGATATATATACTTGCACATAAATACATACTTAAAGACATCGGTATGTGCAAATATGAGCTGGTTTATGTGGTTATCTATTTGGGATTTCCATTAGGAAACATTTGCGCTTTTGTGGCCTAGAACAGCATATGCGTGAAGATAATTTGATTTGTGGCGGGAGAAAGCTTTCAATTAATCTACGCCAAAGAGCAAATCTATTTAAACCAGAATCTTCCGATATATAGAAAAGCAGTTGGCAGAAGAGTTGAATTTTCGGTACCAAGCGTCCTGAAAAATTTCCAGCGCGGAAATTGTAACCTTAAATCTTAATTAGAAAATCTTAATTTTGCCCGGTAGACTGTTCATTGCTTCAAGCACATAAGCGTTTTTGAAGTGAAACTTCTTTAGCGGCCGTTGGTTGGGAGTAAATTGGCAAATTCAACGGAAATGATGCAACGGAAATGGTGCAACGGAAATTATTGGGGCTGAAACAAGTGCCTCTTGAGTGTATGGTATTAATTTAACAAAAACAATATAATGTCAGCAAACAAAGAAGCATATAGAGGGCAGCAAGCGCAGGAGTAGGTGCACTAAGATCCTGAACGACAGAAGCGCTAAATTCTGTCCTCAATTTAATCCCTATCGATCTCCACCTGAAAGAAGTGGCTATAAAATCGGCGGTCAGACTCAGATAGTCAGGCCTTTGGGGGACTAGACACTTCGGACATGGGTTGATAATAAACAAAATGCAATTAAGTAGGACGACAGACTATATGGTAGACAATTTGGACATCAGCTGTAACGTGCAAGTGTTATTCCTATCCAGAAAGGACTGGAGAATATACTGAGTGAGTGGCCAAGATGTAGGCGATCCAACGGACGGATCCAACATGGATTTCGGTGTAGGACCAGGGGTCAACTCGGTGCGACTCTATCTCTACGAATGGGAAATAATACAAGCATCTTCAAAGCGGAAGTTCTAGGGATCCTAGAAAACCTATACTAGGACTATGAAGCACTGCAACCAACCAACCATGCCTGGAAACCACCAAAGAAGCAAGCTTGGGGAAGCGATGAGATTTTCGTCTGTCAGGTTTTCAAATTAGTTTCGTAGGAAGGGTTTGCTATCCTCAGAGCAAAGATACGCGATTCACGTTTTTTAATCGACGTTATCCAAATCCTATTTGTTTCAGCAAGGCATAAATCCTATAATGAGTCCCTGCCAATTTAAACTCTTTCTACATATTACCACCAAAGCAATCAAGGAAGTAAGAGTGCATGACGCAAAGTGTCTTATCAAATGCATGGCTTAAAGCAAGATTTAGATCAGAACTAAAATGATAGATAAAGAGGTACATTCCTCAACCACCATTTCCGATATTTGGGTCGTTGTATTAATCAACACTTGACTCAAATACGGATACCCAACCTTCGACTGATCCCCGAGCTCAATTGGTGAGGCTTTAGCTGTTAATATTCAACTATTTGGTTCTACCACATCTCAGTTGAGTTTTTTTTTTTTGCTTCTAAGCTTCTCTCCACCATTTGATGCTAACTACATACATAACTTCCTATAATGAGAAGCTTTCAGCGGTCGCTCGCGCCTCAAGCTATATAATCCAATCAAACGAAAAATTGGATTATAGGAACCATAGTAGCCTGTCTACCTGATACTTTGTTTTTTATTTCGTTGTTTGCCAAGACGTTACACCTTTCGAGTTAAAATAGTAAACACGTTCGAGCCAACTCTACAACATCAGAACTCAACCACCCAGTAGGGTGCTGAGCCAGCAAGAGGAGGGGATTGGAGTGAAACACAACGGACAATAGTTGTTGCTTCGCAGCACTTATCAGCTGCCAGCCGACTGTCTATCTTCTTAAGTTTATACTGCATACATTGTTGTATCTATTTAAGACACTCTGCATTGCAATTCTTACCGTGTTTTTTGCTTTTGATTGTTTGGTTGTTTCAGTTCATGTTGTTATAGGCGCTGCTGCAACGTTTACTTTACGCTGCCAACAGTTTATCGCACTTAGTTATCTGTGGCGGAAAAACAAGCTAGACAACGTCGCGTACGAGGAGAACAAGAAAATAATTGAAGAAAACTTACTAAAACAACGTAAACGTAGTTAAACCAGAAGTAAGTAAGCGGAATAACGACAACAACAAGTGAACAAGAAAGACAGTAGCTACGATTACAGTAAAAACAACGGTATGCAGTCCCATAAGTTAAGTTAAAAGTCTAACATTGTTGTTAAGAGGCATGGAAAAAATAAAACAAAACATATTACGAAAACGAAAAACAAAATGTTTCAAAATTGCAACAAGTTAATGAAATAGCGAAAGAAATAATTGTGGAAGAACATTAAAACGATGCACAGACACTAAAAGCTGATGATGTGAGACATGAAATCAACTGTTGTATAAATATCGGGCGGAGCTTTTCTCAAATGTAAGTTTGGGAGCTTGGAAAAGATCACCATTTCGGAAGTTTTAACTTTTTCAGTTTTAGGAAGAAATTTGGTTTCCATGCCTCGACTACAGCTTTACACAACAGGTTCCGAAGAAATACAAGCCTCTAAATAACAGATCAAAATTTTTAAAATGCCCAGCACTAAAGATCGAAGCAAGTTTCCTATGCAATTCAGTACTCGGCAGAATAAAATGTCTGGTTATTCTGTTGGTTAAGAGTGCAGAAAAATTGTTCAGCGAATCGGAACACAGAGTCAAAAATTTCTGCAACTCATTTATGGACAAACATTGAATCATTGAAAGCTCTTCGACAAAAAACTCTAATCGCCTCGGGGTAAAGACGTCTTTGCTGGTTGAAGTGACCAGTTTAACAACTCCAATTAGCACTTATGCGAGCTATTTTAAAATCACTACTCGCAATTCAACATGCAGAGAAAACAGTAAAGTAAAACAGCATATTCTCTCAAATCCAGTGTGTAGGGTGTCAGTTAAACAACAGTAGCAGGGTTTGCGTAGAAGCCTGATTCTACTTCTAAATAGTGGTGGGTAATTGCAGGGCAGATGCTCCACCCACTGCCCTGTGTAAGCGGAAGTTAGTCGAGATAAATTCCTCCTGTTCAGTCTTATGAGAACTGCAGTGCGTTGTTTGCAGTAGGTAGGCCACATACTTCTGCAGACCCTTCAAGTATTGTGGGTCTTTCCACCTACTTTTAGCCACCTTTTTCCAATGCTGAGAGATGCGGCCCTTCATATAGCTCAGAGCAACAAGAACCTCTGCTGCCTCTGAGACATCCAGAGCCGTCCAGTTCCTGGTTAGCTAGTCGCCATCTCATTGACATGCATTCTGCTGTGGCCCGACACCCCGTCCAGTGCATCCACATGCCAATCGGCTAAGTCTATAACGTTTTCTCTGCATTGTTTTATTATGCTGGATGTGATACTTGCAAAGCCAAGTGTCTTGATGCAGGTACCTGTTAGCTTCGAAGCTAAAATTATTTTTCATGCCTCCCTTATGACAAAGAACTATGCCTAAAAAACACTGGCCGATTTCGGTAGTCGAATAGACTCTTCGATTTAGAGGTCAGTTGAAAAAAAAATCATTTTCGAGACGTCTGTAAAAATAGGTACTTTGATGCGTTTAGTAAAAATAGGCTCATTCCACTCCTTTCTTGGTTGTTAGAGACGTCTTTCTTGGTTATATCAGTTACTTAACTTAGCAGTGTTGTTACTTTGTTCTCTCCTGATTTTCCCATTTATGACCTTTCAATTATTAATACATATGTATTTTCAATAGCCAATTAGTCAAATAGTTAAAATTTAATCAGCTCTGATCAGATATTTAGTTAATTTTATGTCCGCATATCGTAAATAGGATAACAAATTTTGTATATATGTATTTTCATTTCTCCATAAATAGTCGATATTTTGTCTAGTATGTAGCATAGTTTTCGAAGGTTTGTAGAAAATTCTGTATAAATTCACAATTTTCACAAAACCTTCATTATGCCTACCTACAGAAGCGCAACAAACTGTTAAGTGGGCATACAATGCACTCAAACTGAAATGCTGCATGTTACTCGTACGCATAAGTACATAGCATAAGCTGTAAGCTTGCCAATTTAAAGAACTGGCTGTATACATATGTATGTACATACATACATGCATATGTAGCTAACATAAGCAAGTGGGCGGTGGGGCTCAATTGAGGTAACTTTGAATTGTGTGGCTTTTATGGCCAATTTGACCGATTTTTGGGCTATTCATTTGCCGTACAACTTTATGAGCATGTGTGCATAAGCATGTGTGTAGTTTAGTTTTATGCATACATACATATGTATGTCCTGTAAGAATTCGGTTTCCGTTGGTAGGCAGTGAACAGTGATGTAAGCGAGTTGCATTAGGGAGTTAAAAGCCTCGCCTGCACTTAGATGGAAATCGTAAATGGACTCTACACTGTGCTGTATTCAGCATACATTTTCTTATATTAAGGTCTGTTTTCTCAAATACGTTTTAAAATTTATCTGCACTTTAAATACACATTTTATTCTGAAAAAATGTACTTGAAGGCCAGATAAATTATAAAACCTTCTTGATATCGGAAACTAATTAAAACCACATAGAACAAATTTTAACTTAACAGTTGAAGCTCCTGTGGATTATGGAACTGGAACTTCTTTCTCTGCATCAACTTCATCAAGTCATACGCTACTCATTAGACGGGCCACCGCTATAAAGTAGTTTTAATTATTTAGGCTTAGATGCCTTTCTTAGCAAGAAGTGTGTCTAAATAATGGTGGTTTTCCCACTGGTCAGTGGGTCTATTCTCAAACGAGTTAGCGACTAAAATCGAATTATTATCCCATCATTGGGAAGTACTATGCTGTGACTACTCATTATCTCGCCATCAATTGTTATTGTGTTCCTAAAACGAGTGGATGCATGGCGTATGAGTAACTTTATTTTCGGTTCTTATTTCACTGATTTTAACAATCGATAACGTAGCCGCCACACAGTGGAATGAATTTTTCGTTTGTTTTGTTTTTCAATTAAATGCGTATCAAATATGCAAGAACTTTGTTTGAAATAATTTGGCTACATATAAACATAGCGGTATCCAAAAGTTATAGTAAGTAAAAAGTGAAAAATTAAACTGTACGTGCAACGAAAACTTAACACTTTTAAGGCTGAATAACTTGTTGAAAAAAACTATGTTTTAACTTCGTTTCTTTCTCAGTATTTTTTTTTTTTTTTTTAGTAAGCAGATCAAGGAAATATATAAAAAGATCGCCGACTAACTTTTGATCGACAGTGTACCTCGCACTATCTTAATGAATGTAATATGTATGAGCAACATAACAACAACGGTTTTTGTTTGTTTAATAGTGCTCGCCCCTCAGTCGGCTATGGCCAAGATCCTACTTTGTTTCTGCCATGAAAAAATGCTTCTCATAAAATCCATTTGCCACTCGGAGGCGGCGTAAAACTTTAGGCCCTGCCCCTTTGTGTGAGCGCTAGCAAATATGTAAGTGCTAAATATATATATATATTTTTTTATAATTTTAACGGGAGCAGGGTTGAGGCTCACTCTGGTCAACATTGCAGCCAGGTCACTAACTAAATATTACCTACTGGGATTTAAGTAAGCATATGTGCATGTTGCAGAGCCTAAATGATTGCGATTTTGTATGGGATTATGTATAGCTGTATTTCGAAATTGGCAACAACAACAAATATAAATATATATACTTACATACATATGTATATGCGTTTTCGTTGCATAGATGCAGTTTTACTTGGGTAAATTCATACGTCTGTATAGTATTTGTATGTTTGAAAGCTAGCATACAAGTTTATAGCTTTACAAATAAATACATACTCTTGTACATAGTATGTATGTACATACATATGTATGCATGTGTGCATTTGCAAGTTTGTTCAACTAGTTACTACGAGTCCAGCCAAGTGCTGCAACTTTTATGGCAATTTTTCGTTTTTTGCTTTGTTTTTGTTTTTGTTGCATTCATTCTCGTACATCAATGTTGCTTTTCACTTACGTGGTTGTTGCTAGCCGTGGTTGTTGCTAACCGTGTTTGTTGTCGATAGTACTGTAATCGTCGTCAAAGTCGTTTTGCAAGCTAATTGCCTGTTTAAACCGACCGAAAAACTATTTTTTTGCACTCAAAGTCAAAAGTGTGCTGGCGGCGGCAGTTACAAATGTGCGCAAATACACAATTGTACGCATGTGAGCGTCAATGTTTTGCTATGTGTGTTTGTGTAAGCAGCCATTGCATTTTATCTGGATGTAACCGTAGGTAACTAAACTGCAATAGGCACCTTAAAAAACTATAAAATCCACCCAAGCACGCACAGCCACTGCTAGCAGAAGACTGCCAGCGCACCCCTCATGGCTCCCCATCACTCAGGCTATATACTGCAGAGGGCACACACACACACACACGCATTCCCTCTCTTACATACCGCCAGCGGCGCTTGAACGGGCGTGCGCCAAAACGCTTGGGTGGTGTATAAACGTACATACGTACGAACGAACGGACGTTTGGGCGGATGGATGGATGGATGACAGTTTTATAGTGAATTCGCACAACTTGCGGAAAACTTTTTTCTTGTTTTAGTCAACAACGCAAATCATGCAAATGTTTTACTTTTTCGCATTTTATTTTTTTATTTTTGCTTTGTTTTGCTTCAATTTTGCCAACATTTGCAAGTACGGCACTCGGTCATTAAATGCAAAAGTGTGCATATATTTGTGCGTATATGTGATCGCTGCGCACCCACTCACCAGCCGCATGCCTTGTTATAAAAATAAAAATTGTGCAAAAGTGCAAATAAAAAACCAAAAAAAAAATTAACAAATAAAAACTAGAATTTAGAATTGTAAATAAACAGTCGAAATAGTTTGAAACCTATGCCAACTTTTCTCCTATTGTGTAGCGCATTTAGCACGCGGAGTGCAAGTGGTCGCTGTGCGTTTGCTATGCATCGTAAAATTTTCAACATTTGTACATAAAATTTAACAACTCGCATTGTGCGAGCTTTTCACTTTGAAGGAGAAAAAATATGAAAACGTTGATGATTTTGCTTTCGAAAGAGAGAGAAGGCGGAATAATTGCACGCCACTTATGACGGCATTTAAGATTTATGTTTCGATAATTGCAATTCGCGAGATATTTCATAGAAGTCAAGGCGATTACAGTAGCGAAAATATAAATGGGTAAGAGACAACTTAGCATTCTTTAGCTATTTCCGTTTCGATTATTTAATGGTTTTTTATTCTTTTATAAAGTTATAGCTCTTTATCTAACAAAAACTATGTAAGTAAAAATTTCAAACTTTGTGCAAAAATTGGAAAAATTCGACAATGTTTCAACAAATTTTTAAGCTCTTTAATTATATTTCTTAGAAACATTCTGAGTATGCAGATTTGTAGCCCATTCAATTTTAGTAAACGAGGTGCAAATTTTAAGTAGCTAGAAGTTGCCGTTGATTTTTGACAGTTTTTTTTTTGTGGATTGTCAAACATACTTTGTATGGAAGAAAACACGAAATACCCTTGAGCCTAGTAATTTCGCTTTAGTCGTTCACATATAAAGGTCCATTGAACTTTGTAGGAGATATTAGGTTAGGTTGGGTTAAGCGGGCAACTCTGAAAAGAGTTCAATCGGAGGCCACAGAGGCCCAGGGGTTTCGGCATGCCTAACCCTACATTTCTTTGACTCATCTTCATTCTCTTGCGAATCGTATCAGCCCTAACGTTTGATTTTGACGGCCTTAATAAACTCCGTGTTCTTCATTCGTCGAGCCGTGGCCAGAGCAGCAGTGCAGATTATTTCACCACTCAACTTTTGCATAGAGACAACACTAGGTCCCGGGACGCAATAAAGACTAATTATGTGTTGCCGTAGAGCTTGTAGGGATCTTCGGTACACCTTGACGCATATCGAGTTAGTCGTTGCCGACTCTGATGGCAGCTTGACTGTCACCAACGAAGGCAAGCTCAGGTCGATTGCATATATCTCTGCCAGAAAAACACTGCAGTGATCTGGGAGTCTGTAGCACTGTTTTAAACCAAACAGCTGAGAGAATACGCCTTATCCTATTCCAATTACCATTTTAGAACCGTCCGTGAAAATGGTATTTCTTCATCGTTGGAAACAATATTAGACTCCCAGTCACTTACAGGGCTCTTACACGATATGTATTTGCATATGTAAATGCTACTTTTTGTATGTGCTCGTATGTACCATCATATGGGAAATACATATCGTGTAAGAACGCTATAAGTCTCTGGAAAATTAATACCAAAGTTTCGATCGAAGTCAGTTTCCGTGAGCTGATAACCATAGCTATTCTAATCCACCCCTACTCTGTCGGGGATTGGGGTTGGCCGTTGCAAGTTGTTCGAAGCCTGTTAGACACCCTGAATCGTAGAGCGCTTTTAGCCGCGATACTTTTAACGCGTAGATCTATGGGTGGAATATCCAGGAGTGTCTTTAGCGCTGCCTGGGGTGTTGAGTAAACCGCTCCCGTTGTACATAGGTATACTTTTCGTTGCACCTTTTGCAATTTCGGTTGTGGAGGGATTAACCCCTAGACGGTTTATTTCTGTCCACCCTGGCAGATCGTTAATTGCAGATTTTGGTATCCCGCTAGGGTTGCCAGATCATTTGGTGCGAAATCAGTACTTTAGGCCTTTTCAAGCTATAAAAATCGGTACTTTTCAGTGCACTTTTATTCAAAGCAAAATTATGAATGTAAGTTAGTCAGTTAGTTCACAAATGTACTTATATAACTAGACAATATTACAAAAGTATGCAATACGACTATGGCTCTTGCCGTCAGTCGGAACTGAGTAACTTTTCATACGACCTTTTGAATTCTGAAATTAGGAACTTCCTGTACTCTATTGCAAAAGTTTTCTTAAGTCTATGCTACAAT
Organism: Rhagoletis pomonella; assembly: GCF_013731165.1. Lineage (NCBI taxonomy): Eukaryota > Metazoa > Arthropoda > Insecta > Diptera > Tephritidae > Rhagoletis > Rhagoletis pomonella. Next base: position 59,570,312 of record NW_023458559.1, on the reverse strand, counting down.
TCAATATATTTATTACCCCTGTTTCTTCTAATATACTCTTGCTTAGATAATATTTTCTAAGCTCCCGAAAAACTGGGCACGTTATTAGAAAATGTTGCACATTTTCCAAAGAGTTTTGGTCACACGGTGAGCATGTTTTAATTGTGTGAATAAATGAATAAAGTCAGTACGCGAGTTGGAAAATCAGTACTGTATTGATAAAATTAGTACGTCTGGCAACCGTACATCCCGCTGACCATCGAGACGAATGTCCCCTCCAGAATGATTAAGTCATCTGCAATGACCTTACTGGCTTTCGATGTACGAAGCAGGAAATCGTCTAGCATGAGGTTTCTCCTTTGAGGGGTACCGCGTGTCGCTATTTTCCTAACTTCTGCTGTTCCCAAGTAGCCATTGATGCTTCTGGTACTCAACTCAACTCAAGAGTGATCAGTCTCTCAACTTGTACTGCTCTATATAGCAGCTGTAATAGAAATCGCAAGGCCAAACGCTCTCCTTACTTTGCGCCGCACTTCGCATCTCTTGTAAGGTGGTAATGTCTGCTTCTGCTCTTGAGTGAGGGCCGTAATCAGTCAAGCAGCCTATCTTCTCTACTCAGAAGGGGACATTTGCGAAGTGCGTGCCCTTAAATCATAGTGCTAAAAACGTTTGCAGGGGTCGTCATCCCAAACGGGTTCGAGATCTCATCCGAGACTTGCTGGACTTTTTCATTGGAAGGAGTTTTTACCGGAAGGGTATCAAAGCCTGCGCTTAACCAGATCAGTTATTTTCGGCAGCAGGTTGATTTGAAATTTTTACCATGAAAATTCCTTGTACAAATTTTACAAAGAAACTTAGCAAAATAACTTTTAAATACTACTTTATTAAATTTTTCGAGTAATAACCATTTTATTTAATCAAAAACTTGGTTAATTGAATATATAATTAACCGAACGATTTATTACTTCACTTGCTCGACTCAGCGAATAAAGGCACTGCCGCACTAATTGCCATGCTATAGAGGAGCCAATAAAACTTCTGGTCATTGATCCACATAGAAAAGTTCAAGCACCGCAATTATCTTATTTGTTATCGGTTATCATTTGCTGTTGGCACTTAAGTGCATTCAATTAGGTGCCAATATTTACACTAGACAATACAACTAAGTTTTCCAACAACGCCAAAGCGACGAAGCTCGTTTGTTATCATTATACCTATGTACATACATATGTAGTAATGTATTTATGTACTCGTGTGTATGTGCGTACTTTATGGGTCAAACGCCTTTGAAGGCGTTGATGGCACAGTGCGCCCATACAGCGGTCGACATACATACATATCTTGCCAGATCCAATTGACTTGATTTGGGCGGCGCCTGCAGCTATAATAAATGCATAAAAACAAATAAAAATACATATATGTATTTGTATGTGTATGTTTGTATATCAATGACTATCAGCTTCGTGCAGCGCATTTTCAGTTAATTCTTCATTCATTTCATTTGATAACATTGCGAATGACTAAGCGACGTATGCCAAATGAGCGATTGACTAATGACGCGAATGTGTAATGGACTGGGCGACTGAGCGACCAACAGCGCTGTGGCTGAGTGACTGAATGGTGGCTAAATGACTGTTGTGAGGTGCTTTAATTGGGGAGCGGGCAATGAACGCGTAGGTGTGTTGATCTTTTTTTATTTTGCGATGCATTGGTTGCCATTTGTTGTCTTGTTATTTTTTTTTTCGCTGATTCTCTGCCGGCTGCTCGTTCTGTCACATATGGCCAGTGCACGGACTTTACCACTTTGTTGGTATATCCATCAACTTTTTAGCTGTATTATATTTTCTACCATTTTTACCAACAAAGGCTAAAAATCTACCAAAATTTTGCCGAAAGAAAGCAAGAAGATTTAAATGACCATATATATTTTGTCATCGAGCACACATTAAATAAAAATGAAAAGCCAACTTTGTCGGAGAATAATTATTTGAGTCTCCCCCTATGAAACTAATACACGACCCGAATCAGGGCATCCGTGATCGAACCAAATTTTATACGAAACTTCTTTTTGAGCATTCGATAGTAAGTTAGATTTTTCAACTCAAATTGAAAGGAGGAAAAAACAGTTTTATTTCATTCGATTTGAATCGAGTTTCATTCGATAATGGATGCCGCGATTCGGGCACAGTTTAGATTTTTTGTTGTATATTTTATACATGTGAAATACATTTTTGTTGTTGTTTATAAAAATATAATTTATCCCAAAGCGAATTCATATCAGGCGATAGCAAAGTACAAAAAAAAAAATAACACTAAAAAATTGTACGCACAATGCGAGTAATAATTACAGCAAATACATACATCATTTTGACATTAACAGGTCTATTCTGCACGTTACCGAAGATTTTGTGACCGGAAAATTGTATAACCAAAAAATGTTACCACTTCTTGTCACCGCGATTCTAGGCACGCAGTGGTAATGCAGTGAAAATATTCAGCAGTTCAGCTATGAAGATTTGTGGAAGTTCTTGTATTGCATATTTCACGGGGCAATATTTTGTTACCAGTTTATGAGATGGTAACCAAATTTACCGGTTACAAGAGCGCACAGAATGCGAAAAAGGTTTAAAAATTGACAGACACTTTTTAATTACCGGTTAGAAAATTTATGTTACCAGCGCAGAATAGACCTGTAAGAACCACGGAAGCCAACATCCAGCTGCCCTGGTAACACTAACTTTTATGAATTCGCCATGTTTTATCCTATTTGAGTAAAAGCTTTCTGATATTGTTTCTTTTAAAAAATCTCTCAACATTAATTTTTTCCAAGTCCGTGCACTGCATACAGCGCACACGGCCGCGGCGTTGTTGTTGGTGTTGCTGATATCGCTGTTGCCGCCGCTGCTGCTGCCGTTGTTGTTATCTAACTAATTCGCACCTAGTGGAAATATATTCTGCGGTTCATTAACTTTTCGATCGCACTTTCCGGTGAAAATGCGGTCAACAGCCGCGCCACTCCACGCAGATTTTCGTATTTGCATATGCCACTCAAACAAACACACACGCAAACGCTGTGCACGACCACGTGTGAGTTGTTTTCATTTGTCAATTTCCGCACATTGACCGACATCCGAAGCGATAGCTGTGCCTGCGGCTTGGCGGGCGTTGAGCCGCAGCCATTCGCATTGCCTGCATTCTGCTTTTGAGGAATTGAAATTTTAATTGAAATTACAAAAAACAAAAAACGCTGCAATATTGTGACCATCAAAAATGCACACGCGCGCCAAAGTTGTAGCTAATCTTTGTAACCTAAATGCAAATACAATTAATTTAAAAATTTCTTTTGGGGTTTTTACAAAAATTGTTGCAATTAATTTGTGCGCTCGTGTAGCTCGTAAATGCAACAAAATAAGCGTTGAGAAAACGTGTCGCGGATTCTGATGCATACTTACCTTCTTAGTATGTATGTATGTAAATTGTTTGTTAGCAATTTTCACTATTATTATTTAGCGTATGCAATTCCTGGGTTCGTTGGCCGCTCGAGGGCAAATTACTCGTACTAAATAGGCGTTTGTTTATACCCTGAGCGCCGCCAGCCTATTGCAGCGAAATTGTTTGTTTTTTTTTGCTGTTGTAATCATATTGCGTTGTTTACTAAAAATACGCTTCTAATGTCTGCTCGTGTCGCTATGTAGGTAAAAGCTTATATGCAAATATGTTTGTACATATACATACATACATATGATTGATATACGGGCCTTTTTTCAAAAGCAAAAACATTTTTTTGAGAAAACAAATTTATGATAAAAATACTTTTATGATAAAAGAAATGGCATTAATTTTTTATGAAGTGCACTAGATACTTTTTAAGGTACTAAAAAGTTTTGGACTTTAAAGAAAATAATCGTTTCTTTGAGGTGCTATGCTATTGATCAAAATTTTAGTCATCCCAGGTCAGAGTAAATACATAGGAAACTAAATAGCAGCCACGTGTTTTAAAAATTAAATTTAACTTTATTCATCAGTTAATTAAAATATGTAGCACAATGTCAGATGCAGGATATTTAGAAAAGGTTTTAGCTGGAAACTACTTCTGAAAAGGGTTGTCATCTGTTTAAAAAGTCGAATTTAATTAGTTTATACGCAAATTGTTTGAGATATGAAAATACGGGCTCAAGCGAACGAGTTAAGATGTTTTAAGTTTGAACATTTATAATGTTTGAAGAGTACCTACTGCCACATGTTTAAAAAGTTATATTCGAATTATTTAGTAAATTAACTCAAATACTGGAAGATTAGTATCAATTGTAAGGGGGTGGAAAAGCTCTCAAATATATTTAAGATGGTTGCCACGTGTTTAACCCTCCGATGAGTGACAGTGCCGATGACGTTAGATTCGTGAGAAGGTCCTTAGGGACCTACAAAGAGTTGCTCGATGTTTCGACTGTACATGTGCAACTTCTTTGGTATTTATGTTGTCTTTTGATTAAATTAACGTCCTGCATATATGTTAGGAATGAAATAATTTGATGAACAAGTGAAAAAAAAATCAAACCATGAAGACAAGTAACTTGTTATTTCTTCTAAAATTGTACAAGGTCCCTAGGACCTTGTCACTAATCCCCGTACTATATATGTTGAAATCTCAATAACACTCGAACGTGATCCCGTATCCCTTCGAAACTTATTTTAAACGATTCAGCTTAATTTATTCTTGGAATACATGTATAAATTCTTTTCAAAAATTACATTAAAATTGTTTAACAAGTTAAATGAATTATTAAAAGAGGATATCAGTCGAAATGTGTTTGATCTTTAACTAGAAGAGCTGCCTCATGTTTGGAAAATCAAGTTCAGGTTAATTCATCAGTTAATTGAAATATGCATCACAATGTTAGACGAAAGAATTTAAGACGATTTTAGTTTGATAATACTTTTGAAATGGATTGAAAATTGTGAAAACTGAATCCGAATCTGAGTTTCATTTGACTCGCACACCTCCTAAATTTCGAGTTAATTGCGAAAATTGTGGACAAATGGCAAAAATTTCGAAATTTTCGCAATGTACTTGAAATTTTGGAGGCGTACGAGTCAAGGGGACCTCAGTTTCTGGTAAAAGCACACACCACTTTTTTTTTTGGGCACCGGTGTTATTTTCTTCAGATATCACATGCACTATGAGTTTTTTTTTTGTATCTCCGAAGTTCAAAATTGTTTCTAAGTTTAACACCGAGAGTGTTAGTCACTTGTCGTATATTTTCTCTTCTCCCTCCCATATCAGAGATTTTAACCCTCGCATGCCCGAAAACTTTTTACACGATCAACGCCCGACAAGGTCTACAGGGACCTTTAAAACATAGCGTGCGATGCGTGTTATTGCAATTTTTATGATCCTATATTTAGTGTAATGGTGCAGTATGTGTGTAAATATGTATTTAGCCAAGAAACAAGAATAAATTACAATAAAACCACTAGAATGTCCGGCACCGACGCTATAAAGACCGCAATCCGGTGATTATGATGAACGATACCTCGGAATCGAGTTGGAGGCTATTTTAACAGATTTTAGAAGCCACTGACGCTGCGGCGGTTAGGTCGAACCAAGCGTTAAGATGGGGATTGATTTTTGAGGAGTATAAAAAGAAGCTTTTTCGAAGCATTTTCCTTTTTTTGCTATTATCGATAAAACAATAAAGACAGCTTGTATAATTTCTCCTTCCGTAAAACTCGAAATTCGAAAGCCGGCTTGATTTTTTTTAATACATAATCTAAAGTTTGAAAATTTTCAAGGGCTTCGAGGCGGCTTCAATTTCAAAATAATATGTATGTATGTAAATTAGACTGCATCACTCCCCATCGGTACTGTGTTTCCATTGGAATTATCAAATCTATTATATTCTAAGACGTCCACCAAAATATTTCGGAAAAATATTAAGATTTACGTGAGCTGGACCGATTTGAAAATACCTCCAAAAATGGAGTTTTTTATGAATGAAAATAGTTTCTTAAAGTTTTTTTTTTAATCCCTAAAATGACAAAACGGTCTAAGCTTAAAAAATTTGCATAATATTTTTAAAAAATTTAAAAAAATTTTGAACGGAATCGTAATGATGAGATTTGTGATGCCGTTTTTTAACTTTTTTCAAAGATTGGTATAAGAAAAATTTGAATAACTGAACCCAAGCTCTTCCGATTTATACTTGCAAGGTATCATTGCAAAGGTATTTTCTCACCCATTTTGCTAATAAACTCATTCGTGAAGGAAAAAGGTAGGATGAACGAACATCATTCAAAGTTGATGAGACAAAATACAAATAATCCTCCCTTTTCATCCCTCGAGGCCAATCAGCTGCAAAATATTGCCGTTGAACAAAAAAAAAACCTAAAGTAGTGGCAACAGTTCAGAGCTTGCAACATGGCAAGTAGTCAACGACAAATAGAGGGCCAGACAAGTAGCGAAAAACTTCTGGGTGCTCATAGCCACTTTTTTACATTTTTTCACCGAATTGGGCCGTATGAATAAAAATAAGCAATTGCTTTTTCTTAAAATTTCAGACCTTTTACTCGATTTATTCAAACAAAAGTGAAGTAACAGGTCTGAAATTTTAAGAAAAAGTAATTGCTCAGTTTTTATTCATACGGCCCATTATCTGATTTTGCTTTTCCTTCATACTGCAACTAATTGTTTTTTATTGCAACATTGCCAGTTGTTACCAACCGGTTTGGCTGTTGCACATTGTCACCGAGAGGACTGCAACCTATTCCGCTGCAGCGCACACCCACTAACCAGGTTTTCTCTCAATTTCAGCCGCACTCTCGCTCGCCCGCTCACTCACTCCCACTTTTTTCCTATTCGTGTGGCCGTTTCCTAGCATTTGTCTAATCGCAAATCGTCAGTTTGGGTTTTCGCTTTGCTTGCTGTGCTTTGCAAAATTTATGTTTGTATGCAGCTGGAAAGCAGTCGTTGGCAACAGCAACATTTGGACTAGTTGCACGGTCACTGTTTTTTTTTTTAATGTTTTTATCTATGCATACATGCGGCATTGTGCAGCGTAATAGGGATCGGGCGTAGTGGGGTTTATGCGGTTATTTGCTGTGTCGTGTAGGTGCAGCCGAAAAGTAGATTCGTATTTACTCAATGCACTGTCTTTCTTTAATTGGTTTTCTTATGCAGCCTCATTCGTTGTTGCTACATCAGCAATCAAATGCAGAAACCGGCCGGTTGTCAGCTGCCTAAACAAATCTATACATACGCACACATACAGCAATGTACATACCCTGGAGTAAAATTTATAGACAGTCTGACAAAATCTCTGAACTAGTTCAAAACGGATACAGATTGGTACAGTTGAAACTTGCGGTGTAAATGTGCAAATGCTCACTACTCCAACAATACGAAGGTAGCTCAGCGAGAAGACCTCCGACCCAAGCATCGTTGGTGGCGAGTTCATATCGCGGTGGAGGGATTTGAGAGTTCAAATTTTATGAATTTAAATTGTTGCATGCAGCTTACAATTATTATACCCGAGCGCACTTGTGCACAAGGGTATATAACTTTGTTCACATAACGGTTGTTTGTAACAGGCAAAACGAATCAAGATAGATATAGACAAATGTATACATAAATGATCAGGATGAAAAGAGAAATCGATTAAGCGGTGACTGTCTGTCCGTCCGTCTGTGCACACGATAACTCGAGTAAAAATTAATATATCTTAACTGGTACGTGTACTTCTTTCGGGCGTAGGACGGATGGTATTGAAAATGGGAAAAATCGGACAATAACCACGCCTACCGCCCATATATGGGTAATTTTCAGAAATACGAAAACTGCGATAATTTAGTAACTACTCAAGATTATTCACTCAAAATTGATATTTGCAATAATTTTTAGACGAAAAATAAGAATATTATAAATTTTCGAAAAATGGGCGTAGCCACGCCCACTTATGGTTACATGTGTATATCTTGGCAACCGCTGCACCGATTTCTTCCAAACTTGGCACAGTAATTGGCCTTGGTACAGGATACCAAATGGCCGAAAACTTTTAAAATCGGACAATAACCACGCCCATATCCCATATAACGGTAATTTGGAGAAATACGAAATCTTCGATAAATCAGTAAATATTAAAGCTAATCTATTCAAAATTGATGCTTGCAAAAATCCTTTACCAAGAAATACGCTTATGATAAAATTTTGGAAAATGGGCATGGCACCGCCCACTTATGATGACATAGTATATATATCGGTAACCGTTCAACCAATTTGTACCAAACTCGGTATTTTTATTGTGCTTGCCACATAAAAGCAAAACGTTGAAAATTATTGAAACCGGACTAAAACTACGGCCGCTTTTTATATAACGGTAAATTTCAGAAATGCTTGAAACTGCAATATTTCGAAATTTAAGGACGCTAATTTACTCAAAATTGATACACCCCGGCTAACCATCTAGCGGTAGGTTTCGGAAAGGTGAAAAAACATTTATTTAATATTTGCGCCGGGTATTTAATGTTCGGCTCCGCCCGAACTTAGACTTTCTTACTTGTTTTTTTTTTTAAATTTGTAACGAAAATGGAATCCGCAAAAAAAAGAAAAAACGAAAAAATATCCAAAAATCGAATCTTAAAAACGTTTTCTTATAAGAAAACACTGTCCGAAACGGAACCGGTTAAAAACTAGTTGCAAGTTGGTTGACACTTGCCACCGCCAATGACACCGCCGTGTAAAACTGGACAGTTGAAAGCATTGCTTGCGTATTGAACTGTCGGCAAAAGGTCTAGTTCTGCGCTAGTTCTGAGCTAGTCAGATTTTCTGCAGGGTATATACGCACTTACACACCCAAGAGCTTGCAGTTATGTTTTTATCTGTGATAGCGTACGTGCTTCGCAATGCAATTTTCGCTTTGGATTGCATTCGTTGCCACCTTCTCCACTAGCTCCATTCGCTCATCAATCTTACGTCAGTATGTTTGTTTGTATATGTATTTATGTATTTGCTTACATGCCCGCACACCTTCATTTGTGGCGTCTACATATTACATCGCTTTTTGCACTTACTACTTGCTATTTTTCGTACTCTCTCTATTCTCTCTTTTGCTGGTGCGCTTCTACGCTTTTCTCATTTGCTGCATTTCTGTTTTGCGTTCGGCCTATTTCGTTTTTTCGTTCTACGCTCTGCATTTGCATTTCCCACATTTTGGTGCTCTCCATGGCTCCATTTCGCTGCTGCTTTGTTGGCTGCCGTCCCCTACCATCTGCAGCAGCAATCAGTGATGCCAACCAGGGCAGAATTCCCCGATTTTGGTGGAATTTGAATTTCTCGGGGAATAGCTTAAAATTTTGGGGGAATTCAATATACAAAAAATTTCCTGTTGAGAATAAAATTACAACTTGTACTAACGGATTTAAAACCTAGCGTAAATGCCTAATGCAACCATGTGGATATTAAAGAAATGGCAACCGTGCATAGCGACACTTTTCACTTGACGTTTATATTTGACACTATCATTTGTCACTGCGTTTTCGACGCCAAGCAAAAGTTCGAGCAGTCTAATAAAAGTAAGTATTTCTTAATATATAGACAATTTTTCCAAATTTATTTATAAAACTGCAATCAGATACTTTGGAGGATATTTTACTTATCAAGCAACTATTCAAAAATAAAACCACTCTGGATTTAAGTGCGACTTGAAGACAGTTACAAAAATTTCATCAAGAAATATGAGATTCCATCTATGCCCGATATACATATGTATATGATAGAAATGCTTACGAGATATACTCAGAAGTATGGGTTTTATATATTATTAAGAAAACCTCTGTCCTTAATTTCTCATTATAATTGATGATATTTGTTTTTTTTTTTTAGTAAAAATGAGAATGAAGCGCTTTAAATAATAAACGTTATTTTGTGAGAATACCATTGAAAATTTAGAGGAATTGGCCTTAATAGAGTTGGCATCCCTAGCCGCAACCACACAGCCTCGGTCGCATTCGCAGCTAGCAGCCACAGTCATCAGTACTTACTTGTTGTCTACCTTTCAATGTTCGCCCAACCTGCCTCCCATCTCTGTTGGTTGCATTGTGTTTGGATTAGCAAGAACTCTTTGGCTGTGAGCCTAGTTGATTGCTGCGCCGAATTTATAGCCTAACCGACTCTTGCGTTGCTACTGAGTTTGGAAATAAAATAAAAGATTTTAGCTTGCGGAAAGTCAACTATGAATAGTTTATCACGTGCTCATTGCTGACTCCATTTCCTCTCTTCCTTGTACGGTTTAAGTAAATTTTCTTGGTTAAGGCCTGCATCTGTTATGTAATTTATTACCTTCAGTATCAATCGTTCCTGATGTACATACGTATTCCCACTAGATGTTCGTAGAGGTCAGGGGATCAGTTAGATAGCAGATTTCCAGCATGCTTAACTCTAGGGCTGGCCTACATGAGCTCGGTAATTCGAATTAAAGGCCGAAATGCGGAATATCGGACTTATATGTAAAAATATTTTTGGTAATAGTGCTCAACCCTCAGAATTGCAGGTTCACTTTTAGTGGAACATCGTGAAACAGCTAGAGAAGAACATCAGTGAAGCAACCAGTAGCGGTTTATTGCCTACTTATTGTTATCTTTTGCTTTAAAGGTTCAATTTCCCATTTTCTGGATGCATTATTTTTCTTGATTCATCTTTCCAGTTATACACCCCCTGCCCCATTCCAAAATAATAGTAATAGCAATGTCTCCAAAACCGCATTAGGGTGCTTTCACACAGAATGCCGTGTGGCGCCAAGCGAAGCAAGAAAGAGCGGAGCTGCTGGTGGCCACACTGAACGAAGAAAAGCGGAGCTTTTCGCATGGAATCGGCCGTAAACATATCACAAAACTGACTTTCAATAAAGACTGGCTAAAATATTTATTCAAATTGGTTAAAATTTTTTCTCGAAAATTATATTTTCGTTTAAATATTTTGATTTTTCCTTCGCATCAGAGTCATGAAGCTGAAAAATCAAAAAGAAAATTGAAAATCACAAAATTCTTTGCTTTCAGCTCCAAAACGCTTCGGGAAAAGCGTGCCGTATGAACAGTTATTGGCCTTGGTACAATGTACCAAACGGCCGAAAATTTTTTAAATCGGACAAGAACCACGCCCACATCCCATATAACGGTAATTTAGAGAAATACAAAATCTTCGATAAATTAGTAAATATTAAAGCTCATTTATTCAAAATTGATGCTTGCAACAATTCTTTACCAAGAAATACGTTTATGGTAAAATTTTGGAAAATGGGCGTGGCACCGCCCACTTATGACCACATATATGTATCTCGGTAATAGTTCTACCAATTTTTACCAAACTCGGTATGGTTATTGTGCTTGCCAAATAAAAGCAAAACGTTGAAAATTATTGAAATCGGACTAAAATAACGGCCGCTTCTCATATAACGGTAAAATTCAGAAATACTTGAAACTTCAATATTTCGAAATTTAAGGACGCTAATTTACTCAAAATTGATACACCCCGGCTTACCATGTAGCGGTAGCTTTCGGAAGGGTGAAGAACATATATTTAATACTTACGCCGGGTATTTAATGTTCGGCTTCGCCGGAACTTAGACTTTCTTACTTGATTTAATTCATTATGAAATTAGTGAAGCAAAAAAGAAAAGGTTGTTTACGCCTAATTCCTCACAAAAAACAGTTCATCCCCCGCTTCCCAATGTAAACTGAAATTCCCAACAAAAAACGGTCCATTCCCCGATGCCCCACGCAAACTGAAATTCTCCGGGGAATTCCCCACGAGTTGGCTTGCTTGCCTTGCATTCATTCTCCCACAGCCTTTGGTTCGCTGTGCATTCGTTAGCAACTGCTGGTCCTATTTGAGTAGGTATTGCACTCCCATGCATTGCCGTTGTGGATTAGGCACCCCCTACTTTGCCCTTCATTCTGCTCCACACTATCACAAATACCGGTTGCTGCCTGCGTTCATTGCACAGCATTCGATTCTCGTTTTTCAAAGTTGCCGGTCATCGGTGCCATCAAATCCAACGTTTCTCTCATTTCGCCCGGTCTTTTGCAGCAATTCAATACCTTGTTTTACATTCCTCTCTACTTTATTAATACGTACATACGTATGTATGCATCTGCAACAACTGTGCGTTTTTATACCTCTTTTTAATCTCTTCTTCAGCTTCCCTATACTAATTATTTCTTTGCGTTTTATCACCATTTTTATTATTTTTTGTTTGCCTGTTATCCGCTCTCGCTTAATTCGCTTTGGTGCGCTCTTCTCGGCGCAAATTACCGGTCGCGAATTTGTTTCTTGTCTACCTTTTTTCCTACATACTTTTTTTCTCTGTTTTATTCCTTCAGCTTATGTTTCGCAAAGTTTCTTGTTCTATTTTTAGTAGTTTAATGTTTGCGTTGATTTGTTTAAATTTTAGTTTCTTAGCTCTGTAATCTTATTTGTGCGTTTTCGCATTTGCACACTTCATTATGGCCGTTGTTGTTGCTACATGTTGGTTATTTTATATGAGTTCCTCGCTTGTATACTTGGCCAGTCTGTCAGTTGTGTGGCTTGATGGCTAAGCCGTCTGGCTGACCGTGTAGTTGGATGATTGCGTGGTCGCCGGCCGCCTCACCGGTTGGCACCAGTGTTGCCATTTTAACCATTTTCCGGTTAGATTTAGCCGGTTGCGATACCAAACAGCCGGAGAAATTGGAATTGCCTAAATTAATTAAGTAAACAAGTATTTATTAACTTACATTTTTCATTTTAAAATCGCTCAAGTTTGTAAATTTTTAAATTTAACAACTTGTTTATTCAAATTATCGTCGACAAAAAATTCAACCATGTGCCACAATTATATGTTTTTCCTAATTGCAAAATTTTTTAAAGCTTGAACTTGCAACTTCTCTTCAAGAACTACTATTTCTACTTGTGATTTATTTAAATAAAACATATGAAATTTAGTTGAAACAGTTAGCCGTTTTTAGCCGGTTGGTCCAAAAACTTCTGGCAACACTGGCTGGCACAGTCCACATTTATTTGCCAATACTTCTTTGGCTAGTTTCGCGCACATTCAGCGCTTTCTCCTCTATCCGCGTCAGCGTTTCCACTCTATCACTGTGCTGGCTTCTTCTTTCTTTGCTCATCCTATTTGATTACTTTGCATTCGGCGCCCGCAACCGCCCACCTGCCCCTGCCACGACTGGTATGGCATCTGGAGCTGCTTCGCCGGCTGCTGGCTGGGTGCAGATTTGGTTGTTTTTCCGCTGCTGGTGCTGCTGTGGTTGCGTTTCGCTAGTTTGTTAGTTTTGCCAGCTTGTTGCCTGTCCGATTGTTCTCTTCATTTGTCGATTTGAAATGGTGTTGTTTTTGCACTGTTGCGCTTATACTCTGGGCCGGCTATGGTCTCTGCTTTGGCCGTATGTCTCCCACAGTATCGCCATATCTTCTCTATCTCAATGTTTGCTTCGTTCGTTACATTCGTAGTGGCCGCCATCGTCGTCGGCTGCTGCTGGCGTTGCTGTCGCAGGTGGCAGCGCACGGTGGTTTTTAGGAGACGTCTAGAAGAAAAATAAGTGTAATTAGTTTACGGTTTTCTAACATATGTTTCCCAAAGCTGTTATAAATATAATTTGTCTCAGAATATTTTATTTTCGTTACTTTTAAGCGATTCACAAGACATGTTAACCGTCGTAAAATCTTACGCTAAAAATTTTTTTCATGTAAAATAACGGTCAAAATGGTTTTACGGAGGCTAATTATAAATTTTTTATCAGTTTAAAAACATTGCGGTGTAGTTAAAAATCCTCTGAAATTTGAATCAGTCTTTAACATAAAAAGTTTTTATATTAAGATTTGACGACGGTTTACATGTCTTGTGAATGCCCTTATTACGTATTTCGTCGTACTTGACCAATTGTTTATTTACCATTTATTAATATTTTTTTTATACCCGAGCGCACTTGTGCACAAGGGTATATTAATTTTGTTCACATAACGGTTGTTTGTAACAGCCAAAACGAATCGAGATAGATATAGACAAATGTATACATAAATGATCAGGATGAAAAAAGAAATCGATTAAGCAATGTCTGTCTGTCCGTCCGTCTGTCCGTCTGTCCGTCCGTCCGTGTACACGATAACTCGAGCAAAAATTGAGATATCTCAACGAAATTTGGTATGTAGGTTTCCCTTAATCCAAGGTAGGTTGGTATTGAAAATGGGCGAAATCGGACTGTAACCACGCCCACTTCCCATATAACGGTAATTTCCATAAATACGAAAACTGCGATATTTTAGTAACTACTGAAGATAATTCACTCAAAATTGATATTTACAATAACTTTTAGACGAAAAATAAGAATATTATAAATTTTGGAAAATGGGCGTAGCCACGCCCACTTATGGTTACATGTCTATATCTTGGTAACCGCTGCACCAATTTCTTCCAAACTTGGCACAGTTGTTGGCCTTGATACAGCATAAAAAATCGCCGAAAATTTTTAAAATCGGACGATAACCACGCCCACATCCCATATAACGGTAATTTAAAGAAATACAAAATCTTCGATAAATCAGTAAATATTGAAGCTAATTTATTCAAAATTGATGCTTGCAACAATTCTCTACCAAGAAATACGTTAGTGGTAAAATTTTGGAAAATGGGCGTGGCAGCGCCCACTTATGATCACATATATGTATATCGGTAACCGTTCTACCAATTTACACCAAACTCGGTGTGGTTATTGTGCTTGCCACATATAAGCAAAACGTTGAAAATTATTGAAATCGGACTAAAATGCTTGAAACTTCAATATTTCGAAATTTAAGGACGCTAATTTACTCAAAATTGATACACCCCGGCTTACCATCTAGCGGTAGCTTTTGGAAAGGTGAAAAAAACATATATTTAATACTTGCGCCGGGTATTTAATGTTCGGCTCCGCCCGAACTTAGACTTTCTTACTTGTTCATTTTATATTGTTATTGTATTGACCGTATTTATCTTTATTACTTTACTCTCTTTCTCTCTCTTCCCTTACTGCTTTGTTGAAAACATCTTGCTTGTTTGTTTTGCCTTTGGATAAACTAACTAAAGATTGTGCTGACAGTGGGCATGTGAGGTGTATTTTAAGGCAAATTTGTGAAAAACATAAAGCGTTTAATATGTGCCATCTAAACACCCGCAGTCTTACGATTGAAAAATTAGACTATCTTACTTATATATTTGCTGATCAAAATCTTATATATATAATACGCGAAGGCATTTTTTGTGCAGCATAAAAGATCTGCACCGTTCGTTCGATTTTCAAAAATGTGGTGTCAAATTAAAGCGCTTGGCCTGTAGATGTGCAATAAGGTTTCACTTTTTCGAAAAGAGTTGCCACCTGTTAAATAATTAAACTCAAGTTATTTATTAATCAATGTCCTCAGTGAGGTACCAAATTAAAGAGCTTAGGGTGTGGATGTTCAAGAAGGTTTTACTTTTTCGAAAATATCTAGTTGCCACCTGTTAAGAAATTAAGCTCAAATGAGTTAAAAAGTTAAATCAATTATTAAATATGGGTATCCATCGAAATGGTTTTGAAATGGCTTTATAACTTAACTACGTATAGGAGGGTTGCCACATGTAAAAGAATGTAATTCAATTTTAATTAAAGGAGGTAAGTGAATAAGGTATCGGTATATGGGTGTCATACAAAGGTGGTTTCAGAAGGTAGTAGTTTTAAAATATTTTGAATAGGGTTGTCACCTATTTGAGAAGTTTAATTGAACTATTTTTTATATGAAATATTAACGATGGATGTCAAATTAAAGAGCTTCAAGAAATACTTAGTTTGACAATTTAGAACACTTTTGATATGTTTGAGGGTTGCTCCAGTTTAAAGGGCTAAACTAAAATTATTTGATAAGTTAAATGAATTACTAACCGATGGTTATCAATGGAAATGGGTTTAAAATCCTTTATTTAAGAACAATATCTACGAGGATTGCCACGTGTTTAAAAAATAAATTTCCACTTAATTCATCAGTTACTTGAAATATTTATAACAATGTCAGGCGAAAAATATTTAAGGAAATTTTAGTTCGAAAATAAATTTTAATAGGGTTAATTATACATAAGTTACATGAAATTTTAAAATATGGTTATCAAAAGAACGAGTGTTAAGAAATCTTTAAGCTAATCATTTGGTTTTTTTTTGTTGAGAAAATTTAGCTCAAATTATTTAATAAGTTAAATGGATTGTCGAAAGATGGGCATCAATCGAAATGGGTTTGAAAATAACTTATTTCTAAACTGTATTTAGGAGAGTTGCCATGTGCTTAAAAAAAAATTAAATTCAACTTAATTCATCAGTTAATTGAAATATGTATAACAATGCCAGGCGAAAGATTTTAGTTTGAAATTACCTTTAAAGGGGTTGCCACCTGTTTGAAAAGTCGAATTTGTTTTACTTATACGAAAGAAACATAAATGAAATGTCGAAATTTTAGTGTCATACGAAAGAGTTTTAAGAAAATTGGGGCTGACAATATTTTTAATTAGAGTTGCCTTTTTTTTTTGAGGGTCATCACATCTGCGCCGTTTTTTCGAATTTCCAAAATAAGAATTCCAATTAAAGAACTGGGATTCCACATAGATGTGCACAGGTTTCATTTTTTGAAGTTACAGGGAGATTTGAAATTTGATCAAATGAAAACCGACACCATGCGAGACCTCTCATCACTGAGAAATGGTTTAGATTAATCATTAGGAATATTTTTAGACGTTTTTGAATCTGGTTTAAAAAATTTAATCAAACGTTGGCGTTTTGATGCCACGCGGGTTCACTAGTGTTGGTTGTTGGTTCCTTTAAACTTGTATTTATACGGATGTTTTTAAAGAATGAACTATAAAAAACTAACCAAAATTAAATAACAGCAAAAATATTATCACTGGTTTACAGCAAAAATGTTCTATGGATGCCACTATCCAATTCCCATGTAGAATTCCCTGGGGCTTCCGAAAAGCGGGATATTTTATTTTCTGTGGATAACTATTCGAGATACGTGCAATTTACCGTTATTCAGCTTTAAAAAATAGTGGTTTCTCTTAATCACGTATATCTTACGAACCACTTGAACAATCGTAATACGAGATACGGGAAATGAAAGAAAATAAAATTCTCCATAAAACGTATGTACATCACATATACATCACTTTTCCACAGCCCTGATAGTTTCTGAGAAATTCCATAATCATTTCTGAAGCCTCTTGTTTTCGATGCAAACGCTCTACCTATTCAGGTTTACGTGGCGTATGAGTAACACTCCCTTCTGCTCATATTTCATACAAAAAATCCTTGCGCATTTTCAATTGACCAATCATTATTTTCTTATTTATCTATCGATTTTCTTCATTGGTAGCTTAGTTTCTTTTCTAAAGGAACACAAGTTCATAATATTTACACAGAAACTGTTATTTTTTTACTTTATTCCCTTTTAAAGTTTGAATTTTTTGTATTTTTCCAACAAAAAAACTAAAAAAATCTGGAATGATTAATTAATTCCTGAGAAACTATCAGGGCTATCGAAAAGTGATGTATAAACGGTTTATATAGAATTTTATTTTCTTGCATCCACTGTACCTCACATTACGATTATTTAATTGGTTCGCAAGATATACTTTATTAGGTGGAACCATTCTTTTTTTAAGCTGAATAACGGTAAATTGCAAATATCTCGAAAACGTATCCATACAAAAATAAATTAACTCGATTTTCGGAATCAACGACCGATTCTACATATAAATTGGATAGTGGCGTCTGGAGAAAAAAATCAAAAGTAAAATTTGTGATCCAGTGTATTTAAAAACTTGTGAAAATTCGGTGCGGCTATAATTTGTTCGACTACTGTACATAAGTTTCCTATGATTACTCGGCCGCGCTAAAATTTTCAGGCAATAGTCTCATGCGATTATTGATTTTATTTTTTGTTTTTTGTGTGAAATATTTTATTTTTATCAGTATTTTTCTTTTCATCAAAATATGTTGAAATAAAAGGGAAACTAAAAAAAAATTTGCGAGAATCTTGTTCTTTATACAAATCTGAAGATAATGCATTTTCTAACACCATTTCGAACAAAACACGTTTTTGTCGAAAAAAGGAATCAACTCGTGCGATTTGCTCATATTTGCCAATCTCTGGCCACCTCTGCAAAAGCTTAGAACCAGTTTTATTTTAACACAAGACATTTTTAATTTTTGGAAGGAAAACGGCAAAGATGGAGTGCAATAATTGGTAAGACCTTAAAATAACTATGTTGAAAAGTTGATGAGAATGAGGTGGATATAATGGGGAAACAAACATTAAATTTTTGTGCACATACTAACGCATTATGGAACCAGTGTAAAATGACGCCTTATTTAGTTATGAAATATAAATTTTGTGTACTGCAATCTAAATCTATTTTAATTAAAGACTATTTTTTATCAAAAAATAATGCAATTTTAACCTAACAAAATTTGGAAAGTTGCCTTTAAAATTTTTTTTGTTTTTGTGAAAAAGTCGGCTTTTGCAATTCAAATAAAATATGAAGTATTCATAAATTATTAAAATAATTGATTTAGTCGAGAAGTTTTAATATGCTGCTGTGCAGTCTCCGCAAGTTCAAAATTTCAGAATTTTAGCTTGTTCCCGTACAGTTTATGCCGCAAATCATGTCATTCGGACCATAGCGCTTATGTCGATTTGGCGTAAATTCGAAATTCTTTTTTGTATAGAAAAAAAATGTGTCATGCAGTCAAACAAAAAAAAAAATATTAAAAATCAACGCGATTCTTTAGCAACTTAAGACTTGCACATTATTACCCTACAATTTAATGGGCTATAAAATTGCATACCCAAAAAATCTAAAAAATCTGAATAAAAAGTCGATAATTTAGCTGACCCTTGGCAGATTTTTTATAATTTTTGCACAAAGTTTGAAAAGAATAGAAAAGTAATAAACATTAAATAAACAAAAGAAAAATAGACAAAATTGATCAAAATGTTGATGACTTAATCAGCTGATCACAAGTGTACATACACGGTCAAAAATGTGGGTTTAATTTTTAAACCTAGCTGGGACTGCTGTCTTTTTCAATCTTTTATAGTCTACATTTTAAATCAGTCAATAGTTTAAGCAATTTTTAATATATTCTGGTTTAAATTTTAGTCCAAGAAGCCGAGAAAATGATGTTTTGCTATGAGTGGTTTAAAATTAAAACCAAAAAGTTCGTGGCTTCAAATATAGGCCCTATTTGTTTAAAAATCAAACCAAAGTGTTTTAATTCTAGTTTATAGGTTTCAAATATAGAAAATTTTGTTTAAAATCTAAACCGAAATAGAAAATTTTTTCCTCAATATACCAATTGGCATAAGGGTGTCTCTCAGAGAGAGAGAGAGAGCAAACTTTATGAACTGACGGCATCAACACAGCGAAACTCAACATTTGAAAGCACATTTATAGGCATAGCTATAGCTAAGTGTGCAAAGATGCTTGATATAATTGGTTGCTGCCAAGACTGTCCGAGTTCAATTCCCATCAGACGGAACATGAAATTTCAAATTTTTTTTTTTATTCTTAATTATGAAAAAGCTTTCGTGAAGTGTAACGTGAAGCAAACGAAATAGAAAATGTTTGGGTTTAAAATTTAAACCGTATCGTAATATCGGTATCATAGCCATTAAAATGCAAATAATTATTCGAGCCTGATATGTGTTTGTAACTCATATTTTGACAGACTTTTTTTTCCGATAAGCACTTTGCTGTCAAAAATTTAGTTCACAAAAATATGGTAAACATTGTTCAATCTCCAGTGCAGTATAAACGTACAGTTAAAATACGTGTAAATTATTCAAGCAATATTAAATTAATTGATCAACGATTTTAGCAAACAAAGCCATAAATGCCAAAACTGTCATTAAATTCCGCTGTAATTCGTAATTAACTGAATTTTCAACACAGGTCATAAAAAAAAATATTCCACACATAAAAATCGACGATAAAACGAAATGAAATCGATACTTAAATCTACATATTTCCATCTATATACTTGTACTACGAGTATTGTGCACTCAATTATATGAGCGAGCAGTGTGACCAACGAAACGTAAAAAATAAGAAAACACACATATAATTTGTATCTCGATAGACACGCTTTAAAAACATGAAAGCTATATGTTTGGCTTGCGGTTATGTAAATTTAAAGATCAGAGGTGATATGAATTCAATACCTTGGAGACATTATCAAAAGCGTTATTTGTATTTACAAACAGTCAAAGACAATCAAATGCATGAATACATACTGACAAACACATTTGTGTAGATACGTAAGTACGTAGCTAAGAAATTTGGTTTATGCATTTCTGTATATAGTTTTTGTGCGCCTGTATCTGTGTTTGTTTGTTTGTCGCCTTGTTTGCTTTGTGAGGTGTGCGTGCATGCAGCCATATTTGTTTACCTTTGACAGTCATTTGACACACGACACTCGCACAAAAGTTAAAACAGGAAAAAAAATACAAAACAAAAAGACACGCAGACAACCGCTGTCACCTATCCATTGAGGTATGTAGATAATAAATAATTGAATAAATTTTGTGTAGCCTGAAAAAACTGCATATGATTGCATTAATTTTGAATGCTGTAATTAAGTGGGACGCCCACACGAACCAAATGCTCACACACGTTACTTATTATGCGTATTTTTTCTATACTTATTCAGGCATGAAAAAGCTGCCTAATGACAATAATTATGACATTTGGTAGTACTGTCGTGGCACAAGAACGCCCACACACGCATCTTACATAAACACTTTTTATAACAAATTTGATTGTGGCTCGTAGAAAACCCAATTTAACATGATTAGCTTGTATGTATATGAACAAATCACACGAGTGGTTACATTTTTCGACAAAACCGTGTTTTTGGTCGAAAATGGTGGCACACTTATCTTAGACAATGCATTATCTTCAGTTTTCCATAAAGAACAAGATTCCACAGCGAAATTTCCAACGGTATGACGGAGACGTCAAGTATAGACGCAGCTTCGTATGTATACAAGTTGAAAATTTGTTCTATAATGGGTTCGTTGGATATATGCAAAACCAAATTGATAAAATCAAATCTGATAGATAGTGTACGGTGCTTTGTAGAGACTTAATCGCTTGATTTGCTGGATCCTTTCGTCTCTCTATCTCTTGCCAAAGCAAAGAACTCTGCAATTTTTACGATCGTGTAGCTTGCCCCCTTTCTCTCCTCTTCTTAACCATTTTAAAACTTAGCACCATTTATTTTCGAATCAGTAATAATTGTAATTTTCGTTTATCCATTTAAATTAAAATCAATTGCATTTGTCAATGTTATTGTGGCTTATTAACATTTAATTTTTTTTTTACAAAGCTCAATAAAAATATTAAAAAAAAAATTAATTGCTTTGCTAATAGCTGCCAAAATGTCATACTAAAGAACCTAATTTATTCAGTATTAATTTTTGGACAAGCTATACAATTTTCCACCAAAATCGATGTTCATAACAAATAATATTAACAATTTAAACGCACAATGAGGGATTTTCAACACTTGACAGCATAACAAGGCTTCACATGAATATTTGTGTTGAAGTGATAATTGAATATTTTGTTCAACGTGCAAAAATCTTTAGAACTGCAATAACAATAATTTTTATGAAAAAAACTAAAATTCTGGCAATGCATATGTATGCATGTACATATGTAATTATGTAAAAAAAAGTAAGTGCGCCTGGGCCACACTGTAGAAGTGAAACTTACATTACATATCTAATTTGTGTCATAATCAATATATCGAGGGCTTATATTCAATACAATCTATCTGCAATTTTCAGAAAATTCCGATGTTGAACCCATCTGGTGCTTAGCTGTCATCACTAATGTTAATTTGAACTATGCAATTCAATAACAAATTTTTCCAACAAACGATATTATACATGGTCAGCATTAATATCATCAATGGCAGCTAAATGTTAGGTGAATTTCAATAATATATGTATATCTATAGCAATATCGATAAATATCGACAACAAAAACGACAAAATTATTGATAACAAAATCGATAAACATCGATAACAAAACCGACAAATATCGATAAAAAATCGATAAATATCGATAACAAAAACGATTAATTTCGGGAACGAATCGATAAATATCGATAACAAAATCCATAAATATCAATAACAAAATCGATAAATATCGGAAACAAAATGGATAAATATCGATAACAAAATCGATAAATACCGATTACAAAATCGATAACAAATTCGATAAAAATCGATAACAAAATCGAAAAATTTAGATAACAAAATCGATAAATATCGACAGCAAAATTGATAAAAAAAAATATCGTTAACAAAATAGTTAAAGATATCGATTACAAAATCGATAACAAATCGATAAAAATACCGACAACAAGATCCATAAAAATATCGATTAGTTCCGAAAATATCGATAGAAAAATTGATAACAATATCGATAAGAATTCCGTTTACAAAATCGATAAGAAAAGCAATAAAAATATCGATGATTTTATCGATAAGGTTCGAGAATCCCGAAAATCTCTAAAATCCCAAAATAGTTCCCAGATTGAGTCTCTGTATCTCTCTCTATATCCTTTCCTCTTTAATTACCTTTCTTTCTTCCCCTATCTTCATCTTTACTTTTATCGGTATCCTCATCCTCATCTTTGTTTTTACTTTTATGTTAATAATTTTCTTCATCTACATATGCCCGTTCACCTTTGCCCTTATATATATATACCTACATAAGTAAAGTGTTTAAATTTAATTTGGTCTTCATTTTGTCTTTTATCTTTACGCATCTTTGTTTTTGTTTTTATTTTTACCTTTGCCTTTATCCTCTTCTTCATCTATGTACGTACTCACCTTTACATTCATTCTTGTCTTGGTCTTTTTCTAAATTTTTGTTAAATTAATACCATATGCATACACACAAGAAGCACTTGTTCAAGCCCCAACCATTTCCGTTGCACCATTTCCGTTGCATCATTTCCGTTGCATCATTTCCGTTGCACCATTTCCGTGTGCAATTTCCGTTGAATTTGCCAATTTACTCCCAACCAACCAACCGCCGCTAAAGAAGTTTCACTTCAATAACAGATCAGCATTTGAAACACATATGCACATACATAAGTTTATAATCTATGTATGGGTTTGTGCTCTGCGCACCCCAGCAAAAATTCGGTAATCGCTTTTAGTGGTAACGTATTCTAGAAAGCATTGCCTTATAATGTCTTCTAATTTTTTCGCTTCTTTTACGCATTGCCAGTAATGCTTAGTAGAATTTTCTACATTATTTGATTAATTTTGCTGCTTTGATTCATCACGCGGAATGCAAAGAAGAATGCTTCACTGTAGTCAGCTGAAAAATAGAATGCATACCCAAAAATTCTTTTCTACTTTCTGTGGAAAATTCCATCGCATAGAAATCATCTTTTGCTTTGTTGAATTTACAGCGAAGTTGAAGTCAGTCAATGAAGTGAAGTGTAAGAGTGAGGAAGTACAATTTTAAGTTTAATTAAATATGTAGATATGTCTTACCGATTTTTTAGTAAGATCTAAACACCTAAATAAATACATACATTTGTAAAATTTTAATTAATTTTAATCATTCTACATTAGTTACGGCCAATGAACTGTCCATGTTAAAATAATGCCTTCTTGAAGCGAAAGGGAAAGCGTCTCCCACCGCCTAACTCGATACTTGTTTAATTACTGTGGTAATCGTAAGTATTTTTTGCTGGGGCAATGCTGACAACAATCACTGCCAGTAGCTTATAATCCGATTAGAATGTTGTATTGTGTATGTTGAGTAGGTTTTTGATATTAAATACTGCATATTTTTGAAGAATTAGCACATGTCACTTGCGCAACAATTTAATTAAGATTTCATGTCCGTTTGATGGACGATGGCTGGAAGGTGGACAGTGATGTGGATAGCAAAAATTTGTTTGGGTTTACTGGTATTCGTCCGAAGAAAGTGTGGGTGGTTGAAAATCAGTTCACAACGGAATAGAAGAATGTATATAAAGCATAGTTCACTCCAAATCGGTATCGGTTATATCTTTTTTTAACCGGTTTTCAGAAAATAATATTTAGTTTAATAAAATAAATGGAAAGTGTCCCCTTATAGATACATGTTAACGAAAGTTTCATATTTTGCTTGGATAAATAAATAACAGACAATTTCTCAAATCATCATCAATTATCAAAATGATAAAATTTTTCTGAACAGCCATTCTAGAGACTTCAGTAGTCAACTTGCTCTACTAAACTATCTTTAGTTTATGTTTTTCCACAATTCGCACATCTCTACTAATTTTCTTTTAAATAAATACCGTATATTTTTCGATTTGACGTAAATAGGACACATTCGTAATTTGATGACTTCCAGAACTTTATTCACATCATTGGCTTCAAACCGATTTAAAGCTACCTGTGAATAATTAACTTTTATTAAAACCAACCAAAACTTTACCGAAAGTCTAAAGTAAATTATACAATTGCTTAACACTTAATGCAAGCGCTCCATCCAGCATATTTCTGGGGTCATATGACCTATTGTGGGGTCTTAACGAGTTTTAATGAGACTGTCTCAATTCTCTCGTTATTGCATTGCCCTTTGACAACTGTGTCAATTTCTATTAATTTAGTTTTAAGACGATATCACCCTGATTCCTTTTAGCTTTAAACTTTCAACGTGGGAATTAACCGAAGTCAAGTTTTAAACATGTTTTTATAATCATTATTATAAAATACCACATCTGGAGTGAACATTGGGGTAAAGTAAACGAATGCGGTTTTTGTTATTAAATTTATTTAATCTAACTGAATCTTGTATATTATAACTCGATAAGTTTTAATCTTGTCCAAACTCGCATTCGCTGAATTGTGGATAATTGTGTTCCAATTATCTCGCGCGATCTACTTCTGGTAAGCGGATTTTTTTTCTAATTGAGGTAAAAACACTTATTCTTAAGCTGCTAGCTGGTGCGAAATGATGTTTTTTAATTATTAGCTTACTCCGTTAATTTAAGCAGAAGGAATCCATCCATTGATTTTTGGAGAAAAATTAGAAGTTTTTGGTATCTTTAATTTAAATTTGATTTTTGATCTCGAAAATGTCGGATTTTCAACAAATTTATTCAACATTATTTTTTGAGCAGCCATTTCCAACGCGAATAAAACTGTCAAATTAAAAGCCAGTACTATGAAATTTAAACCTCACAATGGTATATCTATTGTCTAACGACCTGCATTGAAATTGTTTAATACAATTCAACGACTGCTGTACAGGAATTGCTGGAACGCGTACCGATTTACAGTGAACCATACTTTATATTAGGGTGCCCATCGAAAACGTTTTTTTTTTTTAATTTCAAGACTTTACCCCCCTAATTTTGTTCGGTTTTATGAGAAATATTATTTCCTAGTTTTTAAATGTCATATAGAGGTCGCGACCTGTCGATTTAGGTCAGAAAATACGATTTCGTAGATATATGAGTTTGTGAAGGACTATTTTTGATTCGATTTCAAAGATCGAATATGATCTGAGAAGAGGATATATAGGAATTTAAAATGGTGTATAATAATATATTGTCGGATTTGACTTGTTTTGGTTTTTTTCGGGTAAAATAAAAAAATCCATATTTCCTTAAATTTTTTTAAATTTTGACTATCGATAATTTTCACAATTTCAAAATATGTAGCACTATTTGAAATTAAATCTATTTTTAAATAAACTGATAGCTCATTTATTTCTTGCTTCCAGCTCCGCGTAGAAAATTAACATAGTAGAGACAAACATGTCCCTATGCGGGCATCTTCATGCCTCCAGTGGCTTAATAGTATGTTTGCATTCTGATACAAAGTTGCAACCACTATAATTCAAGGACTGAAAAATATTTATAAATTGCAAAAACAATAAAAAGAATTGATCTAAAAAGCAATAAAATTAGCAAAGCAACCAATGGAGGCAAATTTAAATTTAAAAAAAAAAAACCGCACCAAGCGACCGCATCGAATGATGTTGCTCCAAGCATTCGATTAGCCATGGCTGAAGCGAGAATATCTGGCTTCTCTGCCAATTTGACCCCTTAGCATTAACTTAATAGTTTTTTCCGCCATATTTTTTACTTTCCACACACTATCTCTCTACACCCCCGCACCAACACAAAGTGCCAGCAGTCACAACAATGAAGAGGGGAAGAGGATGATTTTGTTTACACCAAAAGCCACTAGGAAGATATTGAAAGCAAAAAAATACATATGTATGTATGTATCTGTATGTATATAAAAAACAAGCAATCGGAGATAATATAGGTACACAATACCCCACAAAAAATATGTAAAAAGACCAAAAAACGAGCAGCAAAAATTATAAAAAATAACGAATGTGGCACGTTTTAGTACCTCAATCCCCATAAGATACTGAAAACGTGAAAAAGAGGAGCACAAAAACTATATCTACGAGTACGTGTGTATGTACATTAGACTGCATCACTCCCCATACAAAAAAAAAATCGGTACTATTTTTCCATTGGAGTTATAGAATCTATTATATTTTAAGACGTCCACCAAAATATTTCAGAAAAATATTAAGATTTACGTGAGTTGGATTCACTTGAAAATACCTCTAAAAATGGAGTTTATTATGCATAAAAATAGTTTCTTAAAGGTTATTTTTGAAAAAATCCCCTCAAATGACAAAATGGTTTAAGCTTAAAAAATTTGCATAAAAATATTAAAAACAAATTAAAAAAAAAATTTGAGCGGAATCGTAATGATGAGATTTTTGATGCTGTTTTATAACTTTTTTCAAAGATTGGTGTAAGAAAAACTTGAATAACTGAACATAAAATCTTCCGATTTAAACTTAAGAGGTGTCATTGGAAAGGTATTTTCTCACCCTTTTTATTTATTCGCTAATAAACTCATTCAAAGGATGAAAGAGAAAGTTGAATTAAGATGTGTTGGTATTTAAAAAAAAAAATTAATTCTTTCCTACGATTCCGTTGAAAAGATTTTTAAATATTTTTATGCATATTTTTTAAGCTTAATCTGTTTTGTCATCTGAGGGGACTTTTTTCAAAAAGTTCTTTAAGAAACTATTTTTATTCATAAACAAGTAAGAAAGTCTAAGTTCGGGCGGAGCCGAACATTAAATACCCGGCGCAAGTATTAAATATATGTTTTTTCACCCTTCTGAAACCTTCCGCTAGATGGTAAGCCGAGGTGTATCAATTTTGAGTAAATTAGCGTCCTTCAATTTCGAAGTATTGAAGTTTCAAGCATTTCTTAAATTTACCGTTATATGAGAATCGGCCGTTATTTTAGTCCGATTTCAATAATTTTCAACGTTTTGCTTACACGTGGCAAGTACAATAACCATACCGAGTTTGGTACAAATTGGTAGAACGGTTACCGATATACTTATATGTGATCATAAGTGGGCGGTGCCACGCCCATTTTCCAAAATTTTACCATAAACGTATTTCTTGGTAAAGAATTGTTGCAAGCATCAATTTTGAATAAATTAGCTTCAATATTTAATGATTTATCGAAGATTTTGTATTTCTCTAAATTACCGTTATATGGGATGTGGGCGTGGTTATTGTCCGATTTTAAAAAGTTTCGGCGGTTTTTTATGCTGCACCAAGGCCAACAACTGTGCCAAGTGTGGAAGAAATTGGTGCAGCGGTTACCAAGATATACACATGTAACCATAAGTGGGCGTGGCTACGCCCATTTTCCAAAAATTTATAATATTCTTATTTTTCGTCCAAAAATTATTGTAAATATCAATTTTGAGTGAATTATATTCAGTAGTTACTAAAATATCGCAGTTTTCGTTTTTCTGGAAATTACCGTTATATGGGAAGTGGGCGTGGTTAAAGTCCGATTTCGCCCATTTTCAATACCAACCTACCTTGGATTAAGGGAAACCTACATACCAAATTTCGTTGAGATATCTCAATTTTTGCTCGAGTTATCGTGTACACGGACAGACGGACAGACGGACGGACAGACAGACATGGCTTAATCGATTTCTTTTTTCATCCTGATCATGTATGTATACATTTGTCTATATCTATCTCGATTCGTTTTGGCTGTTACAAACAACCGTTATAAAAACAAAATTAATATACCCTTGTGCACAAGTGCGCTCGGGTATAAAAAACTCTATTTTTGGAGGTATGCTCAAATCAGTCCAGCTCACTTAAATCTTTATATTCTTCCGAAATATTTTGGTGGACGTCTTAAAATATAACCAATTTTGTTATCCCGGCACTTTTTTTGGTGATGCAGTCTAATGCACATACATATAGGCATGATGCTCATGTTCAAGTATCTACATACATAAGTACACATGTATGTATGTACATAAATACGGACGTTCATGTATATTAATAGTTATTTTGTCCCGGCACTGAAAGAACTGATACAATGCTTTTATATCGCTTCCATTGCATCTCTTTTATAAACATGCACACACACACTAGCGTGCATACAAACAAATTTACATTGGATGAATTTCGCTCCACGCCTTATTAATATAAATGAATAAAACGTGATGTATCTATATACGAGATATAGAGTAAGTATTTATTTTTATGTGAGTATGTACACAAATGTTCCCCACTAGCGACATACTCGTACGAGTGTAGGCCAAATGTATGTACATACATACATATATATATATATATATATAGATAGGCACATAGGCATCCAACGCTCAGATAAAAGGCACAAAAAATTTAACACAAAAATATACAAAAAGCGAAAAAGTGACAAAACAACAAAAAGGTTTGCCAATATAAAGGCGAAACGCTATCGGTCATGCATATAATATCAGACAAGCCACAATTGCATGCCGGCTACTACTGGCTGCAGCAGCGGGTGCCACGTAGAGCGAGTGCAAAAAGTATTCTATATATAGATTGCGGTGCATGTAGATATGTACCCACGTCTATACTCGTAGGCTTTTGCATTCAGTATCAGATACACAGTGAAAAATGTACACAGTTTAAGATAAGCAGCGATAAATTGGAATGCAAACTGTTGTGGTGGGTGTTGCATGCATACCTTGTCAAAGCTTTGGCAAGTTTCGGCTGTCGAGGATTAGTGGCAAAGTAACATAACCTCTTTGATGGAATGAATTAATGATTTTTGTTCGAACGTGTCCTATAAAGATATACACAAATTGTATAATCCTGCCTGACCGTAACGATTTTCGCCCTATTTGAACCTAGGCGAATACTAAATATGTCTACTATACCAACCCAGAATGTATGTAACTACGCTGCTTAGCTATATACATATCGTCCTTGCCTACTATATATACTATATACTAATCGTCCAATTTCAAAGTATATAATAAAGATAATGGTTTTAACAAAATTTCTAATGCCACACCTTTTTCTAATGACAACAATGTTTTTTACAACAGTTTTTTCGGTCTCCTGAAAAGTACCCATTTTCAACTTCGATAGTTTGACATGGTAGCGACGATATGTATATTAGGGTACCCATCGAAAATGTTTATCTTGGAAATTTCAAGATCCTACCGCCTAATTTTATTCGTTTTTCTGAGAAATATTATTGCCAATTTTTATAGATTTTTTAAAGGTCATTTAGAGGTCACGACCTGTCGATTTAGGTCAGAAAATACGATTTTATATATTTAAGAGTTTTTGAATGACTATTTTTGATTCAAAGATCGAATATGATCTGAAGAGAGGATATATAGCAGAGCTGTGTAAGTGTGAAATCATTTTCAATTTTAAATCAACAATTTTTTTCTATTCAGTTTTCATTACTTATTCCTCGCTTTAGATTGAGGTTTATAATATTTAAATTTTCCATTCACTCAAAGCAGTTATGAATTCACACATCAACATATTCATAGCAAGATTGAAAAAAACCAATGCCAAATCAAAAAAGGTTTAACACTGAATGAGTACTTAAAAGGCTGCAATCTTTTATGTGTGTGCATTATTTAATTCAGTACCAATCATTCAATATAATTAGTTCATATACACCCTGGTAAACAACTTTTTGATAAAAAGGCAGATTTTTGACAATTGCTCAATTGTAAAAATTCGAAGCGGCGTTACCCGATTTAAGTTTTTTGGAAGAGGGGATTTTATATCATAAATTTGGGATTATATATAAAATAGTTGTATTAACATTTACATTTTAAAAATAATTCATATCTTATCTTGAAAATGTTTAAATTTTACATCAGATTCGGTAACTACTTCGCAAAAACTTTACATTTAGGTTAATAAAATTTTAGTGAAAATATTTTAAAATCTTAGTGTCTTTAATAAAAAAAAAACAGCTCATCATAAAAATTTAATCGCCGTTCAGCGTCGGCGTAAGACTGTAGGTCCCTCCCATATATGTGACAACAAAGGCGCACGCTACAAGAACGTCGGCCAAAGAGTAACATAGCTGTAAGCGCCAATTTAGCACTGATTTTTTGAAATTGTATTGCTAACCGTCGACCGCATTTTATTTCATAAGGAATTCATGATTATATGGAAAAAGGTGCAAAAATCCGTCACAAAAAAATTCTCAAAAATCAACAAAATTTTTCAGCCGGTTGAAACTTGCACTTCATTGCACTAAAATTGCATGAGCTTTAAGACTGCAAATCCAAAAATGTTGTAAAGATTCAGATTTAAAAAATTGAAATTTTGATGAAAATTTGTTGAATAAAGTTTAAATCTGTGTATATATGGTTTGGTTAAAGCGTGGACGGTATTTTTATTGAAACAGTAACAAAAAAATTAAGCTCGAAAAACATTACGATTATTTAAAAAAAATCAACACGTGGTCATTTGTTTCAGTCACTATATATACATTTCTTAAAAAAGCAGTAATAAAAAAACGACATATTTGAAGACGTAAGTAAGTATTTGTGCCACCAACTGGAGGAGAAGCTCGGCCAAACACTTAGCAAAAGTGTCGACGCCAAAATATTATTATTATAAATAAATTTAGTTTTAAACAGGTCGCAACCCTCTTCAAACACCGCAAAAGTATTCCCAATATTATTTAGTTGTGTACCCGTAAGGGCCCGAAATTACCACTTTTTAGCAGAATTTTCCAGATTTGACCGGAAATCGTACTCGGTTTTCTGGCAACTGAGAGTACAAATTAGAGAGTAAGTAAGGTCATGTCTTTGTCAGAAACTACCAGATTTAGTCCGAAGATTTTTTGGTGGTAAATTCTGGTAAATGTGTCAAAAGATCAGATGTAGTGTGTTTGACAACCAAATTGTAAACAAAAGAGAAGTGCACTCTTCTAATGCATGTTGAAAAGTATATAATTACTTGTTTCAGTGGATGCTAATGAATTTTGGTTAAGTTACAAAACGCCTAAAAAGGTATTAGCCGTTATTTTATGTTTAAAAGCTCTAAACCTTTAACACTTAGCTACAGATTTCATACTTACAGTGGGATAAACTTCAAACCTCTAATATAAATTAGTTAAATTTAGTTATTATTTTTTGATCAATTTAAAGTTTTCGTTTGGAATAATTTTCATGAACTAACCTATTAAGAGATCTTTTTGGAAAATTACCGTACATCCGATATCCATCAAAATTTTGGCATCCGCACTTTTTGGGAAAAGAAGTTGAAGATACAAATTTATGTACAAAAAATTAATTAAACGCTAAAAGCCTCCTAATATTTATGGAACTTATATTAGAAAAATTTGTGTTTCATTACCCAGACTTTATGAACAGCCTACTCTATAAGTAAGACAGACAGACAGACAAAAACTCTAAAAATTATTGATTTGGCTTCTGTTGATCTAATAAACTCCCTATTAATTTCTTTAATATCTTTTTTGTACAGATACCGGCCCGTTACAATTTTTGCCCATTTGGCTTTAGCTTAATATCCATATTGTGAATGAATACTATTTTTCAAACAGGTGGCAGATCCCCTACAAATACTTTCGGCGTTAAAAATTCCTAACCTCTTTAGTTTGATGCCTATATTGCAATATTTAATTTATGTTATCAAGCAAATTAAGTATAAGTTTTTAAACAGGTGGCCACCCTCCACAAAAATATCTTTCTTTTAGCATCCATATTGCAATATTTACTTTATCGTATCAATTTACTTAAACAGGTGGCAACTCTCAACTTTTTTTCTTCTATATTGTAAGTAAGACCTTTAGCAAAACATCGGTTAAAACTGAATTCGATTCCATGCATTAGTTTCCGAGGGATGCGCGTATAAATATACATACAGACAAACAGACAGACAAAAAATCTAAAAAATTTGGGTTTGGCTTCTGCAGCTCTAATAAAGACCCCTCTCTTATTCATTTTTGTTTAATATCTATAATGTACGGACATCCGCCTGCTACAATTTTACTATAAGTACAGATATAGATTTCATTTATTTTATCAATTTAATTCAATAAAATTTTTTAAATAAAATAAAGTTTGATACCCATATTGCCATATTCAATTTTACCTATAAATTAAATTAAATTAAAATTTTCAAACAGGTGGAAACCCTCAGAAAATATTTTCGGCTGTAAGGCTTCTTAAACTTCTTTCTTTTGACGCCCATATTGCAATATTCACATTATCTTATCAATTTACTTTACTCGCAATTTTAGAACAGGTGGCAACTTTCAAACTTCTTTCATTCCATGTTTTAGTTTAGACCTCTAGCAATGCATTCGTGAAAACCGCATTCAATTCCCTGCATTCGTTTTCGAGTGATGCGCGTGCAAACATACAGACAGACAGACAGACAAAAATTCTAAAAATGGTTGATTTGGCTTCTATTACTTTAATAAAGACCCTCCATATTAGTTTTTGTTAATATCTATAATGTACAGACATCGGCCTGTTACAATTTTATTATATGTATAGATATCTAATTTTGTTCATTTATGTATATTAACGCAATCTTTCACAAGCTCATCACAATTGACTAATAACTTTGCACCAATTCTGACAAAAAAAAGCTAATCATACACATGATTTTGAAAACGCACTGAAAGCACACGGTTGAAACTTCAAATCTGTTATTTGGAAATTTTCTTAGTTGAAATATGTACTTTTATAAAAATAACTGATATCAAGAATAAAAATGTGGAATTATGCCAAAAAAACCAATTCCAGCCAGTGTGCATTGGAAAATATTTTTGTGGAAGGTTGCCACCTGTTTGAAAATTTTAATTTGATTTAATTGGTAAGATAAATTAAATATCGCCATATGGGTATTAAAATAAAAAGGTTTAGGTCAAGGCGTATTTAACAAGGTGGTGTTGGCCGTATATAAGTAAAAAATTTACACTAACAAATTATACGCTGATGTCCGTACTGTCATTGGTATGAGTAACAACAAACACATCATTTTGACGTAATGGCCTCCACGGCGAAAAACTCAGCTGTCGCCCCAACACCACCTTGTTTAATACACCTTGGTTTAGGTAAAGTTTAATGAAGAGGGTTACCACCTGTTCGAAAAATGTTATTCATAAGATAGGGTAAATACTGAATTAATACACCTCTGAAGAATGGGAACGATATGTAGAGTCGAGTTGTAAGAGCACATATAGATTAAATTTTCGGCATTAAATAACTTCGAAAATATATTAACTTATTCATAAGAAATATAGCATGTTTCATAAATCGCAAATTTGTTTGAAAGTCTCTCAAATCTCATAAAACTCTTCAAATCTATTTTATTTTTATACTCCAGCGCACTTGTGCACAAGGGTATTATAACTTTGATTTATTTTGGAACGAATTTCCGTCATTCCTATAATTTTGGAAAATGGGCGTCGCACCGCCCACTTATGATCACATATATGTATGTACCTCCGTAACCGTTGTAGCAATTTGTACCAAACTCGGTATGGCTATTGTGCTTGCCACATAAAAACAAAGCACTGAAAATTATTGAAATCGGATTAAAAGTACGGCCGCTTTTCATATAACGGTAAATTTCAGAAATGCTTGAAACTTCAATATTTCGAAATTTAAGAACGCAAATTTGCTCAAAATTAATACACCCCGACTTACCATGTAGCGGTAGCCTTCGGAAAGGTGAAAAACATATGTTTAATACTTGCGCCGGGTATTTAATGTTCGGCTCCGCCCGAACTTAGACTTTCTTACTTGTTGATGAATGACAACACAAAAATACCCTAATGTATATGTAGGTTTTTGTCCAGTACACATTTTTTCTCTCGGAGTTTCCAGCGAGAACTTCTCTTACCAAATTTTGAAAAAAACGCATATGCCTAATGTCCATACAACATTCATAACTAGAAGCATTTATAGTGGCATTAAGTTACCCGTACATTACTCCACACTCTTGCGAGCCATTTTAGGCACTGCCCAGAGACTTGACTTTGCTGTAAATAGCTTGCGAGCGGCTGTGGCGTTGAATTTGATGCAATAATACACATACCATTCAGCTTAAAAGCTAAGCCCCTTTTCTACATATCCTCACCCGTTTGTCTTTTTTCTTTCACTTACTTAGCCACGCTGGGCTGCCGCAAGCGTCTTAGCGGACCCATTCCATGAGTGGCTCAGCTGAGCTGATCTCCTGCTGATACCCACTTAAGCGTAATGTTAACCCCAGCCACTGGCAGTCAATCATCACACCATCACGCCCACAACATACACCGTAAGCGTTTGCTAAAGCTTTCAACAGTGTATTTGATAGCTGAATGACAGGCCTCATCAACGGCGTCAACGTCATCGACAGAATGACGTCGAAAATTACACCCACCCGAGAGTAGTGCTGTCGAAAGAGGCGGCGGAGTGGTACAGGGAATTACATTTGA
This sequence comes from Rhagoletis pomonella, assembly GCF_013731165.1. Classification (NCBI taxonomy): domain Eukaryota; kingdom Metazoa; phylum Arthropoda; class Insecta; order Diptera; family Tephritidae; genus Rhagoletis; species Rhagoletis pomonella. The sequence continues at coordinate 59,535,421 of NW_023458559.1, read as the reverse complement.
GCCAATGTACATATAGTTATGTGTAGATGTCAGCCTGCCCGTATAACCCAAACTATTCTAATCATAACTGACGTGTTTTCTCGATATCTACTTATAAAACTCTTAAAAACAAAAACAAAAATAATAAAATGCAATTGCCTTGTCAGTTTTTATTTATTCAAGCGAATCGATATCGTCTTTTTACTATACGTGAAGGTGTGGGAGTGTGTGTTTTTGTCTTTCTGCCAACGTGTGCATTTTCTCCGCTCATATAAGCCAAATTAGTGCATACGTTGCCATTTTCGCCTACATTTTGGCCCATTTGTTATTGCTATTGTTGGCAATTGTCGGTGAGTTCATCGAGCTTGTCACGCCAGCAAGGGTTAAGGCAAATAAAATTAGAATTTTCTGACACACTTAATACTCGTAACGCCTAAGTAGTACGTCTGTGCATTCTACATTCGTATTCACACATACATAGGTACATACATTACAACTGGATTACGATTGTTATAATATATCTTACTTGGCACAAAAATATTCTTGGTAAGACAATATGGGCACTTCCGTGGGCGTACAACTGACGACAAGGCAGTTAAACTAATCCTTTGCTAGTCAAGTAGAATTTATTTTCATTCGAAATTGAATGTGTTTGAATGGCATTGAATGATGTTGGGGTTGACGTGCTGCCTAAGAGGGAATAATCGATCTCTTTTGAATATTAAGAGCATATGTTATTGGATTACTGGCAGAAATGTAATGGAGAGTTGTGGGTGGAAAATGTAGAATAATTTTGAGTCGCGATGGCGTGATGAGGCGGGCAAGTAGCTTTAAATTTCTCTTTCGATTTACCGATGAATTTAACTAATTGTAGTTAGCACTCCAGACCGGATCCTCAGTATGTTGGATAGTCGTTACACACACGCAATTTGGGAAAATCTTATTAATCTGGATTCTGTTCTATGAAAGGTATCACCTAAACTGAACCGCTTGAGAAATTCACACAACTGCTCTTTAAGCAAACAAACTACATGTCAACCTTTCTGTCGTGATTTTCGCGAAATTGTTAACCCTTCCGTCATATATACATGTAAGTACTTTCCAACTTTTGAAATCATTTTCGTTAAATAAACTTTCTTTCTATTCGAAACCTCATTTTTAAGAAACCCAAAAAGTTCTGCTCACTTTTAAACTAGTTCGTTTTATTTTTGCTTAATTCTTCATACATATGTATTTGTTGCATTTCAACTTGCCACACTGCACAAACTGGACGAGTACTACGTGTTGTTGTAACCAATTTCTTCTCCGCAAACTCTATGTGATTGTCTTCCTCTTTCTCTTCTTCATGTTTGCGATACATTCTGGTGATGTTCGTTATTGTTACTTTGGTTGCCTTAGTTGTTGCTTGTTTTAGGTTAGTTTGAAGGCGAAATACATATTTGATGATTATTTACTATTTTTATGCTTTGCCGATTCCTGCCACTCGCCTTACACATACACACTTTCAAACAAGCACACGAACACAAAGAAGCAGCGAGATAACAAACTTCACATTGCACTTTATTCTGCTTAAACAACTTTTGACTGGATACTTTGACTTTGGAGACCGCCACATAGAAATATATGTATGCAGTTATATGCACGTACATATGTACATATATATGTAGAAACTTTCTGCTTAGCTACCTATTGGCTTTCTCGCTGCCACTGACATAACAGCCAAATAACTTCTATGGTCTACTTCTTCAACTAGTTTTTTGTGCTGTTGTTCTTCTGCTTGTTGTTCAACTCTTTTGCAACAATTGAGTAATGAAAAAAGTAAAAAAAAAAAAACAAAAGTCTAAAACTAAATCTAGTGGTCCTTTCCATTGCAGCTGTGCACGATCCGCCTGCAAGTTGAGTATCTCAATTTAGTCTAGTCTGTGCGCCTCACTTTACTTGGCGGTGTTCTTATGGCTATGTCGTTTCTACAAAAAATGTTGCCTTCTCATCTTAGTGTTTGTGCGTAGAGGGCAAAGAGAAGGTTGCATTTCTCGGTAGAAACGAAATCGGCATTAGTTTCGCTTTGCACTCGACTACATACAACTCATTGTTAGCTGCTACATCTTTTCTTTAGTTTGAGTCAGTCTCGGTTAGTCAGTCAGTTTGGCTTTTAACGCGTAGACAGCTATGCCGCGTACTTCAATAAAGAACTTTTGCGAATTTTGCGACTTGGCACAGTGGGCTAAGTTGAAATTTCGATGGGTATTTTAGGGCTCTTATCTAAATATGTGTATCACAGTTTGTTTGTTAAAGGCCATACCTCCATCTCATGTTTGAAACGCGTAGAAAACGACAGGCTACGATCACCAGCTGTCAAATTGTTTTTAAAACGTACTCTTATATGCATAGATCGTTTTTGTTTTTCGGTGAGAAGGGAACAATGCGATGGTGATTGTGGCCACTTTGGATTTATTTCTATCTATTTATCGAGCGACAGTTAAGGTTCTTCTGCTTCTATTATGTCAGACTCATGCAAATTAATGATATCTATGCCACGTGTAAAAAAGTTAATGTCGTCATCGGCAAAGCGTTTAGATAATGACGATAGACTATATCGACGGCTGAGTGGAAGATCGATCTACTTCGGCAACCGGTTCGAAAACGTCCTATCTTAGAAAATTGTCAAGAACGCCCTATCTCAGGATTTGGTTCAAAAACGCCCTACATCAAGTATATTGAAGATATGTTAAAATAGGGGGTTTTTGAACCGGCAGCTATGATAGAGCGTTTTTAAACCAAATCCTGAGAGAAGGCGTGCTTAAACTAAATTCTGAGATAGGCCCATCTTCAGCCAAATTCTGAAGTAGGGCGTTCTTGAGTCATTTTCTGCGATAGGGCGTCATCGAACCGGCTGCCGAGATTGGCCGGTCTTCCACTCAGTCCTCGATATACAGCTGTGGCCTGTGGCCCGTCGTTTTCAATGTGTATCAAGAATTAGACCAAATCGAGGTCGAGCAATTTTTTTGATTTAAGTTGTTGAAAAGTAATGAACATCTAAATCTCGGGATCCTGATATTGTGATAACGACAAAACCGAAAATCCTGGGATCGGAAAAAGCTGAAAAATTAACATCCCTAGTACAAATCTGTGTGTGTATCATTTTTTGCCTATCTCTAGAACGGTTCCTAAGGTACTGGTTGCAAGCTAACATTTTCGATGCAAACAAATGTTAGAATCGGTCAAATCTTAACCGCTGAGGTACTGGTGCTTTTCGGAAGATTTGTCGCCTTGTTGCTGCAGGGTATGTACATGCACGCTTATGTTCGAAGGAACATTTCCTTGCGCTCCAAGATTCGTTGAGATAACTCGTGTGAGATACAAGAGCTTGTATCAAAAGTAACGATTCGAAAGTAACGGGTGTTGTTTGGATTAGTACCGAATACATACGGGTATCTAAATTTTCGTTACTTTTATAGCCCGACTGTTCTCATCTCCTTTAATTTTATTTAAATTTTTTGCATTTCCTATCACATTTCACTCGGTTACAACCCACTGTGCTGCACCGCGGACAATTTCAGCTCAGAATGGAATTTCATGAAAGTTTTAACTAGTTAAGTAGCTATTTCTGCGCTTTGATCGAAAGTTTTTCATTCATTTATATGTACATTTGAGTGCATATGAACCGGGCGGGAAAAAGAAGCGAGCTGGTAAAATAAATTTTTCCAGTCTTGAACAATTGCATTCTGTATAAGAGTGAATTAGTTTTGAGTTAATTTCACCAAAGTTTGTGTTTCGGAGAGTGTCACCTTTTTCGAAGGTCTACTTTTCAGGTTTTTTTATGAAATATTATTCTTTTTCGAATTAATTCTAAACTATTAAGTTAACATCTGCAAAACTTGCTCCAGTTTAGGTAGTAAGAAATTAATTATGCCTAATATATATTCGAATGTTGTCTGTTTCATAGTTATAACTTTTTCTTGGTAATGAGTCAATTTTCCTACAGATCATAGAACTATATTCTTATATACAACTGCATCTATGCTATAGGGTAGAGTAAGTATACTAAGAATATTATATTTTTTGCACTTTTTGGTAGTTGGTAATTTGATTTGATTTTGCAACTTTGATTGCGGTTATAATTGCGCTGTATGCAGTCCGAAGTAACTGTATACATAAGTGCATTTGTACGTAAATTTCCGAAGGCGCTACTGCTTGTTTTTTGAAAAAAAGACCAATTTTAGATTTTATCTGCCCTATATACACACACTTACTTAAATGCGAGTAAAGAATATCGAAGCGAATGCAATCTTTTGTTTACTTTTTCTAATCGCACCAACTCACTACTGACGCTGTGGCCATGGGATTTCTATTTCAAATATTTATGTGCGACATTTCTGATGGTTTTGAAAAATCGTGTAGACAAAATAAAAACACGAGACTAATAAAAACATATTTTTCATTGATTTAAATTTATTTTAAGTCACGTCTGGTACTCTTGGAAAAGCGCAACACCTCACAATGGAGTCGCGAGACTTATGGAATTAGAAGCCTTAAAACGGAATTCAGAGAAGCTTAGATATGTACGTATTAAAGGTGGTTATCGTCGTTAAAAATCTCAAAAGACGGTAACGATTATTATTATCTCACGCATATGTTCATTGTTATGTCGGTAAATACATACATCCAGAATCTTGCCGACGACTATAGATATAAAAATATGGATAATTTAATCCACAATTATAACAATATCATTAACTTAATCCACAATTATAATAATAAGACCACCGATCAAACATGGCTGAACAGACCACATGGGGAAGTCGATTTCTACCTGACGCAATTCCTCACCGGTCATGGTTACTTCCGAGAATATCTTCATAGAATGGGAAGGGTGGACTCACCGTTCTGTCACTACTGTGGAAACGTCGAAGATAACGTGTACCACACATTCTTCACCTGCGAACACTTCTTGATTTCGCGCAGAATGTTGGAAGAAAGACACGGAGACATAACTCCGAACAACATAGTTGGGGTAATGATCTCCAGCGCAGAAAAGTGGGAAGCAGTTGCGAGATACGTGAAATTCGTACTCCGCTGCAAACGAGAGGACGGTTGTCTACTGAGGACACCCGAATGAAACGCCCCTAAAAAAGAGCAGCCCCGAGGCTCTAACAGCGCGCTCCTGCATCTGAAGACATGCAGAATTGCGGTGCCAGATGCGGGATTCTTGAGCGGGCGGTGGGAGTTTGGGTTTTAGTGGGTAGCCCAACACGCTTCGGTGGGAGTCCCACACTCGGGGAAGGTAGTATAGAGGCTAGCGCCCCCGGCCAGTGCATAAAGCATTTCCCTCTCCTACGAAAAAAAAAATAAATAAATAAGAACACCGATAAAGATGTGTGTACATACTTTGATGGAGATTATTGTATCGTTCACTGAGGCGATTAGCTTTTTATCGCCTGGGTTGAAACCCTGGTCAAAGCAACCTCGCAAAAAAAAAATAGAAAAAAGACGTTTTCTTTACAGCGGTCGCCCCTCGGCAGGCAATGGCAAACCTCCGAGTGGATTTCTGCCATGAAAAACCGCTGCTCATAAAAATACAATCGCTGTTCGAAGTCGGCCTAAAACTGTGGGTCCCTCGCCTTTGTGTGATAACATCAAGGCCCACGAGACGATTAAGATATTAATATTTTATCGAAAAAAAGGTCCAAAATGTAGTCGAAAACTTTGTTTGGATTACGATGAGTTTATCAATAAATTTAAATTTAATCCATATGATATCGATAATGCCTTCTATAGATCAAGTGTTTAAGAAACCCATAAATATATCCGTATCTGACTTCCATTCTGACCATTAAATAACTCAAATTTGAATATGGTCTTCACTTTATCAACTTTCTTCGTCTTCTTCTCTCTTACCTTAAGCTTGTACATGCTACTTTTGCTGAGCGCACAAATTGCTAATAAAAATTATTTCTGCATGAAATATAGACTGACACTTTGTCACTCGTATTATGCCTTCCAAATGCACATGCGCCACCTAGAAACCATTTTAATATGAGTAGAAAAATATCATCGTTTTTGGTCACGAAAAAAAAATTTATTGTCGCCATTCAAATGTCGAACTGAATTCCGATTCATAATGCGATAACAAAAGATTAACGAACGTGCGAACGAGTTGGTGAGGAGATATTAGAGCAGTGCTATAAAAATGTATTAAGCCGGATGAGGACACGGCAAAGTTCAACGCACACAAACACACACACACACACAAAAGGCGAGTGTGAAAGATTAAGACTAAAAGGAGCAGACGTAAAATACGTGCATATCCTTAGCCAACTCACACTTACCTCTAACTACTTTAAAGAGCAGAGCAATAAAAAAGAATTATTGCACGCTTAACTGAAATTTCTATTACCTTGGTAATGCGGAAATGGCTCAAAATACAAAGGCAATAATGGTCACACATATACACAGGTTTGTTCTTGTTCTTCTGTGTGCGCATATGCATATGGAAATGGCTAAAAAAAGATACAAAATTTTAACCACGTATATGCATAGCAAATGGCCTTAGGTCGGTTGTCCCAACGATATTAGCTGCCTGCCACCTGCCTTTTGCCGCTAGCTACTTGCCCACAAATTGCTCTGGCTGGATTCGCACTCTGCTGGATTTACTGGCTTCGCAGACTAAATTTTACGAGCGTTTGGTGTGTGACATTGTTGTAGGGTCATAAATATCAAAATTTTTCTTTGACTGGCCATTTCCAGTGAGTTTAAGGAACATAAAGATGGCAAATAACGTTTTTGCACAAAGCATAAAGATTGGTAAGGATATTTGAGACGAGATATTGATGGAATTATTGAATGAGAATTGGAATGAGCGAATTGCTTAATCGGCTTTTAAATTCACCAAAAAATTCATTTTAGCTCAGAAATAATATACATATGTCCTACAGAAGTATTTATGTACTTATAACACATACAGCCCAATTCTTAATATTCCCAGGGAGTTTGTTCTCCGGGAATTTGTTTCTCCCGAGAAATTTTAATTAACTCCCAGGAAGTAGCATTTTCCCCGAAAATTTGGGAGGAGGAAACTCGAACTTCGAAAAATCTGTTAAGACACTTTTTTGACAGCTTAACTCGGACATTTAATATAAAAAATCCTCAGGGAATTTTTATTCATGATAGGCGGAAAGGAAAAAGAGAGACGACTCTCAGGGAATTTCTGTTCAGAATCGGCCTGATAGCAAAGAATGTGCTTTAAATCCCCCGAAAGTTTTTTGTATATAAATACTAGTCGGTCTCGTATGCGCGAGGCTTCACCACGCGCTGAATGTGTACAGATGTATGTACATATACGCATTTGGAAAAAGCAGGTGGCAACGCTATTCAAAAAAATAAATCCTTATTACACACCTATTGGTCAAGTCTTTTCATTATTACACATCCAGACCAAGTTCTCTCATTTAACGACTCACTTTTTAGTCCAACGAACAGCCCATATCTTAATTTTTTTTCGTGCAGGTGGCAACCCTATTCGAAAAAATAAAACCTTATTGTAAATCTGAAGGTCAAGCACTCATTTTTTATAATTTAATGAACTGTGGAAATCTGATGTTATTAACAAAAAATGCCTTCAAGTACTATATGTAAGTTAATAATTTTAAAAAGGTGGCAAACCCACGAAAAAATTTAAAGCTCATCGCACATTTGGAGGTCATATCCTTGCACATGGTACCTCATTTTTTAGTTCAATTTTTAAAAAGTTGGCAACCCTACCCAAAAAGTAATACATTATTGAACATCAAGAGGCCAAGCGCTTTCATTTGACTTATTACGTTTTGTGATTCAACGAACGGAACTTATAATTTTTTAGACAGGTGACAACCCTATAGAATTTCTAAGTACTAATGATAATACCCCTATCGATGCAAATTATATTAAACAAAATCTCGACCAAATCCATTCAGCAGATTTCAAGATAAGTGTGGTCGAAAAATTTCTACTTTGGTTTTTACTATGTAAGGATGAGATAGTAATTTTTAAATAGGTCGCCACTCTACTATAGAAATGAAAGTTTTTGTACATGAGAGGGCCATACCCTTTAATTTGATATCTCATTTTGTTACCCACCGGACGGTGAAGATCTTATAGTTTTTCAACAGGTGGCAAACCTACTCAAAAATATAATACATTACTGTACATCTAAAGGCTAAGTTTTTCCATTTCGACTTCGCTTATTAAGATTGAATATAGTAATGTTCTTTACAGGTGGCAACCCTATTTAAAAAAAATAGAACATTAGTGCTTATCTGGAGGTCAATCCCTTTCATTTGCCACCTATTTATAATTTTTTAGACTGGTGCCAACCCTTTAGAAATCCTAAATACCAAAGGTCAGTCTCTTATCGATAGAGAATATATTAGAGAAAATCTCGTTCAAATCCAATCAGTAGGCTTTCCTTTATAGTAAAAAGTGTATACTTTTTATAGACTAAATATTTCTAGCGCACAGAGTAAAACGTCTGCATGGCCGTTACTGAAGCGCCTAAAAAGGCCGGACAAGGTCCCTAGCGATGTATGACGTGTTCAGTGATGCGCCATTTTAATTCTGTTCGACCTAACCGCTGCATCCTTCGGGACTTTTATAAATGGAATATCTAGCCTTCACCACGATTCCGAGATATCGTTCTTTATAATTATCCGGTTGGAGTCAATATGGCATCGATTCCCGACAAGACATATAGGACGTTTTAGAGATCTTCAAGAAATTTATTATTGGTTCTCGCCAGAGAAGGCCGCAGGAATTCCTTTAGGAGGGTTTTATGTAAAGTCATTCGTAAAAACCAAGAATATAATTTTTTTTTATTTATAGCATTCAGCATATTGTATTTAATTGTGGATAGCGAAACTCAAAGAAAAGTCAGATGCGATTCACCGAGGTATAGATAATCCGGTATGAAATTTAGGGCGAGGCTGTAGATCCATGATCTACTTGTCAAATGAAGTAAACTGCATAAAAATTTGGCTACTAAAAACTTGTTTCCCACTGACTTATAGGCAATTTTGACCACTTTGTGAAAAATTGCACGAAAATGCCGAACTTTAGGGCCTTTCGAGGCAGGTCTCTCCCTTATTCGATTTTAAAAATTTTTTGCAGGTTACGTTTTTATGACCAAATGAACCTTTCTGGGGGAATCTTGCTTTGTAGGACAAAGTGGCAAAAAAAGGCGCAGGCTACTGCACATGCATGATGATATTCATTGAATTATTTTGCAAAACTAACTAAACTAACTAACTAAATAGGGGAGCGAAGGGTGTTATAGACCACACAAGGAAACATTCCTGTAGAAAAAACGGAAATCTGAATTCTTGCTAATTTTTTATGCAAAACACAGCCCAATAAAAATATAAAAAATATTTCGTACGGCAAATGTTAAAGCTTGTTTTGATAAATTTGTTTGTGCGGATTACGAATCCGTAAGCATAAAGTTTCCGTCAGCTCCAGATTTTGAAAAAACCTGGTCAAAATGTCAACAAATCGCAGTTTTTGCAATATTTTAGAAGCTTTAGCAAATAAACAAAAAGTGATAGAACCTTCCTGGCTTAAGTTAAAGCTAGACTACTATCTCTGAAATGAGATCTTAAATATTTGAGATCTTAAAATATTCGTTACCATTATTATCTTAAACTAAATTATGGCAAATTTGTATGCATATTTCCCTCCACAGGGGGGGTTTAAGGTACAAAGAACAGCGTTTCAGGTGCCTTAAGGACCACGCCCAAACAAGGCGCTAGAAATGTTAACCCATAATCCCGCAATAAATAATGTAGGAAAGTATGTGGCCGTCGCTTCGGCGCTCAGACTAAAAAGTATGGTGCTATGGGAGGACCGGCGGTCAAGCCACGTTTCCATACTTCACACTCTGGGTAGTTTTGACCAAGGCATCGACTATTCCGTCGCTTAACCCACCTTCGGTAGGCTGCTTAAGATGAGCATCCCGTTAAGAAGATAATGGCAAACACTAATACCATGGAGAAGGGGGGAATCAAATTTTTACACGAATGTATCCAACCTAGACAATAGGGTTGGCTACAGAGTTTTCTCTAAGGAACTAGGACTGGAATTATCCATCCGAATTCCGGACCACTGCAGTTCTTAGCGGGCTGACGTTTTAGCTATAAAGGAAGCGGCTGTTTACCTTAGTATGCTTGCCAGAACGAAGACGATGATTAACGTCTTCTCGGATGGCGCCAAGCGATCATCAAATGGTGACAGGCAATAAGATCAACGGAAATAAGGTCAATTGACTTTATTTCCCACCTTGGTGCGAAATAAAGTCAATTGACATTATTACCTTTTTAAAAACGAAATAAAATCAATTGACATTATTTCTCTTTCAAACATTAAATTTGCTTAGCTTCGCGGCGGGCCGCGTCAGCGCGCCACACCGCGCGCGTCGCGCTCGCGCTCGCGCCCCGCGTACCCCGCGCGACCGGCGCGCACACCGCGTCACGCTACGCCGCGGGCCCCCCGGCCCCCCCTCCCCATCTCCCGACGTGCTGTAGCGCAGGTAGATTACATTTTTGTATACGTTTAAATAAAATTTGTATATATTTTAAACATCGAGGGCTTATATTCAATAATACCCCCTATCTGCACACTTTTCACAAAGATGAGATTCTGATATAAAAATCCACCTAAGCTTTAACTGTCATCAGTGATATTAATGCTACCTTATATAACGACAGGTAATAAGTCCCAGATGGTTTCTAAAATCAGAAATTAGTTTTTGTGCAAATTGCAGATAGAGGGTATTAATGAATTCAAGCCCTCGATATTTCACATTTTTATATTTGTAAGTTATTGGAAGCAGGGATGCCAACTTGGCTCAAACCGTGCCATTTGTTCCTATTTTATTTCAAATGGCACTTAATTTTTCAATTTGGCACAAAATGCCAAAATGGCACTTTTGTAAAAAAAATAACATTTCAATACATTTTTGTGAAATCCTTTGCGTGCACTTCTTTTTCTCAACTAAAATTTTCTAATTTATAAAGGCTATTCAACTGGTTTATCTTATTTTATCATTGCACTTTTGTTTTGAAAATGAGGCTTTATTTTATTGCTAAATCTGAATGATTAAAAGGAATTACACCTTTTTTGGCGCTTTTATTTTTCTATTTGGCACATTTTGGCACTTTTTTTATCCTCAATATGGCACCTCAAAACTAAGGAGAGTTGGCAGCCCTGATTGGAAGATTTCTGCTGTGTTTTGAGGCAACAACTTGTCTGCAGTAAAAAAGCATATAATTTGTGTTTCAAAAGTGTGTGAAAACCAATCCATTAACTTATATGATCTCGGTTCCGATATTAAATAATCAATAATTGTTTATACCCGCATTTTGGCACATTGGCTCGTTGAATGTGCCATCTAATAAATAGTGTCGTCGTTCTCCTTAGCTGCTTTTAAATGACTGCTGGCGGAGACATAAATACAGTGTAAGAAAATTCTTTTTCTAGAATTGTTTCCTTATAGAAAGGTTGGGTTCTTTTCCACCTTAGACATTCCGAATTCGTTCAAAATATGCTAATTTAAAACACAGAATTCTTTCAGTGCTCCTCCGGGGTTTTTGGACATGTACTGTTTCTTCAATTTAATAGTGTTCGCTTTATTTTTGTAGAAACGAAAAATGTTTTGCATGTTATGGATCATTTCTCCACTCTTTCTTCAAATATTTCTCGTATTCCAGCTGTACGCAGGCGTTTAGTTTTTCGCATCGTGTTTTTACATATTCGTAATTTATATTCTTTTTTTAATAGAATCAATTCGAGGTAGTTCATGATTGTGTGTGGATTAATATCACAACACTGAGGATTTGGCAAAAGCCTTTTTCATCTATTAAAAAACAACACTTACGGGGCAATGTTTATTGTAAGAACAACTTTTTTTCTATGAATCGACACACTTTAAGCATTGTTGACGCTATTTCCATTTGAATGAGGAAATAGCATCAATGACTTTATTTCCAAATTTTTGTTGACTTTATTTCGCTTTTGAAAAGGTAATAATGTCAATTGACTTTATTTCGCACCAGGGTGGGAAATAAAGTCAATTGACCTTATTTCCATTGACCTTATTACCTGTCACCCATCAAATCAATGAAAGCGGTAATGCTAAGATCGAAGGTTGCACAGAAATGTATCGCAGCTCATAAAGAAATTAGCACCGTGTTCAGGGTCAGCCTCATATGGGTCCCGGGAAAATAGAGATATTGAAGGAAATTGAAGGGCCGATGGGCTAGTCAGGAAAGGTACCAATCTCCTCTTATGTGAAAACAGAGACGTAATTGGTCGTGGCTAGAGGAGGGCACTTTTAGAACAACCAGGCTACTATGGCCATAAATATATAAGAAAGGGGACGAAAGAGTTGCTCAGCCTCTCAAGATAGGATATTGAGAGGGTCACGACTTATGTAACCGGTCACTGGTACCCCTTAAGACAAGGAAAATTCTACCACGAATATTCGCAGAAGTTGCAGAGATGAGGAAGAGGAGTAAACCGAAGAGCACATCTTCTGCAGGTGCCCAGGCTTGGCCAAGAGCAAAGCAGGCTTTTTAGGTAAGCACTTCTTTAGATCTCTTATGGAATTATCCGATGTAAGAATAATGCCAGTCCTATGAGGAATAGCCACTGAGGTTTTGTATTTCGCAGTGGTATCACAAAGGACCTGCAAGGAGGTCTAAGTGAATTGTTTATTTGCACCGACTACCACAGCAACATAACCTAACCTAACCATGCAGAACGGACTGTTCACTTTTAGTATAAGAAAGTGAAAATTTCAAGCGGCTAAAAACTACCGCTGATTTTTGAGAATTTTATTTTGCCCAAGGCGTTACGCCTTGATGATAATTTATTGAGTTAAATATTATACATTTTGTATAATCAGATTTACATGGTTTTTATTATAGTCGGGCACACGAGGGTTAAAAAAACTCTAAACAATGGAAAGGTGGCGCCGCTACCATTCTAAATCTAAGTTAGACAAAGGGAGCTTTTATCCAGTGGTCGTCTAAGGTTTCTACATAGAGCTATCAAAAAGTTCTGCACACATGCCAATGAAATGGCCAACTTTGGCCAAAAATTTTAATTGCTCGAGGCACAGTATTCATTAAATAGAATTTCAATACTCGTAGAGCAATAAAAAGTTATTGTAAGAGAATCGTGAATGTTGACAATAACTAGCCTTTGTGAGGGGTTCGAGAGGAACATTCCACGAATGATTTATGGATGGAATGATCAGCCTCATAAGCTCTTTGGGGCGAAAAGTACTGAAAGTATTTGATGTGGTATATAATCGAAGCCGACACTTTTTTTATTGGCGCCAGTTATCGAAAGAAAGAAATCTCGAATAAAGCTACATAGATCGCACACATTGACTACACATTCTGCGGCCTTCAACTGCAGTTACCGCAAGAGATCTGAAACATTAAAAGTAAGTAGTAGGCTAGTATCATCTTTCGTCAGCCAATTTCGACTTAACTAGTCTCTAGTACTATGAAAGTTAGAGAAAACGCTATTTTGTATAGAGTGGAAGTCTTGGACCCACGAAGTTTCACCCACTCAGCATTAACGAAATGAGTTTTCGACTGCTAATCAGGAGAAATTAGATGAATAAGGCACTGCGCACATTAAGCTCCTCATCATAGTAGTGTAATCGTTTCGGCATACTAAAGTATAAAGCTTTTATGCCGAACCCATGAACATATTTCAATGAAGCTCTGTACATTACGATTCAAAATCATATTTTCGCCTAATCATAAAAGATTCATGAATCGAAGCGCCCAGCATTGTAAGGCGCTTGCAGTTTTGAAATCGTCATTTGCTTACTTTTTTGTGTTGGAAATAAAATTTATTTGTCAATTCAATAGAAAATAATTGAAAATGAATCATTTCGTGCTAAAATTCGTGCAAATTGTATTAAACCACAAGCATTTATGCAATATTTCGGAGCAGAAATATTTGCGGAAGCGCGTGTTGCGATAGAACGGCCAGAAAAATTGTTATGTGTAGAAAGTGTTTATTAGCTGGTGACTTATGCAGGGCGTGCAAGTGTGCAGAAGTCGAGTCGTCATGCATTCGTTTCGGTATGATGAAACGATTACTCTACTTTGATTAGGCGCATAATGTGCCGAGTGCATTACTAATGCAAGGCTGGTATTGAATTTTATGAAAAATAATTATTTTGCCCACTTCCAGTCGACCGACAATCCAATACTTTCACTACTTTCCAAGCTTCTGAGCGATGAGCCATGCTTTTATGGTTAATTGTAGGGACACAAGGAATTTTAAGGCCTCATGATTGATTGGAGAATTTTGCGTAGTGTTAAAAAAACGCTATCGAAAAATAACCACAACAGTGTTGCAGCTCTAAAAATTAATTAATATTGATGGATTTTCGGTAGGACAAACCTTAATTGCCACATGGCGGGAGGAATTTTCCATAACTTTTAATTATAAGTCAATTTATCTTACATATTCATACATATATATGTATGCAGAAAAATTTATGGACTATCAGGAAGTTCATATACCTATACATATTTGTGTGCCTATAAAGGAAATTGTGTTCTACCCAACAGCTACAGCTACATATGTATTTAGTAAATACATAAAAAAGTCAAAGGAGCAGCGAAACGTGATTGACAAAGGCCGGCAATAATTCTTCGTTTCTTTTTTTGCTCTCCTCCTACTAGGTTATTGATGTATGTACGAGTACGTTTGTGAAGAAAACTTGTTATATTGCTGTTGTTGCGTTTATTTTTATTATTCGGTTTTCTGTTTTGCTAAAGGACTTGACAACATGCTGCACTAAATTTTCTTAGTGGCCTATAGTGAATATACAAAAACATAAAAATATGTATGTACATATGTATTTACCTATATAGAAAGTGTTGTATGAAGAGCATATGAACTGAAAAATAAACATGCATACGTGCATATATACTTTAGGGTGGTCCAAAAAAAGTAAGTTTGGAATTTTAATGCTAGGAGGTGATGATTCTATACCGAAAAAAATATACCCCGGTATTTTTATTTTGAAATCAAAAAATATTTAGAGGTCGCTCAAAGCGCTCAATGTTTTCCATGTATTTTATACTAGCCGGTCACAGATGTGCCAGGCTTCGCCACGCGCTGAATGTATGTGTATGTATGTACATTTACGTATTTGGAGAAAGAAATCATATGCCATCATGTACTTCGTTTATTATATACATAAAAAATCTTGTCTAAATCCGTTCAGTAGCGTGGTTAAAATATCTCGCCTTTCCTTTATACTATGTATAGAAGATAGTAATTTTAAATAGTTGGCAACCCCACTCAAAAAACTTAAAGTTTTTGTATAAGCGAAGGCCATGCACTTTCGTTTGGTATCTCATTTTTTTATCCAACAGGCGGTGCAGTTCATATAGTTTTTAAACAGGTGGCAACCCTACTCAGAAAAATAATGCATTATTACACATCCAGAGGCTAAGGGCTGGTTTCTCCAACTCAACTTAACTTAGCTTAGCCACTTTTTGGACTTAAGTCAAAAGTTAGCCTACGTTTTACACAGTCAAGAAAATTGGCTTAACTAAGTTAAGTTGAGTTGGAGAAACCAGCTCTAAGTCTTTTCATTTGACAGTGACGGTGCAGAACTGACGCATACGCTTATTATAATTGAATATAGCAATGTTCTTTACAGGTGGTAACCCTATTAAAATTCTAAATTAAAAAGGTCACTCTCCTATCGATTTGAGAAAATCTCGTTAAAATCCGTTTAGTAGTTTTCGAAATTACCGCGTACAAAGAATCTCGACTTTCCTTTGTCCTATGTATAGATGAGAAATAACAAATTTTCGTAGAAACGGTACAGAACTTTTGAAAATCAATATTTTTCGATTGGAAAACTATGTTTCTCTTCAGGAGACTTCGAATAACAATATCCCATTATTTGTTTATTATTAACTATTTGCTATTACTAAATATATTTTTATAAAACCCTTAAAAACCTCAAAAAATGCAAAGGGGAACCCATAAAAAATCGGTAGTATTAAAAAATGGAATAATAAACAATTGGGTATTACTACTGGTAGTCTCCTGAAGAGTAACAAAATATTGTTGTATGAACAAAAAATATTGATTTTCAAAAATTTTATTCCATTTCTACGGAAAGTAGTTTTTCCCATGTAAAAGACATGGAAAACATTGAGCGACCTCTAAATATTTTTTGATTTCAAAATAAAAAACAAGGTGTATCATGTTTTCGGTATAGAACAATCCTAAATAGAGGGTCAGATCGTTGAAATTCCGACTTTACTTTTGGCCACGCTAATGCATTTTTTTTGGACCACCCTAATGCACATATGTCCAAACATTCCTATATTCATATACACAATGAAGCGGTCATAAACAACACCGTCAGTCACCGCGTTTAATTAAGGAAACGACTACTTGACATGTGGCGAGCAACCACAAAATATTGTATGCGAAAAGCACAACCAACAACAACCACAAAAACAACAGTAACGAGAAAATCAACGCAACAACTTGACACTAAAGAAAAGGTACAAAGCGCGAAATAACCCAGCAATAAAATTCGGTATCGAAGGGCAGATTTCTGGGTGTTGCTGAAGAATTACTCAATTTTTCATGAATAGTATAATTTTTTAACAAACCGATTTCCAAGAAAAAGAAAGAAAATATAACACCTCTAAATTTAAAATGGTACGCGAATGCTTAGTGATCCATGTCATAGCTAGGCAGGCTCTGCTAACCAAGTCAAAAGGCGAACTCTGAAATCCAGGAGCGCCTGCCTTCTCAGCGGGTAGACTGTTTGGTCTGCGTTTGACCCAGGTTTCCTTTATCTGGCAGCAGATCTAATTGCGTTGATCAGCGACGAGGAATGCAAGCATTCTGGTACCAATTGGCAGTGTGGGGTAGATTCACTAACCACCTTGGTCTGGCCACTACCACACTCTGGATCCGGTGGCTGGTTGCGATGCAACTCCACATCTAGCCGACATAACGTAACTCTGCCCGCATTTGGGTATAAAACCATAGCCGGCACGATGCTTCCCGAAAAACTCACCGCAATGAAGAAAGTTACGGCAGTCTCCAAGAGCTCCTGCTCCCCGTGGTGGCAGAATTAAGTGCCTGGTCGGGGCTTCTAGCCGAGGCTGAGCTACTAACAGCTCAGCTTCCACTCAATCTCCCGGACTGGTGGCCGGTGACTAAGATGAAAACTTCATCGACCCTATACTCCGCTTCCGAGCTCCAGAGGAAATCACATTTGTATAAGTAAATTCCACCTAACCTGTGCAGTGGTTACTTGGAGCCGCGAGGATTATGAGTGCACTACATGGAGCAGTTTCTGACTTGTCTTGCTAGGTCAAATCTTTCTGCACACACGTTAACGTACTTACTCTATACCTTTTGCATTAATCTACACGCTGCTGTTTTTTTATTGTTGTTGCTGCTGTTGTAGCAGCTACTTGGTGTCTACACAAAATCCTGCAGTTACAATGCATTTATTGAAGATACAAACTAAAAGATACAACACTTCGCTGTCAAATCGATGCAACAGACGCGAAGTCTGGTAGAGAGGCGAAGTTGGTTGTTGGTCGTTTGTCGTTAGTTGTGGCAGCAGTCAGCGTAGTTTGTTAAAAGTTTACGGGCTGACTACAATAGGGGCAACAGCGGTTTTCGGCTAACAGGAATTACTAACAAAAGGCCAAGAAAGCGGGTAAAAAATGATAGGAACATTTTGTGTGTCTGGCTATTGGTTGATTGAGGTGAAAATGTGCGCTGTTAGCTGAGTATGTAAAAGGTGCCTTTCAATGTTGGCTGAGCATACAAGTCACTCACTTATTCCTTGGTGTTGCTTAGTCTAATATGTTTGTAGATGCGCTATGTTCGCTTTATGGTGGTTACTGTTAGTAGGTGGTCACCTCTTCTTGATATCGTTGATATTCGTATGAACTTGTCTGTTATTGTTCTTGCAAGCGTTGTATTAGACCAGGGCCGGCGAACCTTCATACATACAAGTGTCATAATTTCCGAAGAATCATCCAATGCAGCCTTGACGTGCCAAAAAGAAGCCACGTCGTGTCATCGTTCTTGGAGACATTGGTTGACACTAAGTCGTGAAAAAAATACGAATTAAGTGTCACTTAAATGTCGCTGTGTATCTCGTGTGCATACGCCATCTTCAGCAGACACCTAATATGTCTGGAATTAAATTCAAAGTTTCCAATTTTTTATTATTAGAATATGTAAACAAGTGCAGTTTATCAAGTGAAGTCACATCAGGTTACATAATAATATTGAGTGTTTCCGATAACTCCGTGAATTCAGAAAACTTCGATGAAAATTCGTCGATGAGAAAATTTATTACCAAAGAAAACTCTTCAGTGATTCTTGATCTGTCTGGTTTTTTCATCTAAATTCAAATTTGTTTTTAAATTTGTTAATTTTGGCAAACATTTGTAATTTTTGGAAACAATGGGATGCCCCATACTTATCAATGTAATATCTGTAAAAAAGGTGCTACTAAATTTAGAGTCGACTTTATTTCGACTATGGATATGCCTCAATATCTTTACCAATCTTTTTCAGTTTAGCATAACAAGCGCGAATGAGATCTATACATAATTATAATAGTTTTATTATAGCCTTGAAGCTTTGCGTTCAAATACTTGAAATGCTTGCGTATATCCGTAAAAACCATCAATTTTACAAACCACGTATAAGTCTCAAACTTTCGTTTATTTAATGCCTGTGAAGATATGAGGTTAATTATTTTTGAGAACTACGCCCAAGGATGGCGAAACCATGCTTTGCGCACAAAGCTCATTGACGAATTATGCAATAGAACTCAAGAATCGAATGTCTTATGTGGATTTTGTGGGTTACTGTCTGTATTTTTATCTCTTCTGACCTGTTTTCTTGGCTGTGAGCAGATCTTGCTTTGATCTCCAATTTAACGAAAAAATGAAATTGTGTCGATTGGAATTGGGTTGAATTTTTCCGTGATGGGCTTCGGAAATCAAGTTGAGTGCATGACAAAGGTGATTCGAGAGAAATACTTAGATGTTTTCTGCGATGTTCTTTTTTTCTGAGTAAGAAATTTGGTTTGTTTTTAGTCTGAGCATATATGTAAGTTCTTCTTTTTGGCTCCAAGAACCCAGAAATTATTTTTGAGATCTCGGTAGGTAGTATTGAGCATCCACTCCGCTTGTTCTCTTGAATTTTCGCCGTGTCTATCCTAAATTGCTAACCTTAATATTTTTTTATATTCATTTCATTGCCTTCGGATGCACTAATTGAATAAGTATTTTTTACATGTCAGCCGCAAGCAACTATTCGATATGTATTTTCTTCGTTTCATTCAAGTTATAATTCACTTAATCAATCACTTTCCACCTACCTCAAACATTTTTATGTCTCTATTTCCTTTCATGTTTTCGTTTCCTTTGTCTCGACAGTCCCATAATTTTCCAAATATTTTTGAAAATGTTTTCCATACCACGCCATCATTTCCTACATAGCGATATTGACGTGCTTAGCCATAGCTATCAATGCGCTTTGATTTGTGCTACCCGTGTTTCAAGGGGTACAAAATACCTCACCTACCTTTGTAGAAGGCGCGTACTCATGCATATTGTGCGGCAAAGAAGTTGGGGAAGCTGCTATAGATTTATGTATTTATTATGCATATGTAGTACAAGTACAACTTATGCAACACGTAGACAAGTTTTTAACGAAATTGGTAGGGGAAGGAGAGAGGAGATTAGATGCTTTATATATTAAGACCCTTAATGTACAAAATTCACACCAAATGAAACTTATACATACGTCTCTCAATTATGTGGCAACGACAAAATCCATTCCACTGATATTTTTAGAAAATTTGTGCTGCATTGTCTGACTTGAAACCCGCGACCGACTGGTATTAATATAGCCATCAATTCCGTCCCGACTTTCTCTGTTTTATTGTCTTTTTTAGGAAAATGACTAGTCTTTTACTGGTTTAGTCTTCTTCGGCCTACTTCGGTATTTCGCGCCGTGACAACGGTAGCTGTGTCGTTTACGTGTTCCAAATGATCAACAGCATCTGACATCTCCCATGTGTTTAACTAGGGTCGCCAGATTGGATTTTTCGCCCTGAGACTCAAGGGTCTCGGATCGAATATCGAGGCTCAGGGTTTGTGACCAAATTCTCGGGGTTTGAGAAAAATTCTCAGGTATGTTTATCTAGTTAATTTTGAGTCTTTAGCCCAGGAAAGTCATGCTTCGTCTAATGTTTTCACATAGGCTGTGACCTTCCATGGTTGATTTAAAGCTTTGTTAAGAAATATTAACAAAAACCAAAAAAAGTGAAGATTAATAATTCTATTTCTCAATTTCGGGTTCTGGGCATCTGAAAAGGTATGTTTAACCTTTGAACAGTATTATTAATTCTACCCCTATAGTGGTAAACCGGCAAATGGTTGTAGTGGCAAAT
The DNA here is from genome assembly GCF_013731165.1 of Rhagoletis pomonella. Lineage (NCBI taxonomy): Eukaryota > Metazoa > Arthropoda > Insecta > Diptera > Tephritidae > Rhagoletis > Rhagoletis pomonella. Next base: position 59,514,915 of record NW_023458559.1, on the reverse strand, counting down.
AAGAAGAAGAATGGTAAGCTTCGCGGAAATGGCGGAGCCTATAGATATTTCATTCACGAAACATAACCCTTACTTCATTCATATCAGGTATTTCTGGAACAACAACAACTACTTATATACATAATTTATGCCACAAACAAAAACATACCCAATGAATAGAAAACCAAACAGACAAATTGATTAGTTGTTTCGACTAATGTTTACCATTCTAGCGTTAAGCTTTTCACGATTTCACCTATTATAATCGTCTACTTTGCGCTGTTGAATGCGTTTAATACGTCTAGAGTTGCAAAACGCTCCTTATATAAACGCTCTATATATATAATACGATCTATACCTTTCGCCGGATTTTCAATAATGAGATGTCAAATTAAAGCTCTCACTCTGTAGATGTGCAAACTGATTTTAGTTTTTCGAGAAGAGTTGCCACCTGTTGAAAAATTAAATACAAATTATTTAATAATCAATGCCATCAAGCGTTAACCGAAAAGCCTTCGACTGCAGATGTGCAATAAGGTTTTACTTTTTTGAAAAGAGTTGCCACCTTTTAACAAATTATATTCAAGTTATTTAAAAAAATATATCAATTATTACAAAGTGCCAAACGAAAGGGGTTTTAGGAAGTAGTAGTTTGAAAATATTTTTAAGAGGGTTACAACCTGCTTGAAATGTCGAATTTAGTTAACTTATTTATACACAAGTTATTCGAAATATCAAAATATGGATGTCAAACGAAGGAGTGTTAGGAAATCTTTGGTTTGAACGCTAAGGATATTTTTGAGATGTTGGGAGAAGGTTGCCACCTGTTTAAAAAGTTAAATTCAAATTATTTTATAATTAAAATGAATTATTTAAATATGGGTATCAATCGAAAGGGGCTTGCAAAAATTTTATTTCTGGGGGTTTGTAGCGGGGTTGCCACATGTTTGAAAATTAAAATTCCACTTAATTCATCAGTTAATAAAAATATCTATCGCAGTGTTCGACAAAGGAGAGTTAACAATGATTAAGCTTGAAAATAGTTTTGAAGAGAGCTGCCACCTTTTGAAAGATCTAACTCAATTAACTAATTCAAAAAGTATATGAAATAAAAAAATACCGTAGTCAAACGAAAGAATGTTAAGAAATCGTTAGTTTGAACATTTCGAATGTCTGAAGAGAGTTGCCACGTGTTTAAAAAGTTACATACAAATTATTCATTAAGTTGGATGAATTATTAAAAGATGGGGATAAATCGAAATGGGTTCGAAAGGTATTTCTGACCTTTACTTAGGAGAGTTGCCATTTGTTCGAACAATCAAACTCGAATTAGTTCATCAGTTCATTATTCAAAGAACGTAAATCTATAAGAGACAACACGTTATAATTGTAGCTAGTGTGAACATCAAAAGCGTGGGCAAAAGAGAAGGAACGCTCCTGATGTTCACACTCGCTACAATTATAACGTGTTGTCTCTTATAGATTTACGTTCTTTGGCTCATTGAAATACGTGTGTATCACAATGTCTGACGAAAGAGATTTAAGAAAATCTCAGTTTGAGAATACTTTTGAAAAGGAATTTAAAAAATGGGAGGTCAAATTATACACCTTAGCCTGTAGATTTATGATCAAGTTTTATTTTTTAAATTAAGAACTTTTTTCGTCGGTATAGGGTATTTGAAATTCGATGAAAATAAAAACATGCACTAGGCAAGACTGCTCTTCACTCAGAAACGGCTGCACGGTTTTGATGAAATATGGCACTCGGATCCCTTATAACTGTAACTAACATTTGGGATATTTTAAAAGGTTTTTAAAATTCAATTTTGGGCATTTTAACGCCGTGGGAGTTCACTAGTTAAAATTTATTTTATAAAAAAACATAACTTCTGAGCCTCTTCTTCTTTAGCAATATACATATGTACATATATTTCAGTTTTTCTTTTGCTGAAGTTCAAAGAAAAATTCTCTTCTATCTTTTTTTAAATATCGTTTTATTTATTTCTCTTCTGCGCAGTCGCATGTTCACATGTATATGTATATGTATTCTAGCCATTACAAAGTATAATTTTGAAAGTATAGCATATTTTGCATGCTCAGTATACTTTCTTGAAAGTACAGTAATTTTAATCACGAGCTGTTCTAAAAAACTGTGTACAAAGTTTCAAAACTACATATAGTCGTATTATTTATCAGATTATTCAAATTAAATAATGTCAGTACTCATTTAAGTTATAATTTTTCTTAGTGTATTTCAAATAGTTATTCATAGTCTTATTTACGCTATATTGAATAGTTGCGTCATCTCAGTCTTGCCTCTACTTGCATTTCCTTTTGAAGGTTTCGAATTACCGCAATAGTCGTTTAAGTTGATTTAATCGAATATGTTTCAAGTCACAAACCTTTGAAAATACAAAGTACCGCTCAAGTTAGAAAAAGATACTTAAATTTCGCATTACTTTGATATACCCTTTTTACGCTAAAGTTAAATGCTATAGTGTATGCCATAGTAAGTAGTCATCAGCCGTTTTCTGTTAAATCTAGCGAATTTTAGATACTATCGGCAAATCCGTTCGCTATGCGTACTCGCTTTTTTGAGTCGAATACTTTTCGATTACTGTACCCATAGTATCCTACATATGAATATAAGTGAACCTTTCACGATTTCTGCAGAATTTTTTTTTTGCGTAAAGTATCTTTTATATCCCCCAGGATCATTTCCATTGATTTATTTTACTTTCTTACTTATATGTAAATCTAACGTCTCCTATTATTAAGAACTTTAATTTCTTATTTTTATCTTGCCCTTTTCTTCTTCCTCTTTCATTTACCCTGCAACACCTCGCATTCAGTTAGCTGCCGGCTCAGTGCCATGCACATGCAGTATCATCTCAAAGGGATCCCATTCTAAATCCGACTCGGCCTTTACACGACCGCCACCGGAACTGATCCCACGGCGTCCCATACTCGTGACACCAGCGCCGACTAAGCTGCTTGCTTGATGCAAAGGCACCATGCCCACCACTCCACCGTCTTCATACACGCCTGAAGTGGCGCCCAACATGCTCATAGGTGGCGGCATACCCAGACGCATGTAACGCATATGTTGTGCTGCCGCTGACTGCAGCTGCTGATGTTCGCTGACGATTTCTTGTATCTGTTCACGAGTTTGTTCACGCTCGTCCACCTTCTTGATGAGTATGTCACGCATGAAGTCCATGCGTTCAAAGTGCTCCCAAGTGGAGTGGAACGACTGTTGAGTGAAGTGAGCGCGACGCTCTTTCTGCAATTCATCCACATAGCGCTGCTTGATAATGGACCAACGTGTTTGTACGAGACCTGTTGAGTAGGGAGAGAAAGAGAGAGGGAGAAAATGGGCACATATTCACCAGAAAAGAAAAGTTAGTAAACTTGGTTTCAAATAACCACGAGATCCCAGCCACATTTTACACGTTCACCCCACTACTTACTTGCCGTCAGTCCCAACTCAGCCGCTACTTCCTTCCACACCGCCGACGTACGATTTTGCGCCTTTCGCTGCCCTGGCACAGCCTCTTGCTGTCGGCCCGCCCACAAAGGTGGATGCGCTTTGATCACGTCAATAATACGTCCGCGCATGCTGTTGTTCATCGATCCAGGGCGTCCCGGCTTGCGCATTGGTGTCGTAGTAGCCTCTACCGTTATAGCCGCTGGTGGCACAAGCCCGGTGAAACCAATAAAGGGGCTCGTCTCAACACTGATCTCAGTCTGAGGTGTTAGTGGCGTCGAAGTGAGCAATGATTGGGGTATACCGCCAAGTGACGTCAGCTGTTCATGCATTTCTTGTTGTGGCAAAGGTGTCTGGACCAACTGCTGTTGTAGTTGCTGCTCTTGTTGCTGCTGCGTTTGTAGTTGTGGCGGTTGCGGTAGCCATGTAAAGCTACCACTTGGTCGTCCGCGCCCTTGCGTTTGTGGTGTGGTTGGCGTAGGTGGTGGCGTCGGGAGTGACACTGCAGTCGGGGACTGCAAGTGCTGTTGGCTGCCATCATTGGCCGCACCAGCAGCACCTACTATCTTTGCCACAGTGATGTTATACATGAAAGACATCGGTTCAAAATGCTCCCATTTAGTGGTGAAACGTTCCTTGTGCAGGATCTGGCGATGCACAAGATTGTGGTAGTGGTACTTCATTTGACTCCAGATGGACTGCAGTTTAACTGTTAGAGAAGAGGAATATGGAATGTTTTTGTTAGGGAGGCAAGTTATCAGTATACCACAACGCCTGAGAAAGGCTCCAGGAGGCAGACAATGAGGACTGTGATTACAATGCATTCTCAGGAAGTAGAAAGCTGGACCCTTCTAAGTAATTTCTATATTCTAAAACCAGGCATGGCGAGCCCAAGAGGTTTAAAGTAAAATTAACGCACATCACATTCGCTTGGCGCTCCAAATCCTGAAAAGTGCGATACTTTGCAGAAATTTACGATTTGTGACTAGGGATGAAACGATATCATGTGGGTATCGATACTTTTACTTGGAGGTAGTATCGAGAAAAAGTATCGATGCATGAAAATTATCGGAGCTAAAGTATCGATACCTACTCGTATCGGTAATCATTGGGTACTCCGTATTAAGTTAAATTTATTTTTTAAATCAGAAGTTAATCATCCTCTGGGAGTCCTAACCTCCGAATAATAAAATCTAATAATGTAAGAACTGAAAATAAATAAAACTCCGTCACATAGCAGAACCATATGTTTAATGATGAATGGTATTTACACAGATACATATATGTACATTAGAAAAGATTACAAGTTAATCTTATTTAAGAAAACATTTATTAATAAAATATTTCAGCGAAAAAATTATTTTCTTGTACTTCCCAAGGGTAGAAGTTTTTCCAAATGTTTGCCAGTCAACCGATTTTTTGACGGAGTTATTGTTGCTCCTGCTTTCGATGTTGCAACTATATGTAAATATGATCGTGCTTGTATATACGACAAAGGAAACGCAGTTTTAAGATCCTCCCATGGGTTCGACTTCAGGAAGGATACTGGGATGGATAAAAAAAACCATTTTGAATTTTGAAATGCTGACATCAGATTCATAATCAAAAAGCTCAGAAACCCACTGGAAACGAGTTTTAACCCTTGACAATGCTTAAAACGTTCAGTATCAACGTTTTAGTTTTAGTACTTTTCTTTTTCATTTGATCGCCATATTGGATCCGCCATTTTGAGTTTAAAAAAATTTACTTCAGATTCGTAATAGGCGACCCTAAAAACTCTCGAGTGCCGGGTGTCGAATAAATACAATCATTTTTTTTAATGGATCGCCATTTTGGATCCGCCATTTTGAATTTCGAAAAACTGACTTCAGATTCCTAATTAGCGACCCCAGCAACCCCCTAGTAACAAGTTCCAACCCATGACAATGCTTAAATCGTTCAGTATCAACGTTTTAATTTTACTAGTCTCTTTTCGAGAGCATATTTTCGGGCACCACAGTAATTATATGTAAAAACCACATTTTTAGCTGCACTATAATATGTCAAGAAAAAAAAAAAAAAATTTAGAACATCAGTGTTTTTATAAAAAACCGATCAGCGCGACCTCTAAGAAAACTTTTTTTTTTCAAAATAAAGAAACACGTTTTTCTTTTTTTATCACAAATAACAATAATTTGAGGTAGAGTTTATGGATTTCCAAAAAAAAATTTTTTGAACCACTCTAGTACTTATTTTTCGATACCAATTCAGTACTTTGTTCAAAAGTATCGATGCCAAAATTACATGGTATCGAACGAAAAGTATCGAGTATATACTTGTATTTACTCGTATCGTTTCATCCCTATTTATGACCTGCTGGTCTGCTTAAAAAGAGTCGAGCTGTAGTAGTTCTTGCGTGATATCTTTATAGCATCGCTCTCATCATTAAGAGGCATGCACTCTCTCTCTCTCTATTTCTAAACGGATCGGCTCAAGAGGGTTCGTAGTGTTAAGGGCAAGTGCTTCTTGAGTAGAAATGAGTGACAATCTGTCTACATGCTTACAAATCACGCGAGCCTCTTAAATGAGAATAACTAAGTAAGGAGTAGAACTCCTCTAAAGACTTTTCAGGCGTCCACCGCTTTACAGGCTTCCAGCACTGTATTAAGCTTTAGGTTTGGTATTGCGGAGTGAGCGCTGAAAGCCATTACGCCGAAAAGGCTTGGTTTGGAGTTCCACACTAGGAAACAGGTTTGATAGGAATATTCTGGAAGGACGATAGAAAGACCCAAGGGATGGTCTGCATAAATCTGTTCCACCTCTCGTATTTTCCTGTTCTTTAGAACTGGCCAAGATAAGATGTTCAGGATCATTGATTTGCCGAAAGAGTACTATGTATAAGCCAAATAAACCAAGTAAATATGTACGAATGGCGTGGGGCCACACTTTGTAATGGAACCTTCCTATAAACTTCCTTTTTCGATAACCTGATCACTGTGGCTTCACCGATGTTGTAGTTTCATCTACACTGGAAGCTCTGAGTGGCTTCGAATCGAATCGGAGATACTTAGGTTATTATTTTCCTCGTTTTACTCAGTGCCCAGATGGATGAGCAGAGCAGACTTTCTCTTACTTGCATCCTAGGTCGCATGAGTACAAATACATATGTATAAGAGACTATATAACAGCTTAGTTTTTTTTAAAGTAAATTACTACCAAGCAGAGTATTTCTGGTAAGAAAAGTAGAGTGATATGCCATACACATATCACTGTATTTTACAAAAAAAAGGGGCCTAGATAAAACATGCAAAAAGTTGGATCCGATAGTCCTTCCGAAAAAATAATGTAGAAGCCTATTCGATATAGGAAGTGACTCAAATATTGGGGACGTCAAATGTTCCACTTCCACTAACCGTATGCCTACTCTATACGTATGTATACATTAGACTGCATCACTCCCCAAACAAAAAAAAAACTGGTACTGTGTTTCCATTGGAATTTTAAAATCTATTATATTTTAAGCCGTCCACCAAAATATTTCGGAAAAATATTAAGATTTACGTGAGCTGGACCGATTTGAAAATACCTCCAAAAATGGAGTTTTTTATGAATAAAAGTTTTTATGAATACAATGACAAAACGGTCTAAGCTTTAAAAATTTGCATAAAAATGTTTTTAAAAAATTAAAAAAAATTTTCAACAGAATCTTAATAATGAGATTTTTGATGCTGCTTTTAAACTTTTTTCAAAGATTGAGATAAGAAAAACTTGAATAACTGAACCTAAACTCTTCCGAGTTAAACTTGTGAGGTATCATTGGAAAAATATTTTCTCACCCATTTGATTTATTTGCTAATGAACTCATTTAAAGGATGAAAGGAAAAGGTAGGATGAACGAACATCATTCAAAGTTGAATTAAGTTGTGTTGGTATTTGAAATTTTAAAAAATTCTGACACGATTGACTTTTTGTTGCAGAGAAAAAAAAAAAACACAGTGATCGTCCAGTATAACGAATGATATAATGTCTGTGTTCATACGCTATATCGAGAAGTACGTTGTATCGAACTAAAATTTTATTATGAGAATTCAATAAAATCAGTCTATACATATGTACATATATTACATATGAGCCCCATATTTCAAATTCCCTTAAGTGTTTTTTTTTTTAATTGTTTTACCCAATAAAGGAATTTTTCCAGTTCAATAAACGCGACCACTTATAAGAAGTTATACTTTTGAACAGATGGTAATTCTACGTACGAAAAAATCATGTCATTCAAGCATACAAAGTAAACAAGCGTTCGTTATATAGAATACTCCTTTTTTCAACCGTTCGTTGTTTAGAGTAATCAATGCTTTTAAAATAGGCATTCGTTGTTTGGAGCGTTCGTTATATAGGCATTCGTTATACTGGACACTGTACTGGGAAAATACCTTTCTACTGAGATCCCATAAGTCTAAGTCAGAATAGTTTTGGCCCAGTTATTCAAGTTTTTCGTAAATAAATCTTTGAAAAAAAGTAAAAAAATACATCATCAAAAATCTCATTATTACGATTCCGTTAAAAAGGATTTTAAATATTTTTATGCAGATTTTTTAAGCTTAATTTGTTTTGTCATCTGAGAAGACTTTTTTCAAAAAGTTCTCTAAGAAACTATTTTTATTCATAAAAAACTCCATTTTTTGGAGGTATTTTCAAATTGGTGCAGCTCACGTAAATCTTAATATTTTTCCAAAATATTTTGGTGGACGTCTAAAAAAATATAAAACATATTGTAAACCCGGAGGAAACACCACAAGTTTTTTTGGTAATGCAGTCTAGTATACATACTATGTAAATGTTTAGCAACAACTATTAACTAAGAAGTAAGAAATTCATAAAAAAGCAATCGTGTTATCTCTGTCTCACCTGTTGGAACGTGCCCGCCAAACTGTTCGGCTATCTCGTTCCACATGGGCGCGGTGACGCTACGGCACATATGCAGCTTATTATTCGAATCCCATATCTCTGGATACTTTTTGATAGCTTTTAGCAATTGGGCGCGATTTACGAATGGATCTTCTTTCGGCATTGCTGCGGCAGAGGCTGGCGGCGATAAAAATGAGCGGTGACGAAAGCAGACTTGCTTGCCGATTGCCGACGACGACAGTAAAAAGGGCGTTGAATAAACGAGTGCGCGCACGCGTAATGTTGTGATATTGTACGTGTGTGTGTGTACGTGTGACGGTTTATCGATAAAAAGTATGGTAACAATGCAAGGCAAAAACCGTTATTCACACAAAAAGTAATGGCAAACAAATACAAAAACAATAAATAAGTATGGCGTTAGCAGCAGCAACGACACTTGAAGCAGCGCGAAAGTACGGCAAAGATGGAAATTAGAAATCACTGAACCCGGAACTGACTTTGCAACAATTAGTTTATTACTGAAATCCTTGTTAATTATACGCGCCGTATGACCGACGCCGTAACGCGTCCTTTGACATCAATTATCGGCGAATAACTGAATGCAGAGAGCGCGCGAGAATATAGTACGAATATGAATGCGAAAAGGCATCCAACGATTGGGGAAAATAGAGAACATCGACAACAGACATCGTACAAAAGCGTCTCAATTGCAATAAAAACAACAACAACAACAGCAGCGGCAGCGGCAGCGACAACAATAGTCAAAGTATTTTGAGCAGAAGCAAAAACACAGCAAAGCGTGCGAGCAAAAAATCGAAAAATGAAATAAGAAAAAAAGAAGAAAAAGAAAAAACCAAAAGCAACAGCCAACAGCCGACAGACAGCAGCAAACAAAACCATAGCAAAGTGAAGCAAATCGCAATGCAAACGCCGCCAGCGGAGCCAACGTTCAAAAGAGTTGGTAATTCCGCATAAGAAGGGGCCTGAAAGAGGCAACTAAAGCAAAGCGCAAACAACGCATAGCAGCGATGGCAAAAACAAAAGGCAGTTAGTTACATGCACAGGCTGTTGGGGAAGAAACACCATCGGGCAACTGAGGAGGTGCAGAGCAAATTCCATATATAGTAACGGCGGCGAACACGAACAGTGGGTCGAGATGATAAACTGATTAGGTGAGAAGATAATAAATTTAGCGGAAGAGTTTGGAATACGAAACAAGCAAATGAAGTCGAATGGATGGGTAATGCAGAAAATGGAAAGTATTGGAAGAAAAATTTTTAAATTGAATGAAGGGAAATAAAATAGTAACGAAACAAGTGGAGAAAACGAAATAGAAAGGCAAGAAATGGAATAAAACAGTGGTCGGCATTCTAACACATTCAAACGATTCAATAAGTGAGACTGTGTACTTTAAATGCACTACTAAGCAGTGTTGCCGCGAATCATTTTTAGTGGTAGCCAAATTCCTTTTAAAAAAGGGCTAAACAAAATTCTTTGTGGCTAAAAATGGTAGCCTTAGCATTTTACTTACATACGCATATCTAAGTACATATATACGCAATCATTTTCAATAAGTAATGGTATAGAAAAACAATGTACTCTGGAAAAAAACTAATATTTTATCCAACCAAAAACTTTTTTGTGTAAACGACACTAGCTTGCTGGCTCCATCAAATGATTGTAACATCAGGATCGAAGCTTGTAACTTTCCAGCATGCTGGTACAATATATATTTCTTTACAAATAAGGTCAAGGAATGACCGAAATGATTAGAGCCGAAATTTAATAATTTGTCTACCATTTTTTATTTTTTTTTTTATTCACAACCGCAATATCGTGAACTTTAGTCTTCCACAAACCCGGCTTTGACTCACATAGTGCAAGAAATTTCCGCAAAAATACTTTTTACTTAGAAAAATTAGCTAATTTCACCATTCACGACACAAGCATGCTGGTGCAATCATAAGATTTTCAAATAGTCTTTTAAGTCACACCAGCAGCTAGTACAATCACACCACAAGAACATACACGGTCAATCGACTTGATGGGCCATTTAACAAATTAAGCATATTAAGGGCCGTAAACTTATGCGTTTTAAACTATATTTAAATCGTTAAAAGATAAGTTAACGGACCTAACGCTTTTATAGTATGTATTTATAAAAATGTAAGGAACATACAAACATATATGTATATATATATATATATCAGTATCTCTTAGTTTAAAAATTCATCTCTTACATAAATTAAAAAAATTAGATTAAATGAAGCATATACAACTTTTTCATGCCAAGGATGAATAAATTCGCCAAAGGGCTAAAAAAGGGCCAGGGGCAATTTTAAATTTATGTTGCCAAAAAAAGTATGTGGTAGCTAAATCTAGCCACCAAAGGGCTAAAACGGCAACACTGCTGCTAAGCTTCCGCTCTTCGTATACGTGTGAAACACACATGTGCTCATAAAGCGCTCAGGGAGCTATGGCCTGCCGATCACTGGAATAAATTGATCTAGAAGAGATTGTAACAGAGTGAAATGAGAGGAAGCCGAATAAAGTTAAGGATAGTGAAATAATGTAAAGTCAAAGTGACTTGAAATTAAATGAATGAATTAATTGAATGAAAGGAAATTAAACCGTTATCGAAGAAGTAGAGAAAACGAAGATGAAAGGAATGAAATGAACTGGAAGGGAATGAAAGAGGCTTGAATGAGAGAAAGTTGAGGGAGAGTTAAATAAAGTGACTTGAAATTAAATCAAGTGTACTGATATGAGAGGACTCATCTTAGATCAAATCAACTGAGAGGTGATGGAATAAACTGGCCTGAAAAGAAAGTAGGGAAATAAAAGTGATGTAAAGTGGCGTGAAATAAAATGAAATGGAATGAGAAGAAGCTCAGTAATATGAGCTAAAATAAAGTTGAAATTAAATAAACTAAAATAAAACGAGACAAGAGAAATTAGAATAAAATTAGTTAAAATGGAATGTGAAAAAATTACGTTAAATAAATAAGTGAAATGCAATAATAAACAAGTAAGAAAGTCTAAGTTCGGGCGGAGCCGAACATTAAATACC
>NW_023458559.1:59450072-59463489 GCF_013731165.1 Rhagoletis pomonella | reverse complement strand
ATTTTGCTTATTTACGAAGCCATTCAACCAGAAATGAGCCTCATCGCTGAACAAAATTTGTCGATAAAAAAGCGGATTTTCTGCCAACTGATTTTGGTAATAAAATTCAATGATTTGCAAGCGTTGCTCGTTAGTAAGTCTATTCATGATGAAATGTCAAAGCATACTGAGCATCTTTCTCTTTGACACCATGTCTGAAATCCCACGTGATCTGTCAAATACTAATGCATGAAAATCCTAACCTCAAAAAAATCACCCGTTATAAGTGTTTTGTGTTATTTATTATTACCCTCTGAAGGTATTATATTCGTTTTTGGTTTTAAAAACTATATTATAACAAGATCTCAGTTTTAAAATAAAAGATTCGTTAAATCGATTCCATGAATTTTATTTAAACGAATTGGAGATTTTTTTCAGAAATTGCGTCTGGACACCCTGCTTCTAAACGTGAAACAGCTGGTGGGCTCTCAATATTAGCAGCCTTAGAAATGATTGGAGTGAGATGTAAGGAAGAAGAAGAAGAAGTTGTTTGCCGTGTTGTTTTTGTTCTCGTTCCAATATTCAATGTTAGAAGCAATATAGTTTTAATTTTATGCGAAATGGATACAAAATCAGCACAACTTTTAAACAGATTTTGTATACATGGGTTGCAGACTATTTTTACAAAGAACTCCCACGATGTTCAATAATTAAAGTGACTGTTATATGTATATAAACTTTATTTTATTGCAGCGAAACCGAGTGTGTGTCTACTCGCTACGCATACTTGACGTATTTGGTGTCCACATGACCATGCGGTCTTTCCTGTCAGAGGGCAGTGTCTACTTATTAAAGTCCTATAAGGATTTCGTTTCATCTTAAAAAGGTTGCCCTTCCACGATGAAAAATGGGTTTGATGTTACACTGGACTCTGTAAAAGGGCATATTTTTGGCTTCTTGTCCTCGTCTAGCTCATGCATTTCGTAATATTGTCGTTTGAAACAACCATCTGGTTTTTAGGGCAAGGACGGTTAATTAGGCTTTCTTCTCAAAAAGAAGCCAACACTGTTAAACCATACTACAACCCAACTACTATCTGCGCTATGACTAATAAATAATCAAGACTCTCCATCTCCTTGTTTTTGGTTTTCCTAAAACCAAAGACTTTAATTTATTTATCTACGCTAACCACGAAACTTCATTGCGCTAATGTGACTAATTTCATTTTTGACATTCACTTGTCAAAGCTACACAAATTTTCAATATTTTCGCTTTTCCGCGACGACAAACAGTTGTGAGCAAACAACTTCAAAAACCATATTCCAAAAACAAAATATGCAGAAGACCTCGAAGAATATAATAAGCAACCATGAGAAGCGGCTGATGAGCAAGCAAACCGACGGACCGACGAATGGACGGACAGGACAAATGGAACATAAATGAAGCAACCGAAAATAAACAAAATTAAGTTAAATTGCATGTAGCACAGCAGAGCAAGCAAAGCAGTCCTCCGAGCGGAAAGATGTGGAAGAGGGAAGGGTGTCTCGTTTGTGGGGTAAGACAAGTAGTAGGAGTACTTAGAAGAAGGAGGGGGCCTCGGACATGTCGTAGGTGGTGTTAGATTGCCGTGTATCCTAATAGTCGTTATTTCACTTGCAGCAAGCGGAGTGGCTGGGTGCGCGCCCAACTCATTTAGACGATTGTCTGCCCAGAAGTGTGTTTATTTATTTGAGTCTCTCTGTGTAGGTGTGTGAATGCAACTAAAATTGTGTAATTGCATTGGTTTGGTGGTTTCGTACAACAAACTGACAATCAAAACACTGACTGACTGACTGCCTGCGTAAATGAGAGACGATCGAACTGACAGACAATTAGGTACACAAATGCACAAAAGTAAATGTCAGCAGTGGAAACGGCATACAATTTCGGCAGCTAATTGTGGATGAGACAGGAGGAAGAGAGGTGGCGTTGTTATTGTGCAAACCTCAACAAAAGTGCTTTTTGGTGTAAGCAACAATGTGCACACACAAGACTGTTAGTGGTTTTAATAGTTGTTGTTATTGTTATTGTAAGTTTTAGTCCGTTGTGTTGTAGGTGGTTTTAGTTTCTTCTGCAATGGCGAACTGCAGAAAGGAACAACACCGCCGCCATCACCATCGATCCATTGTTGATATTCGCCACCTGTCGAAAATTTGATTTCTATGTTTCTATCTTTCGAAAGCGTACTCTACCCGACTCCCCTTTGCCACACAACGAAGAGAAATGAAAATTGAAAACCACAAAATTGACTGGTAAATTAATTAGAACTCGAATTGCTTGCAAGTACTCGCAGACACTCCTCGTAGCATGGATGGTGCATAGCAAGCAGCCAGTGGATAGTGGCTGAACTGCGGTGGGGTGAGCTAAGCTGACTCTGCAGCAAGTGTCCAAAAAATTAATAGATGTACTTGCTGCTGTATTGGATTTGATTTGCATATTCAATATGCAAGAATACAAGCAACACACACACACACACATACACAAGGGAAGTATGCGAGTGTGTGCATGGCACATGTCCAGGAGCAAGCGCTGGCTACCATTTTGCGGTATCGTTTTTGAATTGGCAATCAAAGGTGTGGCTGCTTTTGATTTTTGTTGGTTTTGTTAAAATGCATCGAACGGAAATTGAAGTGAAAAAAAAAATCAGCAATTATTAAAATCATAACAAACATTGAATCAATTTCTTAATGGAGCACAGATTTATTTCGGAATTACAAGAGGAGGTACCATAAAATTGGATAACCTTCTATTTACTTATGAAGATAGATGATTTTTGCTAAGGATTGGTAGCTCAGAGCAGTGATTTGTAATTGAATATGAAGTAGTTTTTTCTCGTTATTCGAAGGAAATATTCACTTACCTATATATGTATAATAGTTAGTATATACATTAGCACGAACGCCAAGGTCTCACCTACTGTGTAAATTTTTTGGCGCTGACTGTTCAGATATTCAGTCGTTTACCCACTAAGCTAAGTGTGCCTTATAGCTAATATAAAATGTTGTTTTATCTAGTTTGCGAACTACTCCCTTACTAGTGTAAGAAGCAAAGCTCTCTCTGACTCAGAATCGATGGGGTAGAGACACCGATTGCAAGGGCGCCCACGAACACAATGGAGGGACCAAGTTCGGACGTTGTTCTTCAAGCTTTAACTCGCTTTGGACTGGATTACCATCTGGTCGAGTTTGCTCATCGCTTATTAGGCTGTAGAGTTATATATTCGGAGATGAGAAAGATATCCGTAACGAGATATGCAAACCGCGGCACTACACAATGTGGTGTTCTTTCTCCAGTCCTTTGGAATCTAACGGTGAATACTCTGCTGTCAAGGTTGCAGGGTACAGGTTGCCAGGTTATTGCGTACGTGGATGATCTTGCCCTGATGTCAGCTGATAAGCACCCCCAATTTCTATGTGACTTAAGCGCGTTACGCGTCGTGGCCACTTGGTCCAAAGAAGCAGACTTTAGTGTCAGTCCGGCAAAACGGTCATGGTTCTTTTTTCAAAGAAAACGAAAACTGTCCAGCTACAGCTTCCTTCCTTGAACAGCTTCCTTCCTTGAAGAGCGTTGCAAGAAAGCTATAACTGCCATGTAAATCAGCGATAGGGGCAAAATGGGGATTGTGAACTGGATGTACACACCGGCTGTGCGTCCCATTCTGTTCTACGGCATCTGTTCTACGGTTTGGTGACCGTCGGTAGATAAATCTACCATAAGAAACAAATTAGCAAATGTTCAAAGGGTGGCGTGCATGATGATCACGGGAACTTTACCAACGACGTCGACTAAAGCCCTAGGGTCCTTGCTTCACTTACTACCTGTGGACTTTAATGGTAAACTACAGGCAAGCTGTAATGCTATTCCATTGAACGCGCTGATCAACTGGAGTTACACGGGGTTTGGGCACTCTAGACCACACAATTCCGCCTACTGGTCTAAAGAATCTCTTCCAGACAAGGATCCCCTCCAGGGGTGATTGGGAAGAGGATTCGGTCTACATTGATGGCTCCAAATTGGATCTTTGGGTAGGAAGTGGGGTATGCTCGCCAAAACTTTCACTTAGCCTTAGTTTTCGTCTGCCAGATCTCTGTAGCGTTTTTCAAGTTGAAATAACAGAAACAAACGAAGCTGGTAGATAGCTGGTAGATTCTCTTATTAGTCTGAAGGCGGTAACTGTCTTTTCTGATAGCCAGGCAGCTATTACAGCCCTTAATTGTAACAAATCTACATCGAGGATTGCCATGGAATATATAGTAGACCTACCCTATATTAGCTGGCAAAATGTTACGGCACTAATGTGCGTAGATCTCGCCCTCTCCTCCGCTTGGAGCGACCACTGCTCTGACCTGTTATTGAAGTTCTCACCGGGCACTGCCTGATGGGAACCCACTCTGCTAGAATGGGTTTGCAGTCAAACGACTAATGTCATAGCTGCCCTAATGAAGAGAAAATCGAAAGCGAGGAGCACTACCTATGCCAATGTCCCGCTTTGGGGAAGGCTCGTCGCGTTCCCCCAATATTCTTTTGAATGTCGGGCTGAACTGGATTCAGCCAGTATTTATGACTTGGTGTGCTTCATCAGAGCTACGAAGTGGAAATATTTCTAAGTTAAGAGGGGAAACATAAGGAGTCTCTAATATGGCATCACAGTGAGATCATAGTGGTCTAAGTGTGTGTTTTTCCAGTGCGGGATGAGGGCAGCCGAGATACCTAATCTAACCTAAGTTCGAAAGGACTTGTCTTCACTTAATATGAAAATTGGCTGAGCTGCGCAAAGTATAGAAGATATGGGCGTGTATTTTATTTCTTCTAGAGATCTCTGTAACGACGTAAAATCGACTTTTTTAAAGATATAATGTCACTACGCTTACAAAAAAAAATTTATCAACTTTCGACAAATACATTAAGAGAAAATGAGTTTTGAAAAACAGATTGCTTAAAAATATATTTGCTTATAAAAACTTTAAAAATTAAAATTTTTCAAAAAAATTCCCAGATTCCCTTTCACATCTATGAACCTCTCATTGAGCAATATAACCTAAAATTATCCTTCCGCCTACCAGACTATGCAAGCGTTTTCCAGGCCGAAACGTTTGCTATTAACGAGGCAGTAAGGTACATCAAAGACAATGTACCCGCGAGAACGAAAGTGAACATCCTCTCGGATAGCCAAGCGGCTATTCAAGCACTTTTCTCTAACTCTGTTAGATCTCAGCTAGTGGATGAATGTAGGAGAGAGCTGGCCTATATTTCTGATCAATACGAAATTACCCTAATATGGGTCCCGGGACATAGGGGCATCTACGGAAACGAGGCAGCGGACGAACTAGCAAGGAGCGGCTCCGCCCTGGATGTGTCCCACGCGGTGGACATGGGCGCCTCGCTCAGGGAGATTAAGACAACAATTACCGAAATTTATCATTCGAAGGCCAGGCAGAGGTGGAACTGCACAGGATCCTACAGAATTGCCCGGCAGTTCTGGGTGTCCTACGACCCACTCAAAACCAAAGCTCCTTAGGAATGAACAAAACAAATGCCTACAAACTTACTGCAGTGTGCACAGGGCACTGGCCCGTTGGGGTACATGCCGAAAAAAGCCGGAAAGTTTTTGATATATGTAAGTTGTTTTTCTTTTATAACCATAATGAAATGTTAATAATGCGGACAGTTGATTAAAGTTACACGTTAAAGGAGTATATGTACAAACATACATATCTACAAATGTATATTCATACACATGTATGTAGGCAAGGTAAGCTTGCAATTAAATCAAACGAAGTTAGTCGCTCGAGTGTCTATCTGATGGCACAAAATTGAGTTAAGTGACATTATTGAAGTGAAATATTTAGCCCAATGGAATTTCTCAATTATTATTTACATAAGGCTTCATTAATTAACAGCAGCAGCGTTTGGCAAAGGAGTTGCTAGGTAACAGTTGGCGCTCATATGAACATACATAAATACATATGTAGTTACGTGAGCATTTATTATTTTGTTTACTGTTCCGACACTTATGCGGAGCGCTGCTTTTAGGAATGCTGTAAATAAAGATAACTCAAAGTGAGGGCTCCTTTGACTTCAAAGGAAATCCAGATAAAAAATGACCTAGGGTGTAATGACTTACATACATAAGTACAGATCTACGTACTAAGTACATACATATACATACATACGATTTTATTTATTTGCATTTTACTTAACAAATTTTTCTTCGTTTTTATAAAAACATACTTCATTCAACAGCAAAAACCAGCACAATCAATTTTTAACCGACTTCCCAAAAAGGAGAAAGATAACATTTCGTCGGAATATTATTATTTTTTTTTTTTTTTTTTTTTAAGTATGTATGTTACGGCATAACCTTGGACGACGTTAACCGCTTTCTTTAATTCTTTTTTGAAAGGAAAGGTGTTACCTCACAGATAGTCCCATACTAACTTGGTTTAAATCCGTTCATTGGATCATGAAGAAATTAACGATAATCTTAAATTTGAATATGAGAATTGTAGTCGGTTTTGCTTTTTGCTTAAGAATTGCTTGTTTTTATTTCATATAGAACTCTTTTCATACAAATTTTGAACTTTTCAATTCGATTTGTTAGAAAAATTTAGAGTAAGCCCATCAGGGCCGGATTTAAGCATAGGCTACATAGGCGCTATGTTCTGTCATTCGATATAAAATATTTTAAGGGCAAATTTTCAAATAAGATTATGTCAAATCAATATAACAGGGCAATTCTGGCAACTGTCTTTCAACTCACCACTGTCTTTCGAATAGTGTTGTTCCGATACGAGTAACTACAAGTAAATATTCGATACTTTCTTCTAGTATTGAGTACTTTTTGTGCTCGAATCCTTCCCGCAAGTACTTAGGTGGGTATCGAGTACGCGGTTAAAGTATTACTTGCTTTTCCGAAAATTCTGAATTTCGGTTCTGTTAAGTTGGCTTATAAAGTCATTGTCAAATACTGCTTTCCCGTACTAGTCAAACATTAAAATTTTGCAAGATTTACGGCTTCTGTTTCGGTAGGTTTTGGCCGAAAGTACTGAACAAACTTGCAGCTACTTTTTCGGTAAGTTTTGATCGGAGAGTACTCGAACTGATTGTGTTTTTCTTCACATGACATAAGTATTTATAATGAGTTCGATATAAGTAAGTATCGAGTACTTCTCTCCGATACATTTGTAGCATCGATACTTTTCTTCAATATTTTTAAAGAGTACAGCTATCGAGTACATGTTGGTATCGGAACAACACTACTTTCGAAAGGCAAAAGTCATTCGTAAGGGAATTGTCAATTCTGGAAACTATCTTGAAAGATCTTTACTGTCTTTCGAAAGAATAATTGAAAGATCTGTTAACGTTATGCTGTTCGCCTTTTTTAAATTAAATTAAATATAGAAAATATGTAAGTGTGTTTTTCTTTTTAAAAGATTTATAACTAACATACAAAAGAAAATCAAATAAAAAGAAACAAAATGAAAATAAAGCAAAACTAAATAGAACTACTTTTAAAGATTGGAATGTATTAAAAAAGTATTTATGTATTAAGTAGCATTTTAAAACAATAAAATCAAAAAAATTTAAGTAGAAAAAGAAAAAAATATATCAAAAACCAAAATTAACGAAAAAATATATATTTTTATTTTAAAAACAAAATCTAAAAATTATAAGAAAATTAAAAAAGAAAAACATAGAAAACTTTGAGCGCTTTAAATACTTTTTTATTTCAAAAAGAAAAAATACGGGCATATTTTCTTCGGTATAGAACATTAAAATTCTGACCTAGCTTTTTCACATGCACTCTTGGCCCACCCTAATATACATATATGAAAATTAAAAACAAAAATTCCTTTCAATACCCATACTATGCAAAACAAAAGAAGATATTATAGAAAAACCTAATCGTGATTTTTAACTGTCAGGTTAGGTTATGTTTGCAACTTTAAAAATCTTAAATCTGGTGGATATCCGTGTATGCTGTTTGGCTTGAAAGAGCCTATGGGCCCATAGATCCTAAATCCGGTGCTAATGCCCATTGGGATACAAATTTTAATATAATAAGGTGGAAGTTTCAAGTCTCTAAAAATTACCGTTGATTTTTAGATTTTTTTTTTTTTGTCTAGGGTGCTGCGCATTTTCTCCCATATATCACATGAACAAAATCTATTTTTAAGTATGTATGTGTATGGAATGAAAGCTTATTTTTTTTTTTTGAATTTTCTCGAATACTATGTATATGAAAGTCAGAAAAAACTTAAAAAGGAAAATTTGCTAGTAGAAGAGAAAATCTTTCGAGCACTCGAACTAGTCTTTCATGAAGTTTAGTTTTTGATGCGGTCTGATTTTTTGTGAAAAAAAATTTATAACCTCAAAAAAACTGTCTAAAAAGAAGGATATTACCAAAAAATTCTGGTTTTTCAAACCAAAAATGGTGGGAAAAAATAAAAATATTCAAATAAGTTCGACCAAATTACTCTTTTGGCCAGTTTTAGGTTTGCTGGACAAGAATTCTTTGTCAGTTTTTAAATTCGAGTGGCCCCCCTACATATTATTTTGCCTGGACAGGAAGGGTTGCTTGTTTGGAAAAGAATTACCCATATGTATACTGAAGACTGTGTGTAGTTAAGGTTTTAAGTGGAAAGTTTAGCTATCTTTAAGTAAACTTAACTTTTTCACATGCATTTTTGGACCACCGCAATGCACATATGTACATAGATAGTAATTTAAAGAAAAATTAGTTTCTTAACTAAATAAAATTTTTGTTTTGGCATGACAAGTACAAAGGTGCTCTTAACAACGAAACGTATTTAATTGATATTTTTTTGAACGAATTTGCGTCATCCCTTGTCAAATTTAAATTGGAGAAAATTTGATATCGCTGTTGGGTCATCTTCAGTAAAATTTCTCGTGTACATAAATATTTAGATAATTATTTAATGATTCCTATAGTATTCCACATCCAGTCGAAGTAAATGAAAATCATACTAGACCTTAACCGGTTAAAGCGTTCCACCCCAGCTCTTTTTATCTCGCCTATATTAGGAAAACGCACGTATGTATTTGCGTCCACGCATATACATACATATGTATGTGCTTGCATATGTATGTATCTACATAAACTTTAGTGGTTTGGTATGTCTTTATTTCTTTGTAATCAAACTCTTTTAAGGCCACAATAGAAAATTGCCTAGAAAACCGCAACAAAGCGAAAAACCACAAACGAACACAAAGCAAAAGTGAAACGCAATTAGACGCATGAAAATACTACACACAAATCTACATATATATATATATATATATGTTTATAAATGTCATGCCTTGTCAACTGCAAGTAATCAAATGTGTTCATATATGTTGATGTATATATGTGTATGTATGTACATATGTATGTATGCTAAGTACAATTTCATGTTGTGGTCGCTTGTGGATTTCTATGTAAATAAAACGAATAATTTACAAATTAAATAAAATGACTGCCTAAAGTTTACAAATAGTTTTTCCACGTTTGTAAAGGAGGGTGTTTTGTGAAAGGACTAGTTTCAAACTACTACTGTTTGTGCCTAGTTTGAGTATAGACTGAACCTTAACCAATATGTTTGCAAAAATGTACTAATCACTGGCTCACAGTATAAATTTATGCTAAGAACTAGTTTCAAACTAGTCCGAACCTAGTGCTAAAGTTGTACTTATTTTAAGCAAACTGTGCACCAATTTCGCTTTCATAAAAATTAGTACTGTTAGCTTCCTTTGTTATGAACATACCCTTAATTCAATTTACTGCAAAGTTTCTTTTACTATTTTCTTTGTGCAACCCAATCTGTTTTTGTTTACGCACTTTCGTACGTACATAAAATGCAGCATATGTTTGTGAGCTAATTTAAAATTAATTAATTTCAGCATTAAATATCATTAAAACCTGATTTGAGAGACATCAATCAAATTCAAACAAAGGTGGCAACTGTTGTAACAGTACACCTACAAACAAATACAACAATGCGCATCCCCTGCAGAAAAAAATTATCAATTGAAAAAAAAAATTACCTACTTCTAGTTAGCTTTTTTGCGGGATTTCTATAAAATACATAATTTGTAGTTAGCTACAAAAAGCTAACTTGAAACTTGAGTGGACAAGTGGATAAGTAATGCAGGAGTAAAGCTCGGGCTTTTTTTCTTTAAACGCGTTTCTATTTAAACATCCTGCACTTCGCAAATACTTTTTCGAATTGAGGACAAATAAAAGGAAGATCGAAATTTCATATTATCATTTTGAAATTATGTCTGACGGAGTTCGAATATGGGACCACCTACAGCAGAATATGTAAAGAAATATGAAATGTGATGAAATAAATAAAGTAAAGAAATAATAAAAAAAAGATTAAGAAATATTTTGTTTTTCCTATTGATATTTTAAGCCCAAAAGTAGTTAGTTACATCAAATGCAGAGGTAACCACCCTTGACTACATCGTATGTAGAGGTAACCATCCTTGACTATTTCGCGGTCATCGCCATAGAAATATACATAGTTAGCTTTTGTCAAAGAAAATATATAGATAATAAGTGACTTATAGGTCCTTCCTTATCAACTTAATGTTAGCTTATAGTTAGATACATTTCCTGCAGGGTACTTACATGCATGCATACAAAAGAAAACTACAGCAACAACAACTACAATAGCACAAAAGTTGATGTCAAGTTGAAATGCGAAGGAAACTCTCTCACCGATGACGACGCTCAAGCTGTCGCTATGGTTTCTGCGGTCTCCATTGACGTTGCCGCTGCTGTTGCTGGGCAACAATGTTGCTTTTGGAAATTCGATAAGAAGACGAAGAAGAAGAAGAAAACAATACATACATAAATGCATGAAATTGTTATCGTTGTTGTTGCTGTTATTGTCACCTCTGCGGCGTGTCACAGGTGAGCTGACAAATTGCTTAAGTGAAAACTTACACTTGCTTACGTTAGCATGTAACAGACATGCACACATAGATATGTATGTACATACATGTGTATGTAAATGCATATACGAGTAAGATAAGCAGGCGTAGGTTGAAGATTATCTAGTATGGGTTAGGAGGGAGGGAGCAGCATCGCCTCCATTGACAACGCAGTGACAGGGAAGCCATGTCGCCAATTGCTGATTGCATTAACAGCATCTCAAGTGTAAATACATTAAAATCACAAACTCACCCTCACACATGCATACAGCGCATTATACCACTACACCCGCACATTTGTATATATATACATATGTATTTAGATACATTAGGGGTATTCACGATCCGGTGCATGCTGTTTATCATGGTGCATAGATAGCATAAATAGCTTTATTGGGTAATTTTTTTGTTGTTTCATGTGTTCAAAGAACAACAAAATTAGCCCATCATGCTACGTATGCTATCTATGCAACATGCTAGACAGTATGCAGCGGATCGTGAATACCCCTATTGTTTATTTATGTGCATCATTTATTACAATATTTTTGACAGCTGAGTGTGAACTTCACAAATGTATTTTTGTGGCGTATTTGATTTCATCGATTTCTATATGTATGCACTTAATGACATTCACTTTATAATTACTTGTTAATTATTAACATGTTTACACAGTTGGCTGGACGCAAGCAATGTAAAGTGTGATGTTTGAAGAAAAAGTTAACACTCCATTTATGTTGGCTGGCTCTAAAAAGCTGTACAAATATTGAGTCCTAATTAAAAAGTTAAGTCTTTCAAATGCATACCTTTAAAAAAAAAAAAGAGAGTTAATAGTTTAACTGTTTTCAATGGAGAACTAAGTCAGCAATAAAGGTCAGTCTTTGCGTCTTCTTGACGATACTCGAGCTGATTTATTGGCCTTAATCCGTTTAAAATGAAAATAGTCACTTAAGAGCGCAACTATACCTATATATATATATATATAGCATTTTCAGTTTAAATGAAACCATTTTCAAATTAAGTGAAACCTTTTTCAAATTAAATTAAACCTTTTTCAGGCTAAGCGAAATCATTTTCAAATTAAATGAAACCTTTTTCAGATAAAGCGAAACCTTTTTCAGATTCTATGAAACTTTATTCCAATTAAATTAAACTTTCGGGTTTCAGGTTTCGCTTTATCTGAAAAAGGTTTCATTTAATTTGAAAATGGGTTCGATTTCCTTGAAAAAGGTTTCATTTAATTTGAAAAAGGGTTCGCTTTGTTTGAAAATTGATCCATTTAATTTGAAAAAAGTTTTAATTGAACTGAAAATGCTATACATATATCTATGGAGTTAACACAGCAGAAACTGAACTAGATATCGGTATTCCCAAACTGGCGTTACGTGACACTGGTATAACAAAATTTAAAAAAAAAAATAAATAAAAAGTAAAAATTTTAAAAAGGTTTTCCTAGATTTGAATAGGATTTAAATGACCCCTTATCCAGTAAAAAATTACAACTGTTGGTAGTAGCGATTTAAAGATATTAGTAAACATATGTGTCGCGTTACCAAAAAGAGCAGTGGATTTTGACTTAGGCTACAAAATTGCAACACTCTGCGAATTGGGTAAGGCTTTTTGTATACAAGTTTTTGTAGTAACATAAGAAATGTTTAGGGTTATTTTACCAAGCTTTTAAATGTAAAAATATTTTTTTCTTTTTGCTTAATGAGGTGAAGTACTAAAATTATTATTGAAAACGTTTTGTTGACATTGTGCTTGAAAGAATTTTTAACAGGCAGAAAACATGCATTTTATGTCGAATATACTACTTTTTATTTTGACATCAGCGCCACCAACGCACAGTGCTGTGGCTCCATATAAAATGTGGGCAAAAAAAAAACATTATGAACGGATTCAAATGAAGACTTTTTCATAGTGAATTTGAGGACGCTAAATCAAGAAATGCAATTTGTTTTTTTGATACTGTTTAAAATTTGTATTCTTGTTGCATTTACATACATAAGTATGTACATATGTATAATTCGTTCGATTTTCAAAAGTTCCGCGTCCAATTACTGGGATTAGCCTGTAGATGGGCACTGAAGTTTTATTTTATTTTTTTGAAAGGGTTGCCACCTGTTAAAAAAATGTATTCAAATTATTTACATTTAGCAAAAATTTCATGAATTAAATACTGCAATATAGGTATCAGTCGAAATGGTTTTGAAAAGGCTTCACTTCTAAAATAGACTTAAAACGGTTGCCACCTGTTTAAAAAATTAAATATACTTAAATTAAGGGAGTTAGGTAGCTGAAATCAGTATGGGTGTCAGACGGAAGAAAAAGTTCGTAATATTTAGAAAAAAAATATATATATATTGATAGGCGCATTTAACATAATGATATAAAGGCAATCAATTTATGTTGAACTTTCTTCGCAATCAGTTAAAATTTTCAGTTCAGCAAAATCTCGCAAATA
>NW_023458559.1:59427767-59450062 GCF_013731165.1 Rhagoletis pomonella | reverse complement strand
AAAAAGCAATTTTTTCCAACAGATAAAAGGCCATACTTTTGTTTTATGGAATAAAAAAAACATGATTTTTAGATTTAGTCCTTTAAACTTTATTAATATTGTTATTTTCAGCAAAATTTTTGATGTTTGCTCGCTCGCACAGCACTGTGCAGCTATTCCATTGTTTGCAAATCTATGCCCTACTACGTTTCAACTCAACATGACAAATGTGAAACAAATCAGAGCTTAACCCATATCATCCCACGCATGTTTAAACTCCTCGGATTCGCGTAAGACTCATAGAAGTTCACGTTAGTACCCTCCTGAACAACAGCATATATTGAAAACAAAACAATTGTATTCAGTTTTTCGTTTTTAGTACCGTTCCAAAAATGGAACAATAGGAAGATATGCCTCTGTAATAACTATATTGTGTATGTAGTTTCAGATGATATAAAATAAAAGGTTCTTGTGTTTTTTGTTTATTTCTTTAATAAAAAAGTACTTATAGTAACACATACATATCTTATAATTTATATAAAAAAGTAACATATGTATAAGATAAGATACAAATTCTTTACTTTGTATGAAAAACTGGAGAACATTTTTGGTGTAAAGCAACGTTGCATTTTTCGCATTTCATGGTAGTATTTTTGTGGCACATAATGATGTGCCTTGTCATCTAGTCTTATACTAGTTGGAACTCGTTTGATGACCGCAAGAGAAGATCTTGGCAACAAATTTTTCGTAGTCGAGGGTGAGGTTACTGGTACAGTTTTTGTCAAAAGATACGATGTTACAATATATCTTCAGTTCAAAAACTTCTGTATCAAAAAAAAGTTCGAAAAACTGTAAAGGATTGTCAAGATCCCCTAGAAAATTAGGTGGCTCTGAGACCTTTTCTAGTTTCTCGGGAATATCTGTGTGCGTCCACTTTCTTTTAGTTAGGCATATTTTTTTTTAATGGAGGAGCTAACGTTGCGGATGTAGTGGGTGTTTCATTAGTTTCATCTACGACTGAGTCATTCAGAAGGTCTTCAACTGTGCCCAATTCATTGATACTGTCGCTCGAAATTCAGCTTCCGCTAATAGCTGGCATCTTGACAAATTGTTTATATTAGCAGATTCCTTATCGCCGCTATCTTCGTCGCTCTTATCGTTATTTTCCGGTGGCGTTATGTATATATCTGCGGACAATACATCGTCATCTTCTTCTAGTTGTGAAATAATAGCTCTGATCCAATACTTTTCGTGAAAAATCCTGTAGAACTGTCAAACAGCAAAATTACTCTCTGATGTGAGAGTAAAAAGTGAGTAACAACAAAAAGTACAGGAACAAAATAACCATTTTCCTGTAAAAACGTCAACCAGTGGTTGCTTGACACTTTTCATGATTTTACCAGAAGAAAAAGTTCGGGTAAAATCTTGCAACTTCATTATCTACACAACTCTCCAAAATTCGCTCTCATTTACAGGATTTTGGAGGATTTTGGAGTACGGGAACATTTTTCCTGTAACTTCCTGAAAGTTCGTGTAAAATCCTGTAAGTTCATGGAGTACTGGATCAGAGCTAATTTTATTTAAGGACAATCTAAAACAAAGCCAAATAAATAACTGAACAAAACTAAGTCCACTTCTGCATACATCTTACATTGGTATATTATACTACTGTTCCAATAGTGGAACGGTATATATAGAAGAACAAAAAAATACACTAGCAAGTTAAATTTTTGTTTTGTTGTGCAATGATATTATAAATAAACTTACGACTTATAAAAATTAAGAATAATGATGTGGAATATCATAGCTATAAATAAAAATTACTTATATTTTGCGACGAAAGATTTTCTTGCCCAAAATTTTTGCAAAGAGCACGAATTGAAACACAAACTAACTGCCACACCAAGATTTTAATACTGGAATTTAAAAGCCGACTCCTTCAGTGTTGTCACTACACAAAAAGAATTACGATGACATTCGCATAAAAATAAAATAAAATCGTAATAGCAACCTATCCAAAAATGGAACACTAGGATGATATGGGTTAAATACGGTTTTTAAAAATATCTCGACTCTGGCGCCACCTAACGAGACCATTTTGGCAAAATGTTTCTAGACATACGACTTTTATTTTTTTTCGCGGTAGACTTTCGGCTGGAAACGCCCTTTTTGAGATTAAATTTTGTGGGTTTTAACGCCATGTGGATTCACTAGTATATTTTGATTATATATGGCTTGGGTCTTGAAATCATTGGCCCAATCATGTTAAAGCATGCATTTAAGAAGTAGTGTAACTACTCAACAGCATTTGCTTACTTAAAATCAACAATTTACAGACATGTATTTAAGAGAAAATCGCTTGTACGTCCTCCATTTATAACTCAAAATGCAAACATTTACATACATACAAGCGCAGTAGGCAGCGGCATTCCAGGAAATTGGGTGTGGATTTATTCAATTACGATAATGCACCAACCAGCATTTCGTTGTTAAGGCCAAACGAGATAGGAAATGCAGCTTAACCGAAACTACAAGCCTTTGCTGCAAGCAAACAAGCAGCCAGCAAGCCAATGCAGATGCGAGCATGAAGCCGGCGAATAGATGAAAGACGGCTGATAAGAGCTTAAGTTGTAAAATAGCAAAAAAAAAAAAACAAAACAAAATAGGAGTAAACGAATTAAAAATAAAAAAATATTAGCCTCAATTTCAATTGCCACAAGCCGCACCCGAAAGGCAGCTACCTAAAATAAAAACCAAAATTTACATACATACGAGTATCGTGGACAATAAACAACTCGTACGCGTTTACAGTTTCACAAGCGTTGTCTCTGCTGCAGCTTCTAATGTGCGCGTAACCGGGTTAGCTTACATTCATATATACATATGTACATACCAGTGACCTGCACGATTATGTTAGTATCGTACGAGTACGTTATTAACTAACACTTTTGACGATTACCACGATGCCAAAGTAGCGAAGTTACTCGGCATCGCCGCATCGTCGCATCGTACGATTACTAACAGCATCGTCGATTAGTAACAACGTAATTCTGTTAATAAATTAGCATCGTCAATATCAGTGTGACCAGATAATCCCAAAACCATATTAACTATACTTGCATAGTGTATCTTTTATTTAGTTCAGCATAAATTAATTCATAAATTCATAGAAATTAAACATATTTCACTTTAACAAAAACTATAACATAAAGTACGAGTTAGAAATAAAAAATATTGACAAAATAATATTTTATTTCTTGTCTTTCGAATGTAAAAATAAAATGGCATCCAAATTTTCTCCTCTAAGATTTGTTCTTCGTTCTTCCAAAACTCGATTTGCCACACTGAAACACCTTTCACTCGCAGCGCTAGATGCTGGAATGCATAATACTTTTCGCGCCAGTTTGGCCACCAAAGGAATTTCATTCTCATGTCGCCGCCACCAATGCAAAACATTGTTTTCTAAGTGGCAAACGTTTTTGTACATTAAAAATTACAAAGCAAAACTCAATAATGCCACGATACCAAATGTACCGTTACGTATACTCGTTGTCGGGGCTGCCAACTTTCCGTAGTTGGCAAGTTTAAAATTAGGCACGAAAAAGTGCTATGTAGAATTGCTGAATTTGGTTGCAAATGTAGCCTATTAAGTTATCTGATCACACTGGTCAATAGCAAGCTGCAAGCTAAAAACAGTGGTCGGCGCTTCATACCGCAATTGTGGACGATCACTTCACACGAATTCTTACGCTCTATCGTTTAGTCGTTAGCGAGACAGCAACAAATAAACAACGCGGATGGGTATTCTGCTTTGTTTCTTGAATACAAATATGCCTTGCGAGAAATATGTATGTACATAAATTGAAAATTCTTTTGGGGGCATATAATGCCCTTTGTGTAGTAGGACCTTTAAAAGACTAGGGAATATGCTATTAAAAGACATTTTTATTAATTTCACAATGATATGGAAAATTTTGATGGGCATGGATTTTAATATTGGTGTTGGTGAATCCAAATGAATTTTTTATCTGAGTTTCATTACTTCAATATTGTCATAACTCAGAAAACTAAAAACTCGAGAAAAACGGCATTAAAGTTTTGATTTTACATATACTAACAGGCGAAAAATTACTACATATTTTGTTCTAATGACTACTGGTAATCGTTACAGCTATGAAATTTTTACACATCATAAGAAATAGGTAACGTGCATACTTAACTCGATTTTTTGCTTTTTTTGGATTATGACACTTTTCTAGTAAATCAGCGATTTACATATACATATCGCTACATGAAATGCAAAAGGACATGGCAAAAATCGTCACTGAAATGGAAAAAGTCGTGATTAATATTTTATTTTCATAAAACGATGTGGGGAGTTGTAATTCGATGAAATCCATCATATAAATCAAAAAGTGTATTTTGAATTTTTTATGAGTTACGACTTTTTGCATTTCAGCGACTATGTTTGTTACGTCTTTTTGCATTCATGTGACGATATGTGTTAAATATATGTTTTTATTGAAGCCCGATCCGTTAAAAATTTTTTCACTTATAGTAATTTCGTACTGGGTTGCTCATGCGGAGCAGTTCTCTTGTGCTCACCAACACAGACACAGTTTAACTTTTGCCGGCCAGTGTTGCCGCGACGTCATGAAAATATGTAATATTTATTTAAGTATCAAGTATTTTATTTTTCCCTACTAATTTTACCTTTAAGGAGAGCTGGGCACTTACTGATAAGTGCCATAGCAACGAATTCGAAATATATGCACCTTATTTTGGTTTTAAAAGTTTTTTTTTCAGAGCTTAAACTTATAAAATTCGTTGATTTTATTAAAACTGCGGAAAATGTAAAACCAACCTAACGTCAATCAATGCTCAACTTCAAAAAAAAATTTAGCTCTTCATATCAGCTATTAATATTACTTAGCTCTTTTTTTCGACCGAAAAT
Organism: Rhagoletis pomonella; assembly: GCF_013731165.1. Lineage (NCBI taxonomy): Eukaryota > Metazoa > Arthropoda > Insecta > Diptera > Tephritidae > Rhagoletis > Rhagoletis pomonella. The sequence continues at coordinate 59,445,129 of NW_023458559.1, read as the reverse complement.
TTTTCGAAATTTTTCTCTGGCAACACTGGTTGGTGTCGTGGTTTAGTTCGTCACGCTCATGGTTGCCGCATTTTAGAAATGTAGTAACAGTGGATATTTTGCGTGCATAGGCTTTTTGGCCTCTTTTGCTTATACGTATAGTGAAGAAATGGATCTTAGAACTTTTTAGTAACTAATAACTATAAGATTTCGATGTTTAGGTTTTATTATTTTCATAGGAATGTGCTTTCACATAAATAGGTACATACATATATAGTTCTGAAAAAGAGATTGCCTCATAAATATTAACCATTATTTTTGGGTATAAACCAGCATTAAAATTTCTTATATATTTATATAGGTAGAATCGAATTAAATAAAGTGAGTCATTTGTGTCCTCTTTATAAAAATCCTGAAGCAAGCAATTTTAACTCATGTATGTATGTACATATAGTATATTACCAACATTTATTAACTCAAACTGTAGTTCTCATTCAGGGTCATACATTTTGTTTTTGGTTTGTAGCAAACGCATGCAAATAATCTAAAACAAAGTATATTAAAAACACGCTACTTTTTACTTTGGGTATTTTTTGTAATGTTCGTACATAAAATGTGGCAAGCGTGTGCCAAGATTACGAATAAAAAACATGGAATGTTTGCGCTCTTTCTGCTCACTCTCTCAACAATTTCATAAAAAACGGAATGTTACTAACATGTTAGTAACATGTTACTATCTTGACGATGCCGACGATGCGGCGATTCTGCGATGCCAAATTTACAGTTATGTAGCATGTACTCGCCGCATCGGCATCGCCGATTATTAACATGTTACCTTTTTATGTAATCGTGCAGCTCTCTAGTACATACCACATACACTCATGTAGTCTTAAGAAAGTACCTATTTTCCATATCTTTGCATCATAAAATGGGGAGCGGCTGCGAATGCGGCGATAGCTGCCGGTTTTCAACGATTTTGTGGAAGTTTAACGCGGAAGACGTCCGCCAAGAGGCTGCAAGCGAGCTCGTAAACAAACAAACAAACAAACAGACATATTTACCAGTGTGATCACTTTGTGAGTAATTCCTCAAAACTTGAGGAATTGCGGGTGGATTGTGGATTTTTATTTTGAGGAATTTTCGATGATTTTCATTTTGAGGAATTTTCTCTCGATATATTTGCAGACAACAAATGCAACCATGTTTTGCACAACCGAGTTTTAAATTCGCTTTGCAAATTTTCGAACCAAAAACCTTTCCGAAGATTTATAAAGAGCGAAATACATCACACAAGCGGCTTGTCAAACATTCTTCAAACCTACTTTTCCCATTTCGCCATATACCATGCAAATATGCTCGCTCAAGCAAAGAATTTTAGTTTTCTTCCGATTCACAATGTAAAAGGGTTTGGTTTTCTTTGAGTTTTCTCTCTTGCGTCCTCATTCGGTGGAAATTCCATTGCGAATGAGGCCATTTTATCATACACAACGTAAGCAGTTTGATCAAACGTCAACATGGCGGCCAGAAAATCAAAAAAATTTAGTTTTAGTGAGAATCAAAAATTTTGTACGCCCAAGTGCTAGACATTTTATTTTATTATATTATATATTGTTTATAAATGAATTATATTTTTAATCATATGTTTTGAGTCATATGTTTTTGAGAAAAATAGACCATAGTAATTTTAAAATTTCAAAATTACATTTCTCGACTGAAAAATAAGATATTCGAGCTAACTTGACAGGTGCTTTTTAACACTTCATGCCAATTAATCGTAGCGCTTTCGACAGAAGCAATATTTTGATACGGAAAAAATGGCTTTGAAAGCTAATATAATTGCCTTTTAAGAAAAAATATTCCCATTGGGCCACAATCACTCCTTGACCTTAAACAAATTGGTCAAAAATATTGTTCTTCGAAAAAAAACATCTTTTGGATTTTTCATTATACTGATATTATAGATTTTGAGACGAGGAACACGATTCCACTGTTTAAAAGACGAAAAAAAATTTCAACCCCTTAATCTGAAAAATGCATTAAATATCTATTGCATTTTTTACTATTTGCATACAGCTGTGCATCCTTCACACAATTTTTGTCCTAGTTTAGGTTCACCACTTAAAACGTCAATTGGCGCTGGAATATATATATAATAACTCGAATTAAAAATCGTATTTATGATCTGATCTGTCTAAGATTCTAATATGTATTGGTAACGTGAAGGGAAATATTTCTGCGAAAAAATGGCTCGCCAGGTGGCTCTGGTTATTACTAAAAACCGTATTTATGGTCCGATTTGCCTCATAAACAAGTTGTATATTGATAACAGTAGGGGCAGTACGATTGAAAAAAGAGCCGCAAGGTGGCGCTGGAGTCGAGTTATTACTAAAAATAGTCAGGTGAAGTCATTCGGAGACACCAGGGATCAAAATTAAATTACCACCGTTAAATCGACCACCATAACCATTGCGGTCCTTGCTTTGCGGCGACTAAACAAAATAAAGACAATTCTTGATGAATGCTTACAAATTCAATTGTAAGACATTTATGGTATTTCGTCAGAAATAAGTCTTTGTATATTGGATTTCTGTGGACCAATGATATTCTCTCATTTTGAAATTGCCACCACGTTTTCATTATAAGTAAAATAATTTAAATCAGCATTTAATAATTATTTTATTATTTTTATTTTTCACCCAATGGAAATAATTATTATTTTATGATTTTTATTTTTTCGCTCAGAGATAATATTATTTATTATTTTATATTTATTTTTACACTTAAAAATAATGATTATTTATAAAATTTAAAAGGCCATATAGACACAACCAACAGAAATTTTACTTGCAAATTTTGGGACTTGTTCCTTTTATTATTTTTGTTCGAAAAAATAAAAATCAGATATAAATTATAGTTTTACAACGCTTTTATCAACCTGCAATGTTGTGTGTCCAGACCAGCATTATTTATACTATAAATGTAGCAAAGCTATTTATGTCAAATTTTAAATATCAACCTAGTCTAGATATCAACCTCGTTTTATCCTATCATCATATCAAAGAGATACAACTAGAATACCCTAGGTGTCGCCTCGCCAGAAGAAGTTAAATAGTGCGCCAATATATATGCACTATTTACATACGCTACGGCGGAAATGGACGACGCGCCATTTCTTTAAATGAAATTAACTGCTGCTATATGTATGTGGATATATGAATAACGACCGCTTAAAATCGATCTCAAATTTGTACTTTCTCTGTAGAAATTTTAGGTCTATGTTATGTAGTTTGATTATTGTCAATTAAGTCTTAAATTTGTGCTGCACGCGCTCCACGTTTTTCGTTTTCAATCTCATTATTCAACCTTTATATTGACTTTCGCTAAAATTTCAAAATAAAAAGTTATCAAAACAAATTATAAATGGACGGAGAAATATTATTTTCTAATTTTTAGTCCATTTATAAAAGCGTTGTATATTAAAAAGTTTATTTTATTTATTTTTTGAGTTTTATTAGGTAAACTGAAAAAATAATAATCATTATAGATTATAGTAGAACGTATGAATACAAATATGTGAGTATAGGTAAAATTGTTTTACAATGCTTACAACATCTTGACTTTTTTGTTTAAAAGTTAAAAAATCATGATGACTACGTCACGAAAATAACGCTTTCGTTAGGTTATTAAAGACGGCAATGGAATATATGCTTTCTGACGACCACAAAACCACATGTGAACGTGAATTGTAAGGAAAACTTTGTACCAAATATTTGAATAAAGAAAGATATTTTGGGCGGGACGTAGTTCGCCGGGTCTGCTAGTCTTACTAATATATAAAAATCTCGTTTCACTGTGTTCGTTTACGCCAGTGATTCCCAAAGTGGTCCAGGGGTACGCCCAGGGGTCCACGGGAGACCCGACGGGGGTCTACGTTGGCGTTAAAAAAATATGGGGTCTACAAGTTGTAAGTGAGGGTCTACGAAAATGTATCAGGTTTCGATAGTAAAAAACCAAAATGGTTGCTTGATAGCCTCTTTATTTAACTTTAATTGTTGCACTTTGTATCTTCATACTTGGGGAAGCCTTAAAGCCCACCTGCAGACTAAAAAGAAACGGATGTTGGAATAGCAGCGAATGAGGCGAAGCGGAAATTGCTGGCGGCAGAGATTTGAGCACTTGTGTCTATAATGCTGGGTTCCCTGAGAGAGAATGGTGGTTTAATTCCAGCAATGAGCCCGAACTCACACACTGACTCTGGGCCAGGATCTGGGATATTTTTCGAAGTGAATGGGGATAGACTTCACTTTTCTCCTACGGAATATGCTTTGGTCTTCCAGCTGAAGTATTTCCAATCCTCAAAGCCATAGGCTACGTGGTGGAAAAAGTGGAGGGGGGGAGGGGGAGTTTACGTGTCTGCCGTGACAGCCAAGCTGCATTTAAGGCATTGGCCAGCCCTCTGTCTAAGTACTTCCAAAGTGGTTCGAAAATGCAAGTCTCGACTAAATTATTATTTTGGCAAAAATAACCAGCTCACTTTACACTGACAACTCCATATGCCCATCCTGCCTTGAAGAAGATGAGACGGTGCAACACATTTTGTGCAACTTGCTTTCCTGTTTATCATTGACTTTTCTAGAATCGGTATTTTCTCTTTTGTCAGTTTCTGAATTTAAAGTATGGCTTTGTGGTTTTGTTGTTTCAAGTTTTTTGTTTTAAAAATGTCCTAATCTCTGAAACCGCTCAAACGATTTCAATGAAATTTTGTGGGTGTTGGTTACAACTTAAAAGATAGGATAGTTTTCAACCCGAGTAAAAAAAAGAAATTTTTTTCGTCGACATTTTTTCTATGTTCCTCGCAACGTTCTTAAAAATCCCGTGTCGCTATTTTCGTTAACGCTAACTACAAACTGCCCATATTCGAAGCGGGAGTTTTCCAATGTTATTCGCGACCACGTTTCATATGTATGTTTATGTTGGGGAGAAATAGGTAGAATAGCAACAAAATAATGTACTATGTATTTAAACATATAGAAAAACATGCCCACATCAACAGCAACAAATAATTTGCCATTTGGATACCATCCAATGTAATCCATTCCCCTGGCTGATGTTTCAACCGTAACCAGAGATCGTTTTTTCTCAAACGTATTGAACACTAATAACAATCTTTTGTAATATAATATGGGTCTTCACACCGAGTATTTTGTTTGTGCTAAATAGTGTTACAGAAACAAAATACATGGGGAAAAATTACCGATCATCGAATTTTCGAGTACCAAGCTTCGGTGTGAAGACCCATAATAGTTGTGTTTAATGAGCTGCTCTAGATTACGCCAGGTTAAGATATCTCACAAAATTCTGTTTCATGAGGATTTTTCTTGCTCTAATTTAATCTAATTTTTGTTTCGTGAGCCTGCGCTAAGTGGAACTAGAGCAACTTAGAGCACGATTTTCTGCACCAACTTTTTTGATGGAGTAACTTACAGCACGCAAACACACACACACACACTTTACAATTGACGAATTGAACTGTCGAGCAATCAACTGTTTTGAAAATTTCTGCCTGAAAATGTTGTTTCATGAGATTTACAAACCAAAGTATAAAACGGTGATACTTTGTTTGAACCGCAAGAACAAATGTGCCAAATTAATTGGAGAATGTTTTTAATTTTTATACTAATTACCTGTAAATAGTATGTATTACATAACACCCATATCTGTAAGAAGATAATTTTTAGAAATTTGTTCGGATTTTGAGGATTTTTCATTTGTTTTTGAGGAATTTGGTGATTTTTTGGTGGCAACACTGAAACATACTTAAATGTGTGCTCATGCGCGGCTCGTGAGCTAATTAATTTTGGTGAATATTTGTACACATACATGCACATACACATACACACAAACACACCTGCGTACAGGCAGACATAGCAATTATGAGCGACCACTTTACTGATTTGCGATAAGAACGTGTGGCTGAATATCCCCACTGCTGTAGCGGGCTACTCAACTTGCTAGTCTACTAGGCAGACAGTCACGCGTTATAGTTTCAAACAACCAAATCCAAGACGTCCTAGTTGAGGCAACCATTTGAAGTTCCCACTTTGCATTTTGATATAAATTAGAAAAATTCCACAGACTTGCATTTATAGATAAACGCAAACAAATTTCGATATAGATTTTCATGTGCTCGATTTTATCATTGTTTTTGCATTTGTTTGCTTTTAGTTGCCGGCTTTAAAGTCTGGATATTGGGCACGTACATATACGGCCATATTAAGATATGTATGTAACTACATATGTATTTATGTACTAATGTCTGCTTTCTTACTCTCTTCCTGTGTAAGATTGAATTTGAATAATGAATTTATTTCAGAAGCACATACCCAGCCATAGGTGTCGTCTTTCTCCCATAGCTTGCCCCTCTTTCCCCTACCCTCCCTGCGCCCCTTTTTTCCATCCCCCTCTGAGGCATCACAACGGACAGCTTAGTCAAGTCCAAGTGTGCCTCCATATGCGGAGGCAGCCCGCTTACCTAACCTAACCTAACCTACCCAGACGATCTACTCAAATTATAATAAATCTTCTTATAACTATGGGAGATAAACATAAATACGTAAAAATAACCCACCTTACATATGTATGTATGTGCACATGTATGTATGTATGTAGTGCGTTCTTTTGAACGCTTATTTTTTAGAGCATTTCTTCGGAGAATTTAGAAAATACGAAATGCATGTTGCGATATTATCGTTGCTTGGAAATTGAGGAGAGCATACAAGTAGCGTAGATTCATGTACATACATATCTACATAGACGTACATATCTACATAGACGTACATTTACATATGTATATGTAAAAACCTGCATATGTGTTTATACCTCATCTGAATGAAATATCGTAAGATTGATGAACTTATCTGGGAAGATGTAATAAAACCCTTTTGGGGTATAACAAATTTTATGCACATACATATCCAATAAGCAAATCGCCTTGGAAGCATTCATTCGCCCATAAATATGCACTCTCTATACATTTTTAGCTTTACTTAATTTCTTATCTAAAAGTACATACAGATTCCAAAAAATACCGTACAAATACATGGGCGTACCCCCCCATTCCGAAGAAAAAAATCAAATTACTAATGAAGAAAATCGATGGATAAATAAGAAATAATGAGTGGTCGAATGAAAATACGCAAAGATTTTTTGTATGAAAAATGAGCAGGAATGAAAGTTATTCATACGCAACGTACACCTGAGTAACACGTTTTTCTGCTCATATTTCATACAAAAAATCTTTGTGCATTTTCATTTGACCACTCATTATTTCTTATTTATCCATCGATTTTCTTCATCAGTACCTTAATTTTTTTTTTTTGTAACCGAAAAGACTTTAGTACAAATGCAAACATTTGGCACAGAACCTGTTATTTTTTTAATTTTTCTTCTGTTTGATTTTTTGAAAAAAAACAGGAATGATTAATTTGATTGTCAGAAACTATCAGTCCTATCGGAGAGTGATGTATATACGGTTTATGTAGAATTTTATTGGTTTTGATTTGACGTACCTGCTTTTTAAGATTGTCAAATTGGTTTGTAAGATATACGTGAATAAGAGGAACCACGTTTTGTTTTAAGCTGAATAACGGTAAATTGCAAATATCTCGGAAACGTTTTCAAAAAAATTAACTCGATTTTCGGAATCACCGAGCAATTCTGCATAGAAATTGGATAGTGGCGTCTGAAGAACAAAAACCAAACTAAAATTTGTGATCCAGTGTTATTTTTCACGCGCGCAATAAAAATTTTGAAACGGCATCAGCTTCAGCTCTTCAACTAGCACAAAATTCACAATAAATTTTCTTGACATTTAAATTCATATTGAGGAGAAAATTGACTGTTCAACTCTTATGAAAAAGAAACATTTTTCAAATTAGGCTAATAATTTTATTTCAGTAGTTTTTCGAAATATGTGGTAGTTGTGGTAGAAGTGAAAAATTACCCAAAATGTGGTAGATCTACCCCAATTGTGGTAAAGTGGCAACACTGCTATGAATTCATAATCAATTTCCAATTCAAAAAATGTATGCAATAAATTACAACTTTGGGTGTCTTCACATCCATTTCGTAAGATTTGGTAAACTGCTGGTATTTCCTTGATAATTGTGAACGTCGTTTTGAGCTTACTTTTGTTAGTCTGATAAACAGTCATTTACTTTAAAAAAGGTAAAATAATAATTATTTTTTAATATTTTTTTTATTTTGTACTTGATTTAAATTTAGGTATGCTAAGCGCTCACAAAGGTTTTGTAGAAGAAACAAAAATGAAATCATCACTAAAAAAATTTCTCGATTTGCAGAAGACACTCGAAAATTATTGTTCAAATAAACAAGAAAATTTTTTAGCAAAAAACAAAACCGACTTCAATTCCCATGTAAAGCTTAAAGATTACCGTTAATTTCTTCATGATCCAATAATCGGATCTAAACCATATTAGTATGAGACCCCCTCTGAGGTACCAGAAAAAGAATTATCGAAATCGGTTAATGTCGTCCAAAGTTATGTGGTAACACACATAAAAAAAACAAATTCCGATGAATTAATAACCTCCTCCTTTTTTTGAAGTCGGTTAAAAAGATAAAGATTAATGAGGTAAATTATTATAAATTTTTAATAGCTATAATTTAACATTTCTAATAAAATTTACATTAAAAAAATAATTTGAATTTAACTTTTTAAACACGTGGCAACCCTCTTCCAACACCTCAAAAATATTCTTTGCGTTGAAATTAAAGATTTCTTCCTCCTTTTCAAATTCGCATTCATGAGTATGCGATTGATTTCGTATATCTCCATACCCAGTAGAGGTGTCAAACTATCGATAGTCACACCATCGATAGTTTTGATAGTTTTCAGAAAAACTATCAATATTCACGATAGTCTCGAAAAAAACAAAACTATCGATAGCACTATCGATAGCGCTAAATCAGTTAGGTTGCTTTGCTTTTACAGGATCATAGTGAAATAAATATTATCTTATAAAAGTTATAATCATTCAAAATTAAGTAACTGCTTAGCCAAAATACTTCTCTTTTTAGAAAGTTCAAAAACAAACACAAGTTATACAAACAAAACAGGATTTACGATTAACATATGTATGTATGATTTCAAAAAAATTGGGAGAGATGATCGATAGTCCTACTAAACTATCGATATCTTCGATAGTATAAGAAAAAACTATCAATGAGTGTTGATAGTCTAAAAAAATTTAAACTATCGATACTATCGATAGTGCTATCGATAGTTTGACAACTCTAATACCCAGCTCCAGTGCTGTACCATGAACACTTCCAGAGAAATGCAATATGAAAAATTCGTATTGTTTGAGAGGTCCCACGCCCTTTTAAAATAGCTCCAGTTTGTCTCAAGAGTACATATACGATTGATTTCATATACATAGTACCTCCATACCAAGTTCCAGTACTCTACCATGAACATTTCCACTCTCTTCGAATAGCTCCAATTTTGTGCAAGCATATGCGATTGATCTTATATATCTCCACACCAAGTTCCAGTACCTTACCTTGAACATTTCCCGAGATATGCAGTATGAAAAATTCGGTTTGTAGGGAACGTGCCACGCCCTCTTTTCCTATAGCTTCAATTTTTCTCGAAGAGTATGCGATGGATTTCATATATCTCCATACTAAGTTCCAGAACTCTACCATGATTATTTCCAGAGATATGGAGTATGAAAATTCCGGTTGGTATGGGAGGTTCAACACCCCTTTTGCATATCGAGATTTTTGTTAGTCTATAAGCAACACCTTCAACAAAAAAATTTGCAAAAAATTAAGGGTAAGCCCTGCGTATTCCAAAGTTCCACTTTTTAAAAAAATTTAATGGACTACAAACTTCTATAGCCCTTTTATCCGGAAAGTTCTGGAAAATCTTCCAAAATCTCCGCATAAATCGAAAGTATAGCTACAGAAATCCCGAAAAACGCGAGGAAACCCACAAAGAGCTTTTAAAAAACACGAACTAATCTCGGCTTTGACTCTTTAGAGAGCAGGGTTTACCTCTAGTATTGGGCATTAATCTCATAGAGTTTGAATGACCCTGGGGAGCTACTCTGTAATGCGATGCGAAAGGCAATCGCCACAGTGGATTACTTATGATGTAAGTATTTGCCTAACGCATCGCATTGCTCTTTCGTATCGCATTACAGAGTAGCCCCCCTGAGGTGCATAATGCGTTAGTTCGCGCGGCCTATAACTGGCCAATGCAACATTCAAGTAGTAGCAAAGTATTTTATTTTGTAATAAGTATTCAATTATTGCACCTAGTAGGGCAATTCTGAAAGGGTTTGTAAGTTTGCAATTTAATTTGACCAAAGACTTGAAGCAGCAAAAAATATGTATTTAAAAAAAATATATATATATATTATTGTTTGTTGACTAAGGCGAAAGCAAAGGTTTACTTTCTCTGGAAAAAATGAAATTTTAGCATTTAAGCGCTTAAATGGTTATGCCCGCAAGCTCTTATTTTTTAAGTTAAAAATTAAACAGGAGTTAGTTAATTGGCCATAACAATAATTTGGATCTGAAAAATTTCAACTGCTATTCTCATTTACTTTCCGACACCGTAAATAAATGTATGCATGTGCATGTTTTTTATTTATTTTTATTTGAATTTATTTTTTCTTTCTGTGCTAACAACTTGAAGTCGTCTTGACCAAAAACTAAAAAGTTGAGCTGGGATGAAAACAACTAATCAATATACTCATGCAAAAGAAACAAAAAAAAAGCAAAGCAAATGGGAATGGCCAGCAAAAATTAGCATCTCATTGCTAAGCTGAGGCGGTAGGAAGCAGGCTTAGCTGAGCTGGCAAGCAACAGCGCAGGGCAGCTGACAAAGATTAGTGGAGATTTAGCGAGTAGACACGAGCTAATTGATTGGAAATTAATTATTGTCAAAAGCATGCTGTGTAATGCAAGTGACAGCGGTGAAGCAACAAAAAAATACTAATAGCAAAAAGAAAACCAAACTCCGGGTAAAAATAAAAACAACCGGCTGCCACAGTGGATGTGTGAAATGTTTACAAAAAACGTCAGCTTCTAACAGCAGCAAAAGTGTTTCCACCCACACGGCCTGGCCTGGAAGCTGTCATATAAGGAAATGCAAAAAAAAAATGCAAAAAAGTGACAGATTTTAAACGTCGAGTGATACGACTTTTTCCGCCATAAATGTTATTTAAGTGCTACTTTTTGAAAAGCTATTAATGTTTTGGGTTTTTTCGGCATTTCTTCTATTGCTTTTGCTTCTTTATAAAAAAAAATTTAATGAAATGAACACCTGAAACGACAATCACATACTTACATTTTTAGAAACATACAAATAAAAATCAATTCTACATACATATATATATATTTTAATAGCCGAATAATTGGTTTCTACACGCGCCAGCCGGTGAATTGACTTTAACCCGGCACCATCAGTCACTTTTGAGTGCTCATTCTGACACATAAGCCAAGAATATTAACATACAAACATTTATAGGTATACTAAAAAGTTTATAAATAGGATTGCATTTCTATTGTGTTTCAGTTAAGAAGCTTTTTGTGCATTTATTTTTTTCCGTATTATTAAATATTTTTTACATTGTCTGGTGTATAATCACTTTCTGTTTGTTTCTTTTTTTTGCATTATTTCTGGCTTTGGTGCGCCTACTTGCATAACCCGCTGTCGTTGTACGCGAATTCGCTGACTGCATTTGAATTGCTAATTATTTTCGAATTAGATCATCTTTGTAATTGTATATATTTAGCTTGTTTGAAAACGGCACACAGTGTTTCGTTCAGAACAAGCTAGTTGGCGAAATTATTTAATTATAATTATATCTTCTGATTAATATGACTGTTATATACATTCATACATATTGTGCAATAAAAGTTCAATCAGTAAAATCGGATCTATATATATGTATATTTGTTACCTACAGACCCAGGAACTAAGCGGCCGATTTATTTGGAATTTAAAACCAATATTTAGTGAAAAGTCAGAAGTGTTTTGAACTGTACTACAATTTGATATCTCTATCCTTCCCGGAGATATCGGTCAAATTGTGGACCCAGAAAACTAAAAGGTGTATTGTTCAATATGGGAATCACACAAAAGGTATTTGTAAGAACGCTACTTAATTTTTTATTTTTTTTGATAGGGTTACTTAAAATATATGCAAATAAAAACATTAAATATATAATCTAATCTACATATGTTTAAGATAATAAAATTTTACTATAAAAGCTTTAACAATTTTATTACTATTTGTATTTATTCATTTAAGTGTTTCGAACTGGCCTATTTGTATTCGTATTTTTTTTTGCATTTTTTTGTATCTTGTCGAATATTGTCAAATTTATTTTTCATCTCTCATTCTACAAAAAATGCATGAAAACTGTACATATTTAACATACATAAATGTACCAACCAAATCCTCATACCACCATAATTCTATAAGTAAGGATAACAAGTTTGGAATAAAATTTTATTTTTCTTCTTTTCAGAAAAAAATTGAGGTTTTGGCCATTTAACAGGAGAAACTGAAAATTATGGAAAACATATTTTTTAATTAATTATTCTACTTCTTTCTTAGTGCTTGCCCTTCGACTTTTAAAATTTTGAACAAGAAATTTCGATTATATTTTGCCTTTTATTTTTTTTAGAAGTATCTATATTGTTTTTGCGATCAAGACCAGATAGAAATCAAACACAAACTTTAACTTTTTGTATTTGTATTTATTGTCGATATTTTGAACTTAATCTGGGATCGTCCTCAGGAGCTTATATGACTGAAGGCAAAAAAAAACTTGATCACAACATAACAAAAACACAAAACACAACACTTGCATTTAAATCTACTTGCACCCTTTCGACAATATATACCGAAAACAAAATGTCCAGTCAATGTCCACCAACGAAACAACTTAGTCTACGAAATTAAATGCAAAGGAAAGGAAACTGAAACATGCGGAAAAGTGTACATCGGAACAACGAAGTGCCCTTTAGGTGTTCGACTAGGCGAACATGAAGCGGACATAAGAAAACAGAAAAGCAGTACAGCATTATCACAGCACATTTTAGAAAGTGGACACACAGCTGACTTCGCAAATACAAATATTATTGATAAAGAAAAAAGAGAGCAAACCCGATACACAATAGAGAGCCTTTGAATCATGCAAAAACGTGATATGACAATTATCGATACTCTGAAAGTATCAGTGAAAAAGTATCGATACTGCTCAGTATCGGACTCATTAAAATACGTTTTTTGGGATACTAAAATTATTTTATTCTTCAATCGTATAGCTAGTTATTTTCTGAAATTAAAACAATAGAAATTTAAAATATTTGATTTTTATTTCATTGCAGAACTTACTTTCACGTTAGAAGTAATTTTAACGTTAAGAGTACATACATACATACATATATATATATATATATATATATATACATATATACTTTCACGAATTTCAAATTTTATTAAGAATTTTTGTAAACTTTTTGGGTATGCATTTTTGTAGCCTATTCAATTTTGGTATATTAATGTGCCAGTTTGAACTAAAAGTCAACGGTAGTAGGCTACACGTAAAATTCTGCATTTTCGTGAACTTTGCGTAAAGATTTATGGCCTTATTTATAAAAAAATAAAAAAGGTTTATAAATTGAAATATCTATGAAAATGTCTTTTTATTAAGCTCTTTAAACCTACTTTATTTTTTATGAATAAGGCCATTTAACTTGATCTCATTTGGTTTATGTTATGCAACAGACTACACGAAATTCAGTTTATTTTAAGTGATGGACAAAATTGAATGGTAGTAATTCATATAAGCAAACAAAATCGGGTTGCCAATGTAAGAAAAAATTTAAAAAGAGTGTTTCTTAAAAATTATTCGATACTACGAGTACTTTGCAAAGTATCAAATAAAATCACCAAATAAGGTATAGAGTATTAAAGTACTCATTTTTATAACCTCAACATCGATGCTTACTCAATATCGATAGTATCGTTCGAACCCTACGGACAAAACTACCACATCAGGTGGTATGGATTTTTTCTTTAGTGATTAAGTTTTTAAGTATTTATGTAATGTTTGAATATCTAAATAATGTAAGTTGGTTTGTCATTTAATTAAACTTGTTGTTGTATATGTACTAGCGTGGGCCGAAAGTCCGCTTTTTTAGAACTTTGATTGGTAATAGCAAAAATAGGGTTCATTATGCTCTAAAAAATATCTGTGTGAAATGTGAAAATTTTTGGTCAATATCCTAGGCTCGCCCAAGTCCATCAAAGTTCAAATACTAAAAAATTTGTTTTTTTAACAAATTCGATTCTCTGCAAAAAAGGTCCATATACCAAATTATGTAGGTACTCATACTTTGGGATATTAATGCAATTTTATTAAAAAAATGTTTTAATTCATTTATTTATTAATTTTTATTTTGCTATTACCAATCAAAATTCTGAAAAAGCGGATTTTCGGCCCACGCTAATATGTACACATAAATATTTGTTTGTTTTTCGGTTAATACTTAATGTGTGTAACTTTTTGTTTTCTTGTATATTTGTTTTAACAGAGAAAATAAACAATAACCCTGAGGATGCTTGAAAAGTTTTAGCGAAACGTCGGGTAAAAAGTGGAATAATGTAATTTTATTTGCACCAAAGTTTAAAGATCAGATACGCACAAATTAAGGTTTGCCTGACATTTTTAATTTGATTAAAAGTTGATGTAAATTTCAGATTTATTCCAAAAATTTTCATATATTTACAATGGCCGAATTTCTTGATTCATTCTGAACGTTTGGAATAAACTTTTTTGTTTACTTATTCTTTAGAACGTTGCTGATGATATGTTAACGTTTATTTCAAACGCATTCTGTTTATTCTGGCTGTGAAATGGGATTATCTGGAATGTATAAAGAAACGCAGCCAATGTATTCACAGAACTTACTATTTCTTTAAATAGTACAAATATTCTTCTTTTCAAATACATATAAAAACTTAAGCTTGAGTAAAAAAATAACTGAACTGAAAATTGTTTAGGACGGGAAGTCATGTGAAAATCGTTTTTAAGAATAAGTCGAGATTTTTAGGGTGTTAAAAAATTCTAAGCGCTGTTTCGTGAACTGCTCGACCAACGAACTGTACTAGGTCACTTAACTCTCATTAGGCCTCAGGGTAAATTTTTTTCTCTTTTTGAATTTTTAATCCGATTTGCTCACTTGCTAGACAAGTCCGATCAATCCAGTTTGTTGTGCTAAAAAATTTAAATTTTGTTTTCCTTGGAATTTCACATTGTAACTGGAATATTTTTTGGCTAGTGTTACCAATTGATCCCAAGGGTCATAAATGACCCGATTCTCACATAAGAGAGGAACCTTAAATTTTCATTGGGATTTGGGAGGAAGCAATGCCAACCAAAATATAAACAATGCCAACAAACAATAAACAATTATCAAGGAATTTTTTTTAATAAAAAAAAACGCTAAGTTTTTCAGGGTCAAACATAACCCTAAGGACAAATTTTGTTTGTAATTTAAGGGACTTCTTCTTCTTCTTATTTGGCGCTGTAACCTCTTTGGCGATTTTGGCCGAGTTAAACAAAGCACGGCAGGCGTTTCTCTTCTGTGCCAACTAACGCCAAATTGGAAATGCCCAGCGAAGCTAAGTCCTTCTCCTTCTGGTCTTTCTATCGCAGTGGGGGCCTCCCTCTTCCTCTGCTTCCACCAGCGGGTTCCGATGTTGTCACACATATAAGAGGGATCTACAGTTCTACGGTGACTCCGAACGGCGATTGTATTTTTATGAGAAGCTGTTTTTCATGGCAAAAATACACCCGGAGGTTTGCCATTGACTGCCGAGGGGCGACCGCTGTTAAAAAAAAAAAAACATTTTTTCTATATTTTTTTGCGATGTTGATTTGACCAGGGCTTGAACCCAGGCCCTTCGGTGCAGTAGCACAAACTGCTAACTTTTACACCACAGCGGCCGCCACCTGGACAAACAAGTGCCGTGCTTTATTGGGCTAAGCCGAACGTGCCTATACGGTTATGGCGTTATTCAAGGAGGGCCTTACAAACGAAAAAGCGCCAGCAAAGCATACTTAACTTTATAAATATTTGTTTTTTAATTTACCTCTTATTTGTTTGTATTATATTCTTCTATGTTTTCAAAATAGTGTTAATCACTTTCGCAAATAAAACTCGAAGCAAAGCTTGGCAACTTTCGTTGTTTTCCATTTATTAGCGCTTACGTATTTGTGACACAAAATTAGGGTAAATTAAAAAAACAAATAATTATTTGAGAAACAAAAAAAAAAAACAAAAATATAAAAGCACAGAAAACAAGTCATTAAAACTGAGCAACTGGTATTGCCAATAGTGGTGCAAGCATCTGTCTGCCTACTTGTTTGTCACATCACACGGCCTGAAGGTTACAGAGAAACGTGCTCGCCTGCCATTCTGTGCTATGCGCTTGCCTATTTGTATTTTCCTGTTTATGTATTTAAGTGAGTGTACTTTGCTGTCGCGTATATGTAATTATTTAATTGGCACCCACCTTACAAAATGCATTTAATTTATTGTTTATCGATGAAATACTCAACACAGCCGCCCGTTGAACATGGAACGTGTTAATTGCAAATATCAATAGTTGTCGCCCAGCTGTCCACTTGGCGGCCGCGGCGGGAAATCAACAACGAAACGCGCGGCGGCAACATGACGCGCAGGCAAATACAAACGCAGAAGTTTTTATAAAAACAGGTGAAAAACAAATTGCGTGGGTAGCGCTAGGGGTGTGAGGCAAACACGACAAGCAACAAGCAAAAATTTCTACACGCAAGTGGGCAATAAAAATGACAAAATGAGGCAGCAGATAGTGAAAAGATTAAAAAATAAAAATAAAAATAAATAAAATGTTAAAACAAAAGAGTTAATGAAAAGAACCACACTAAGTGGTAGCCTCCGAGCAAACAAACGATTGTCGATGGCGATGGCCACGCACATCGTCATATCCCTTAGACCTACTGGAGTTGCGACTGCTACTACATATATCATATCGGCTGCCACATTTCTACACTCTCTCCCTGCCACCCAGCACTGGACACTCGTGCTGATTGTACGTTGAGCCTGTAATAACGCTTACAAGTTGACACTTTAAATGCTGCTATTCATTGGCGTGTGCGATTCTCTTGCTGTTGACTGTTGGTTGTTGCATGTGGGGCATTTACGACATGACTAAAGTCATGTCACTCTTGCGCGCTGTAAAAGAAAAATGTAAAAGACGCGTACAATGTTGAAATGTTTGAAATATGTGAG
>NW_023458559.1:59345121-59422767 GCF_013731165.1 Rhagoletis pomonella | reverse complement strand
CTGGATGAGCTCCTATAATTATTTAGGTGACTCTAAAAAGCCCAAAAATAGCACGTAATTCCTCAATACTATTTATCCGTGTTCGACCAAAGTTTAAGAAGTGGGTTAGCTAGCGTGGCGTCAAACGGTTTTTCAATGTTAACCGGGCAATATTTTTAAAGCCCATAAAAAGCACAAAAAAATAAGCCCAGAAAAGTAGTAAAAATACTTCATTGAATGAATGTTTTGCTAAGTTACGGTTAACTTAGCAAAGCCCTAATTATTTACCAAATTGTCGGAGCACAAAAAAAACGAAAAGTGGCCGAAAATAGCACACAATGAGCACAATAATACGAACAAATTTTTTCTTCATTTTTTCATTTTAGCGCCGCTAACTTGATTGAGCTATACACATTCCCAGCCAAATCAGTAGCTATGCTGTTCCTTTGTCACATATGCAATATTTGTTTTTTTTTTCGCGCACACCAACAACAAAAATATTCGCTCAAACATACATACGGCTTTCCTCCTCATTTTGACTTAAACTAAATGTACTCCCTAATACTCGTTTGTTTGTGGCATTCGCGTAGACAAGTTGACATGTTTGGCGCGCCGCTTGTAAAATTATTGCAGCGCAGCGTTCAAGTTGCGCTGATAAACGCAAAAATGAGTAATATTTCATGGCACACACAACAACCATTACTAAGTTTAGTTGTATGTACTTGCAAATGTCGCCTATTACTTACTTGCTGTGCCAATGCCGACTGCTAGGCGTGGCTTGCTGACTGTGTAAATGATAGTCACTGATTATGATGGACGTCGTTATGCTTCTGGTTGCACAGCAGACACGAAAGCTGGTAGTGCAGGAATAAATATATGTAGTTCGTACGGTTGCATATGTATAAAGATATGTATCTAAATATTTAAATTTGCAGACAGCAATGAGTTATTAACTTGATTAGAGATTAGTTTAGCCATTAGGTAATGCAAGTAATGACACCTGGAAATTGTATGGTCTATGAAGAGCTGTGAAAGTATACTTTGGTGTGCGCTTAAAGCGATCAGATAACAGGCATTCGTATTAAGCTTTGAATGCCTTTGCAGGGAATTTTTTGAATGATGAATTTTCTGGGTAGAGCACGTGCGAGTCATTACTTCTCCCGTGGGTGGTAAAACGGTCCACGCAAGAACCAACTGAGGGCTTTTCTAGGACAGTTGCACTTCAAACTGACTCCGCCGGTGCTGAGTGAAAACTTGGATATCCAGATCTACAAAGTCCTACTCGCTGGTGGTGGATCGACGGACCTTTTATATTGGTGAGCAGCACCTTTTGACACAGGCAGCGGCCTTGAGCATCCATTAGCAAATATTAACTCATAAAACAAGTCTTTAAATCGCTTCAGACCTAAAATTTTTCTAGGCCTAAATATTTTGAAAGCCCCGGGCACACAGCGTTTCTCTCAACGAACTATTTTTTCCAGTTTAGTTAATACTCATAAGTAACTTTAACAGAAAATATTTGAAAATTGTATCTTCTTAAACGTACTTATCTCTCTCTGTACCTAAAAAACCCCAAGTTAATGTGGGTTAAGTGGCAGCTACGCTAGGGTTAACTTAGACATTTCTAATAGTGTCCATTGTGCTACAGCTGAAGTTCCCAGGAAAAGCGCTGGACACTCAAAATGAAGATCCGCAGGCAGTTGAGGTCTTCCAAAAGGAAGTTCTCCCAGAGTGTTACAGCTGAGAAGGAAACGCTTAGATGATTCCATCTCATCATCTTCCAAACAGATATGTCAATAGGGGTCCGTTAGACCACCGCAGAATGGCGTGAAACTGGATTTGATTATTCACAATAGTCCCGAGCTGAATTTTCGAAACGATTCTTTTTAATCAAAAGCTGATGCGATTTCGGAGAGACTTCTTTCGACTTTTCTGTTCCTACTAATTAAACTTATATAGTAAAAACTGGTAGAAAACAATTAAAGGGTTCCCCCAAATGGAAAAAATTGCACCATACAAATTTGAAACCTTGTAAAAAAATTTAATTAAAATTAATTCTTTTTTAAGTTTTGGAAAAAATGTAGGTATGTACATAGTTTTATGCAGTTAAGTGCAATTTATAAATTGGTCTTTCTGGTATTTTCGGTAAATTTTACAAATGTGGAATGCGTAACATAGTCAAAAAGAAATATTAAAAAATTACGTGAATTTTTAGCTTCTTGAAACTTGCACTTTATATTTAATGGGCTATAAAACTGCATACCTAATTTTTAATTTAAATTAAAAAAAAAATTTATTTTCGTTAACTTTTTGTATAATATCTATTTAAAATTTTTTTATGTGATCTTTTTCATATTGCGCGAATCTTATGATTGTTTTCAATAGGTTTTTGTTATAAAATATAAATTAAATTCTTTTCAAAATTGTTACATTCTCCGCATTTCGCACTACAAAAATTTATTATAAAAAAAAATAAACATACGAAAAGCCCACTTAACTAATTTCTACTCACAGGCCAATTCTGGCAACTGTCTTTCCACTCACCACTGTCTTTCAATTTTGAAAACTTACTTGAAAGCTCTTTACTGCCTTTCGAAAGACTAAATGAAAGATTTGCTAACGCTTTTAGCAATAAGCTTTTCAAAAACTAAATTAAATTACCCAAATATATTTTTTTGCTATTTAAAAGAACAAAAGCTAATAAATAAAAGAAAATTAAATTGAAAAAAAGAAAAAATATGAAAATGAATACAAAATTTTTTAAAAATTAATTGAAATTCAAAAAAAAAATATTTTTGTTTTTAAAACAAAAACTAAAAATTAAAAACGCAAAAAATTAGAAAAATAAGATGCCAAAAATTAAATGAAATAAAAAACTGTATTTTTTATTATACAATAAAGTTCAAAAGTTAAAAGAAAATTAAAATAAAAAAGAAAAACAAATTAAATAAAAAAAAGAAAAAATAAATAAAATGAGTTTCCAAAAATAAAATTAAATAAAAAAGCTTATTTTTTTCTTTGTATACAATAAAATAAAAATACAAGAGAAACTTAAACTAAACAAATTTTAAAATTTAAACGAAATTAAAAAAATATGGATACATATACTCAAGTAGCACACTGGTGTATAACTTGGTGCGCGAATTTACGAATTTTGGTATAAATCTGATTAGTTGTACCGAAATTCACAAATTTACACCAAGTTATACACCAGTGTGCTACTTGAGTATTGTCCTTTTTTTAAGCAATAAAATAAAAAAATTGAAAGAAAATTAAACTAAAAAAAAATGTTAGTTAAAAAAGAAAAAGATTCCGCTGCCCGAGGATTCGTACTCGGATCTCTCGAATGGCACGCCTATGCTGCGCTCACTCGGCCTTTGCGACTATTGCAGCGACGCGAGCTAAATGATATACAAGTGTTTTCTTTCAAAATAGGTTTTCACCACGAGTGAGGTGAGTGGGACAGCTTTTTTTCTAAGACTTTTGTGCTAGAATAACAAAAGTGTTTCGAAAGTCTTTCATTTGTCCTACAAAACACTTTTTAGTATCTTAGCCGGATCAGTTTTCACGAAAAAAATAATATGTGACCTGGTCTACGGAAAGGGGGCTTAGGTGTCAAAAAAATCAATTTTCACTTTTTGGTTGATTCGGATGGAAGATAAGATGATTTTCACTTTTAACAGCTTTTTCACAGAAAACTCGCACGTAAGCTCCCTTTTCGTAGACCAGGTCACATATATCAAATCGGTTGAAATATGAAGGCTGTAAACTATTTTGAACAGTATATTGAAGTTTAGCACCAGAAGAACTTTGCAGCTTTGATGCCGGAGTTTCGTCCAACGCTCGCTGAACCGAATAAAAATCGGGATCGATATGTAGCAGCTAAACACGAACTAAGCCGGAAGTGGAAGGAGTTCGAGGCGATCGAAAGAGAGAGGTCAAGGCTTCCCCGATCCGTTTCTATCACACTATTGTCGGTGCAAATCATCAGTGCTTGTCCTTTGCCAGCCTATTATGCATAATTATAACTAGATGTTCGTACGCACCAATAGTGTAAGAAGAAGCTAAATATCGATATACTAATCCACTAAGTAGTCGCGTAAAATTATACCAGGTAAAAAGAAACTCTGTTTCTTAAATCCTCCGCGCTTTAATGGGAAATCCCAAGGCTTTGACTATACAAACGAGCGCTATTACTGAGCAAACAACGGCTAAGGTGAAAATATATTTACATACCATGCATATTCGTGCATATGTGGCATATATAAAACCACAACAACAGCAAACTAACGAGCCAACGAGCAAAGTAAGGACAGTAATAAAAATAGTTTGAAATGCAAAAGCAATTGCCGTTAAAATTGTTACGCCACACTAAAGCGGAATGCGCTGATTGCAAGGCGAGAACGCGCTGTGGTGTGGTGTGTGCTGCACAAACACTGCAGTGCGCAAGTGCCCCCCATAAAAAAAAGTTACTAGTTCTGAGATAGTATCTAACAGAACAAGATTTGGACTTGTTGCTTTGTTAAGCGATGAGGGACATTGGACACTTAAAAAATGTCGATTTCAGTTGGCAGACGAAGTGTAAAAAATTCAAATTCTAACCACGATTCGCTCATCTGAGCAAGCATCAACGTGCACGAACAATGTATTGCGTTGTTGTTGGCTCTCGGGTCGCTCGACTACAACAATCGTCAACGGACGAGATTTTTCGTTTAGTTTATCTCTGAACTGTCTACATTGAAATGCTTATGGTGCAGCTGTTCACCGCCAATGAGACCTCCATTATACAGTTAGACAGTTGAAGCGGTTGTTCGGAGATTGAGCGGGAACTAGTGTTGTCGAAAAGGGAATGCATCTTGAACTATTTTTGGGCTAGAGAAATCTCCTGCAGGGTATTTATATACAAAAATGCATTTACATATGTATGTGTTGGTGTGGTGGTCGCGGCTTTGCAAAATGGCTATAATGCAAGTTTATAACAACCGGAAACGGAAGTGGACGCACACATCGCCTTTGAGCGACGCAAGCGTGAGTTGTGTCCGCAGAGTTGTATGTTGTAGCTGGTAATTTGAATTGCGACGCAAACGGAAAAAGCGCAAAAATGTGCCGGACGAAAAGCGAAGAGCTAGAGACACACAGTGGGGACTGGGCTGCAATAGGAACGATATAAATAAATAGAAAGAAGTGTGATAGCGAAAAAATTATGAAGTAAATTTATGAGCGAATAACTGTTGCGGTATTTGCATATGGTAAGGGCTAAATAAGGGCAAGGATGTGGCAGTGTGTGTGGGTAAGTGGTTGTGTGTGTGCGAGTCCGAAACTTTGTGTAAGTGCCCTTAAGGAAGTGCGTTTGCTTGATGTTAGGTGAGTGCGTATTTTTAATTGCGCATTTTAAAATATGAAAGCAAAATATGCAAACACAATCTGCCCGTCCTTACAAACACCCCACATGCAACTCTGCCATGACTAACAGGGGAGCCCAATGGAGAATGGGATGTAAAGAAGCGTCCGCCTAGCGGCGCTAAACGTCGTATGCGTGCCGTATCATACTGCTGTATGCGTGACAGCGGAAAATGCATAGCGAAAACCGCAATTACGCACAACTGGCGGCCAAATTGTGGCATCAAATGGGCGTTTACGCAGCTACGGTAGCTAGCTCAGCTCGATTTGCTGCCGCGCATCTAACATACAGTTGGAAATTTTTTAATGACGCAGAAGAAGTTAGGCCAAGTAATTGCATACAACAACAGCAACAATTAGCAAATACAAGTTAAAAAAAGCTAACGCACACAGGAAGTGTGTACGCTAAGGAAATTGAGAAAATTGTTATGCAAAAAAGTTGTAATTTTCATTTAACACGTCACTTGCACGTGCAACAGGCGCACAAAAAACACACCCGAGCAATCATAAATCGACAACGCTCATAAATCATGCGCTAAACGCATAGTTTGACTGCCTTTGTGATTTGCCCATTTATGTACCTATTTTGCTGTTATTGCTGCTTTTTTTTTGTGGAAACACCCAGCTTAGGCTTCCCCACCCCTTTTTGAAAATGTAAGACGCAATTTACGACATCTTAACGCCCAAGCGCCTGCCACTGCGCGCTGCTTCGCCTTCTTTTTGCTGTTCTTCCTCCTTTATGCTGCATTTCCCTTATCTACGCTGGGGTTAACTAGCTCCCTGCGGCGTTATGAGTTTAAAGTTACATGAACTATTAACAGGACACGCATGTTCTCGTGTGTGCTTAACTCAACTCTCGCACTGCCTGGCGCACAAAAGAGTCGATGACATGTTGTCACGCAGCAGGCTGCCGAGTGTACACGCCACCCCTTTTGATTTTCCGACCTGTACAATAAAATTTTTCACGCTTATCGGCTTGCTATGCACTTATGTATGTATTTATATAGCACGCCGCCTTCCCCCAGCCATTGTCCGGCGCTGCCACGAAAAGTTGAATAACCTCTTCGTGACAAGTTATTATCCGTGCGCTCTACAACTTTTCCACTTTCCACCTTTCTTCCACTGTCAGTCATTTAAATATTTTTTTTTGTTTTCTTCCCCTATCGCGATTTACGCCACCGAAAACCCAAAACCGGTTCGTAGTATGGCGCAATTTCATGCAATGCAATGCTCCACTCAGCTGTGCCCCTGTACACACATTCCCCTATACCTAAACGCTTGCCACATCATTTTCCGAATCGCTTGCAACTTTGCTTCCGTCTTTAGCCCAAACTCATCGCAACTCAACCCCGTGCGAGTTAGCTTTTCCGCACACTGTACTTGTAGTTGTAGTTATTGCGTATCTACTTTTACTTCACTGCCTCAATCTGCTTACAACCACCCCAACGGCAAGAAAAGCACTGGGAATCAACCCTCGATGCCTATTGCTTCAACACCGCTTCCCCGCTACTACTTCATTCAACTCCACTGCGTAGTACTTATCCAACTCCTTAACATGCTTTTGAAAGCGGCCTGCAAGCACTCTTGAGCATTGTTGTTGTATTTAATATCACTTTTCCATCCCGCTTGGCAAATGCCATGTATGTATGTATGTACATCCAAAGCGAATAGGTATGCCGGCATATTTTTATTGCCGACCCTGCCACCCCGGTTTGCTTTTATATTTCTGCATTCATGTGCACGTCCTTGTGTTATTTTTTTCTTTGTTGTCCTTGCTGGCGAGCACACTTGGCAACAGGCTGCTCACTGTCATGCGCGCAACAGGAGTTGGCATTCACCTCCCTCGGCAGCTGGCATAGCAACCACCTCATAACCCACAATAAATCTTCTCTATAATACCTTTGGCTATGAGTTACTGTACTTCCTTATTTTAATGTGCCTTCTTCGTTTGAGTTTTTGTTGCATTCTGTGATTTGCTTTGCTGAGGGTGAGCCACTCTCGGATCTACCTTATGTCCTGCAGTTGCGTTTCCTTTATACTACGACACGCATTGATTTGATTTGCTTTTGTCATTTCAATCGCCACTATAATGCTTTGCTTATCCCAAATTTCTCTTTCAAGGAAGGTTATTGCGTTTTATCTTTTCATTTACATTATACTTAGTTTAGTAAGATACATGGTTATTTATAAATTTGTTCTGAATATTTCCGATGAGGTACAGCTTAAAATTGTTTGAAATAGAACTTAACCACACAGTCAGTTAACTCCTAAAGTTCCCCACAGCTCTAAATTCGTATTAAATTCTGTCCAATGTTTGAAAACTTTGACGTCAAGCCTCAAATATGGATCAGCGTCGGCTCTGATACCCACTGAACGGGTTTGTTCACGAAGGAAGCGAAAATGTGTGTTGAAGTAATTGCTTCCTGTCAGGATGGAGACATCAATCTCAAGATAACTATTTCATGCTGCCAGGTCAATCGGCTAAATTTAGGAAGACACAATATTTTGTTTTGCACAGAAGCTCCAAGTGGTGCGTTAGTTGAGTGGAGTTTAGTGGTTATGCGAAAAGATGTATCGATTCGTGGGGTGTCCCTCCATATGCCGGGTACTCGTTTGGCACTTCTGCATTTAATCTCCTCAGGTACGAGTTTCACCTTCTGCAGTAGCCAGAGCGAAGTTGTGCTATTGTGGTCCGAGTCTCCCCAGGCAGTCAAAGCTTTGTATCGTCCATGTCTGGTGGTTGTGTTCCCACAACGGCATTTACAGGTCGAGAGTCAGTGTAGGTCAGTACTGATTCATGGCCTGACCGGATAGCAATACCCTGACATTCTTGGGTGGTATCCCTGCGATAGATGTCTGCTTTTGAACGCTAGGCCACCATCAAAAGTGTTGAATTGTTGTGCAACTTCGTTGTTGGAGGAACTGGGTGTTGTTGGCGGCGGCGTGGGGCTGGGGTGGTCTGGTTATGACTGTTGTGTGGTCTATTGAGTTGTGTTGTGGTGCGGTCGTGTTAGTGCTTGTGTTGAGCTGCTCAGGCGCACTCGGATGTGCCGTGGAGGCAGTTCTATTTGATGAGTCCTTAGGTCTGAGCAAGCTCGGAAGTCACTCCACCCGCTACAGGTATTACACCTGACTGAGGTAGAGTAAGGGTGTAGTCGTCTCTGGTTCACGCAGCAGGTGTAGGTTTTTGGGCAAGAATTTGACTCGATGCCAGCCCTGAGAAGAAGAGTACGAGGCAGATGTAGCCCCACAGATGAACAACGTTTGAGATATTTCGCCGACACAAACGGGGTTACATCGCCGAAACAACAGACCTTGGGCGGATAAAACCCGAGTCATTCCGGTAAGTAGAACTGGCTGGGTGGGACGAAAGTCCTCATCAGCATCAGCTATTATGTTATGGGTCTATCCTATTTGGTGAGAAGCCCTTAGAAAATTGTATGAGCTTCCTGTTGACGAAAACTTTTGCTATTAGACTCAGTATACATAACGTGAACTATGATCTGTGGCAGCTGTCTGGAAAACGAAAAACGATAAGGTAACACCAGCTAAGCACTTTCCGTGTTACGCTCATACACTAAATCTTATCGTTCAGAATGCTTTGTCGCACGATTATATTAAGTCTATTACATCCTAATGCAAGAGGTTGCTACCCGTTGGAACAGGGCCCTATTCCACAAAAATACTTATCAACTTTGTACTTTGCAATTATCATCTTTGCATTTATTGCAAAGTGATACGTTTTTTTGCTCCACAACTAATTTATTTTTATTTTTTGCAAATTAATTTTGCGCACCGTCACTTTGCTTTTAGCACATTTTCGTAAAGAGTTATCAATTTCTCTCAAAGTGAGAGAAATGCATTCCACAGCACATTCAAAACGCACCTTTAGAAAATTTGCTCCGCAACTGTACAAAATACAGTTTTTGTGGAACACAATAGTAAAATTAATAGAAGAGTCTTTTCAAGCTATACCCTTCAATTTGCACTCCGTTAAAATTACTTACGTGGAACAGAAATTGCAAAGAATATTAAAAAATTTACTCTTATCATTTAGCATATCTTTAACTTCTGTGGAACTTATGCAAAGTGATAAAAAATTGGTAAGTGCCGAGTGAAAAGTTGATAAGTCTTTTTGTGGAATAAGGCCCAGTTCTTTTGCAATGATAAGTTGAATTATATTTATTAACGACATCATTCCAGGATGATAAATATGACTTCCACTTCGATAAATAATCGAAAAAAACTAGCGCAGACACCGATTGGAATGAGTGAAACGTGAGGTTTAAAGTAGTTTTCAGCAAAAACTGACTTTCGTTTGACAGATTTTACATGGACGAAAACACAAGTTTTAGGTCGAAAACCAGTTATAGCAACGAAAACATGTTTTCGGTGTCGGTCAGAACATGGTATTAGGCGCGCTGCATTAAATCCCAGCATTGTCGGCATGCTATTATTCACAAATAGAAACCAGTGGATTGTGTCTGATCTCATAAATGTATAATATACATACATGTATATATAGTATATATTGAATTAAACTCACGTTTAACCATAGTTTTAATGAAACTATATGAAAACCATAGTTTTAATGAAGTAACTGAAATGTACTTAATATTCTTCTCATATATATATGTATACAAGTTTTTTATAATTAAAATAAAGTTTTGATATAAAAACGTATTGATTTAAAATTATCAGATATGTTCTACAAGCCGTCCGATTTGAAATCGGTACGATTAACAAAACCTATTTTGGAGATTTCTTAACAAAATACAAAAAATTGGCACTAAACCGATGGATATGACGTAAATCTTGTATTTCTACCAATTTGTATTTGAAATATTTATTACTTTCATCACAAATATTCAAAAAATAATAATTGTAAATCACACCGATCTCAAATCGTACGATTTGAAAAAAATGCCTGATAGATTATATCAGTTTCTACTGAAAATTCGATTTTAATCGATTATAATCGATGTTAATCAACAAACTTTGTTGAAAAATCGATGTTGTGGAAATCAATTTTTTGCATCTCTAGGACTGACAACACATATTAAGGCCTCAAAAAATGTGGATTAAAACAGAGCAGAGAGAAGCAGAATCGAGCCGTGAAAAATGAAACACTGAGCTGATAGAAAAGTCCTTAGATGGTAGGAGATTAATTTCGGGTAAGACTCCTAAAGACTAAAAACCGTGCAAAATTAATTTCTATGAGTTCCGCAGCCAAATAAAGTTTTCAAAAAAAGAAGTAGAATCATTGGATACTAGCAAATGCCCGGCGTGCTTCACTGCGCATTAAACGTATTTTTGTGTTGTTACGCCCTCCCAAAACTCTTATGGCTTCATTTAGAAAAAAATTTAAATAGATTAGAGAAGCTTTATGAGATGCGATTTTCAAACAAATTTAGATTTATGAAACATACTTTATTCTATTAAGAATAAGGGTGTTTGTCAACATATTTTCGAAGGTATTTAATCCTAGAAATTTAATTGATATTCTTACAACTTGATTTTACATATGGTGCACTTTTTTCAAAGGTGTATTTATTCAGTATTTACCTTATCTTATCACTTTATAGAATAAAATTTTTCACAAAGGTGTTAACCCGCTAAAAAATATTTTTGGTAGTAAACTTTCTTAAACCTCTTTAGTTTAATACCCGCTTTGTAACATTTCATTTATTTTATCCATTTAATAATTGAATAAAATTTTCAAACAGGTGGTAACGCTCCTCAAAAATATTTTTGGCAGTAAAATTTCTAGAACGTCTTTAACTTGATACATATTGCAATATTTAATTTATCTTATCAATTAAATCAAATTTCCAAACAAGTGGCAACCTTGATCAAACATATTTCTTTTGACAGTAATATTGCAATATTTACTTTATCTTATCAATTTTTTTAAACTTCAATTTTCAAACTGGTAGCCACCTTTGAATTATTTTTCCCCTATATTATAAGTTAGGCCTTTAGAGCAATACATCGGAGAATGCTACATTCGATTCCATGCAGTAGTTTTCCAGTGAACAACAGCGTACAAACATACAGATAGACAGACAAAAATTCCCAAACTTGTTGATTTGGCTTATGGTGCTCTAATATAAATTTTTCTTTACAGATATCGGTCTGTTACAATTTTATTATATGTTTAGATTAAAAACTAGGTCAAAAGTAACTATGTAACTAGGTTAAGTGTTTTAAATGTACATATTTGAGTGATAGAGCACATTTACGTTCTCTTCAAAGCTTTTAACACAAACTTCGAATGCCCAACAGCAACAACGGTGAGCGCAAAAGCTAGTAATCCTGTAAGGCTTTGCCCTCTGCGGAGTACTTAAGCGGCCAATAGCCTTAAATCGCCTTTGCCACCATTGCCATTACGCTTCAACTAATGCTTCTGCCCTGCCTGCGCTGGACTTTACACAGTTAATGCGCCGCGAAGTATGCAACACAACGATTCTGGTTAACAACCGACTAGAGGTAAGCGCTATAGCTACCAAGGAGCTCCTTTGCTTGTTTAGTCTGATGCAGTGTTTGCTGTTGTTGTTTTTTGTCATGGCACAGGTACCTTTTAAAAGGTGCGCGCGCACGTACTCCACTCAGCTTAAGCACTTATAGGAAGTGGCATGATTAAAACGCATTCAGTTGTTGCGCGCCAGGTAATGCTCGGCTAAGCTAGAGCTGTGGCTTTGCTGCTACTGGCCAGCCGGCCGGCCGGCGAGTGTGCGGTTGCATGCTGCCTGTGGCGCCACATATCGTGTAAGTGCTCAAAAGCGCCGATCATCGGTGGAGAGATGAGGACCGGAAGGGACTTTACTGAAAATATGTGAACATGTGACTAGCATGTTGAGCAGCAGTCAACGTTGTTGCTTACGCTCTGTGGTCGCCGCGCTTCAAAGCCCGCTCTGCTCAGAGTTGCGCGTCGCGTGCTTTTCCCGGTTGCATGTCGGTTTGTTGTTGGCACATTATTGATTCAACATGCGCTACGTTTAAGCGCCCAGTGGCGTTTCATGTGTGTACTACCAGTAAAAATAAAAACAAAAAGGAGAAAATAATCAAAAGCAGAATTCCATGGCAGTTCAGTTTGCGCGCCCGCCCGACTAACCGCCTACTTGCCATGTGGCACATCAGCGCGCGATGGACATGGTCACGACCTCTGTGTGTTTGTGCGCGCTTCATGCCGTGGCCAAGTGCTTGGGGCCAGCGCTTCACTGCCTTGACAGGCCATGTCGGAGGGGTGTACTTGTCATTTAAATGCCAGACCAAGACACGTCACGAGCGCCAGTGCTTCAGCGCTTCAGCTCCTGCGCCGCGAACATGCAAACGCAAATCAACACACCGATGGCCATACCAGCATTGGATGTTAAATTTTCTTGTAACCTTGTATGTGGTCATACGAGTATGCATATTAAAAGCGTTTTTAAATATATTTATGCCAAAAATATGTGTGTATAGTTGAGATTTGATTTTGACGTGATTTGATTGTGTTATGTGTGACACGCTACTCAAACGCTTACATCTGTCCACCACTTTAGCCCTTCCCTACGCTCCGTATAAACTAAGTAAAATGCTTCTACTCTATTGGCCATAGCCCATTACTTCCTATTCCCTTTTCTCTCGATCACATTTTATCCTTTTTATATTTGCATATAAATATCTACTAGTTCCCCCTTGCCCTTTCTATTGTTATTTCTTCTGCGTCATTGTCCACTCCGGTGTTGTTTACTTTTTTTGACGGACATTGAAAGCTCGCCACTACCGAATACGCCTGGGGCATACATGCCGTTACATTTTGTTGCTCTCTTTTCAACCAATGTTGCTCGAGCGATTACCTGCACATGTGTGCCCACATTTAGGCCATTTTAACCCGTCCACTCACATTTCATTATTTTGCACAAGCTTTCGCATGGTCTTGATATACCGTTGTCACTGTCGTTGCCACTCTCTTAAACTTTTATGACTTTCACAGGCCATTGTTTTCGTTCGATAATGCAAATGTGCAAATTTTTTTAAGTGCCTATCAGCTCGTGCTGTCGCTGACCTTTTTTGTGATATTGCATTTTTCAAGTGTTGTTGTTGTTTTGCAAGCACACAAGTTGTATGCCGAAGTAAGACTCAAACATTTTATTTTTGTATGTGAAGCTTTAGTTCCGGTTCTTCTGTGACATTAACATCGGAACGCCATTTAACAGTTGTATCAAAAATATGCCACAAAATTAGACTTAATTTGTGATGATGCGAATATAAAGATGGGTATACACACATACGTTAAATAAGCCATAAACGTAACGATACGTTTATCGATAAACAAATTTAAAAGATATTATCACACTATGTATATAATCGATGACGATAAGAAATCTTTAAAAGTATCGTTAGGTATCCATGCAAGAATTTTTGAACAGTGAATATCGAAGTATTTTGAAAACAGTGTCGACAAATACTTCCTACGATTAAGATGTTATAAGCGATTGTGACATGCACTCTGATATATCGATCTTAATCTTAGGAAAAATATCGATGAATAATTCTACAAATTTAGCAATCTCGAACGATTAAGAGAAATGTAAATAATATCAAAAATAACACCAATAAGCATTTAGAAAATATATCGATAAATATATCGGTAAGCGTTTGAAGAGTTATATCGATTAGCATGTATTAAGACATTTCGAACAAAAGGTCATCAACGAATTTACATAGTTATCAACAAATATATCGAGTTCTGACCGCCAAAAAGATGTAAGAAAATTTTCGTTTTGATGCAGAACTGTTCCTAGAGCATCTAGACGCATTTATGCATCAAAAATAAATTTTTGAAAAAAATGTCGCTTACATCTTTTTGGCGGTTATGGCTCGATATACATATGTATTTCTATATTGATATCTGAAAATGTAAAAAATATACCAGAAAAAATCTTTTAATATACCGGGAATCGTTTAAACAATGATATGTATCATCAAATTTCTGTTTAAAGTAGTCCTGAAATCTTTATATTTTTCAGAAAATTATCGAGTAAATTTGATTTCAGTGATGTCGAAATATATTTCGATACAGATACTGGTCTCAGGAGATCTTCATACGGATTCGTAAAGCCTTTGGCTTTTCTGGTCTCATCCACTCTTCAATTTGTACAGTTATTCCGTGTATGTATATTAGGGTGATTTTTTTTGCGACTATTGTTTTTTTTTCACTCCTACCTCAAAATTTTTTAGAAAACCTTCTCGTTTTTTGCCCCTATCTCGAAAATAACAAGAGGTACAGAAAAAATTTGAATAACAAACTTGTAGGAATTTGAATTTCCCTCAAAAAATTTTTAAAACACAAAATCGCTAACATCGATATTTCTTGATATATTGGACTTTGAAGTTGATCAACAATTTCTACAATTTAGCTTAATAGTCCATGAAAATTCCACACTACCTCAATTTCAAAGCTGAATATCGCAAGAAATATCGATGTTAGCGAGTTGGTGTTCTGAAACCTTTTTGTAGGAAATTAAAAGTCCTACATGTTTGTCATATTTTTTCTGTAGCTCTTGTTATCTTCGATATAGGGGCAAAAAAACGAGAATTTCATGAAAAAATTGGGTTTAATGACGCGTACTACCTCGCTAGTGGGAGTTATACCATAAAATGCCTCTGAGCTTTAGACTTTTTAAGAAAAAAATCTAAGTTTACGTGTATTTTATATGGGAAATCTTTGCACGCCTTGGGCGAGTACTTAATGTTAATATTAATGGTTCAAATTTTCAGGGAGCTTCTTTTTTTAGTGTTTTCCACAAATTTTTGAGGTGAAAAAAATAGTCGCAAAAAAATCGCCTTAATGTATATTGAAACCAGTATCTTATTACTTTTCATATTTTTTGACTTACGAGTCTTCTATAATATTAATAATGTTTTAGCACTTACACTTTCGCTAAGTATTTTATCCGAGCTTCTCCTTCAATTTGTGGTATGGACCCTGATGTTATAACACAAATAGAGGGGCCTACAATTTTATGCCGTCTTCGAATGGTAAATGGTTTTTATAAGAAGCTTTTTCAAGGCAAAAATACACTTGGCGGTTTACCATTGCCTACCAAGGGGCGACCGTTTTTAGGAAAAATGTTTTCCAATTCAGATGTTGCTCGGGATCGAACCCACATCCTACGAAGGTTGTAGTCCGCACCTCTAACCATTCAGCCACAGCGGCCGTTATTTTATATTAAATCCCCTTTTGCGGCTTCAGCACAGCTAGATGGATCTAATATGGATTGAGCATAAGTACATTTCAATGCTGGAAATTAAAAATTCAATGTGTGCAACAACAATATTCCAGTCCGCGTATTGCACAGCTGGCTGCTTCTAAATAAATGAAAAGTAATATAGAGAATTGAGTTTTCATTATCCTTTTCAATAAATTTGACTGCCCATTGAGATGCTCACACACATTTACTAATACAGATGAAAAATATGTGTACTTTCGCAATATATACGAATACACAAACGTCATTTACTCCTTCCTAGGGATCATGCTTGTAACCCTTTATTTTATTTAAGCTTGCTTACTTGCAATTCATTCATCATTTTCCCGCTGTGACGCTGCTAGTGGTCAATGGTTTGTTGCCAACTAGATGTTCAACGATGCACACATTTATTTATATATTTATCATTTGCGTACCCTACATTTTTTTTTTTTGTATTTTTGTTAGAAATATAAATCCTTTGTTGCATTTAGCGATGGTTGTATTGTATTTCATGGCTGTCAATGTATCGCCGTTGACGCCATAGCAGTTGTTTTTAGTTCTTTTTGTTTTTGCCCTTAAGGCAAATTGTCCGTTGTTTCAGTGTAGTAACAGCAGCCTGTAGCAGCTATATTCTTGTTTTAATTTCATGATTATTTATTTGATGCCGCTTGTTACATCACCTCTCTAAGCGCTCACACATGATAACATGAACACATGGACACCCTGCAAGAACCAGAATTAGAGGTTTCTTATAAAATACTAATAGAAATGAGGCAGAAAATTCTATCTACAGTAGTTTACAAGTGCAGATTAATCACAAAATTCCGAAGCCCTCTAATTCTTTTCTATTAAGCTTGACTGAAAGCATAACGAAATAGGGATCCGAAAGAACTCCACAATATTCAGAAAATTTTCCTTCTTTTTTGGATTTTTTCGGAACTTTAAAGGAATAAAAATTCGTACACAGTTATGAAAAAGTGAAAGAAAGAAAATACATAAAACGCTCTATTAGTATTTGGTTGACCCGCATCAAATTAATTTATGGAATTATTGTTCAAATATAGAAAGTTTTCCAAATGGCTACTTCCGCGAAACTTTACTTAAACTACCAAATTGTTGTGTAAATAAAATTTAGGACATTCTAATTAGAATGTTTGCTGGATATTCTAGCATTTATATGAAGGGCCCGTCCTTGGATCCTCGTCCTTCTATTGTGTTGCTGACAAACCAATTTTCTCGAGTCGAATGATCTTACGTAGTTCTATGTCTACTCCATATTCAAGAGACTAGGTGAGTGAGACTGTTTGCGCTGAAAGCACTGCTCAGCTGTCGATGTTCGTACGAGGGGAGGCTGAAAAGTTTTGAGCCTAAGTACCTGTAAGTTTCATTAATGTTTTGTTCCACGTGTCACTAATTGCTTGTATCCTTATAAATACCGAATTTGAATTTAATGTCATTAACCGCATTACACTTTCAGTAATTTAGCCAAATACATCACCGGAGTTGTCATCGAATCCCTCAAAAAGAAGAACAAAGCGCCGATGGAAATATTTTGAATATGGATTTGATGAAATCAATCGCCCCTCAGACAGGCCAGACCTGGCCCCCAGCGATGTTCTGTTCTCCTGTTCTCCAATTTGAAGAAAAACCTCCGAGAACGAAGATTTTCTATTGAAGAAGAAATGAAGGCGACAGTAAACGAGTATTTCGAAGACAAAGGCGGCGAATAGTTTTTCACTGGGTTAAAAGCCCTTAATATTAGATGTAAGTACATTGTATAACAACATCAAGGGACACGCCGCAAGTTGGAGGAAAAGCTCGGCCAAACACTAATATACATATGTGTAAGCGCCAAACTATTAGTATTATTAAGTACATTGAAGTAGACAGCGATTATATAGAAAAATATAATCTGTATACGAGGGATGTTTGCAAAGTTCTGGGAATTTAGCTATAATTTTTATTATTTTATCAACATAATCTCCAATAAACTGAATACATTTATCCAAACGATAAACTAATTTTTTTAAGCCGTACTCTAAGATCTTTTTCGGTCTCTTCACCTATCCACCTTTTTATGCCACATTTTACGTCAGTTGAACTTTCAAATCCAGCACCCGTAAGGGTTTTTTCAAATCTGGGAACAGATGATAATCACTAGGTGCTAGTCCCGGGGGGAATAAGGTGGGTATGGAAGCAATTACCATCGTAAATCATTCAAAAAATCCTTCGTTTTTCTTGCGGTATGTGGTTTCCTGAACTGGAACTGAATACTTTTTGATGTTTTCACACCTTCTTTCCACAAAAAGAAGATAATTGCTCTTTGAGATTTTGCTGCGGCTTCCATGGTTATAAAAACAGTTCTATGAAAGCACGTCTATATCAGTCGAACACCTTAATCAGACTGAACAATATTGCAATAGATAGTTGCATAAACATGACAGGACTTGTGTGGCACCAATAACATTGCCTAAAAGTTCTGCACAATTCCCAGAATTTTGGAAACATCCCTCGTACATTTTTTTTTCAACTACTTTAATACATTGACGTACACATTTTCAGACTCCCCTCGTATAGGTGAGCAACATAAATACGCTGAGGGAGCGCTCAGTGAGCTATGACTCGATCACTGCTATAAATCATGTTTTGGAATTGTTAATTCTAAAATTCTCATATTTCCGTACCCTATGCTTAGAAGGAATGTTCGGATCGTGAGATTTGCTCATCGAAGCAGATTTCCGCAGTTAAATTCCTGGCCCAGCCCAAATAAATGTGCGCATAAGCCAACCTTGCGATAATGCTGCAGAGTTTTTGTTTACTTCCTAGTTATTGGCGAGATGTACATATATAGATCATATCTTAGGAGCTGTGGAGCTCGATGCTTAGCGACGCTTGCTGCTCTACTGTTCTCTATACTTCTCTGTCCCTATTTATTATTATGTTTTGTTGACATATTTATCTAGGTGCTGATTCCATGAGAGCTTATCATCAAGGATAACTTCTAGATATATGGGCTCTTTGGATACGTGTATGCTTTAACCTTGAAGGAATGGTTCTAGCAATTTGTCCCTTTTCCTTTTCCTAGAGAAAATGGCTATGCCAGTCTTCTTGGGGTTTACGTTTAACCCATTGTAGCTACACCAATTCGCGAAATATATTCAGGGAATTCTGTAGGAGGTTGGAGATAGTGTCTTCGAGCCTACCTCGGATTGGGATGACAATATCATCCACTGAACGTCGAAGCCGTTCTCGATAAGAAGCCAGAGTAGCTCGTCTACTACGATAGACCACTGCAGAAAGGAGATCACTCCCCCCTGATTGTAACCTTTCGTAGCTAAGAATCTGGATATAAGAAAGTTTTTTATCCAGCCGCATGTGGTTTGATCAACTCCTCTCGTTTCGTGTTGTCGAAAGCGCCCTCCATGTCCAATAAATATCCCACGCTACCTCTTTGTCCTCCAAGGACTTCCCAATTTTCCTTGTAAGACTCTAAAATGCGTGGATAGTAGATCTTTGTAGAAAATAGGGATGTTGATGTCTATGCAACGGGTTCACGGTAAGAAAAATTTCCTGAATATACTTTTCTATGATTCTTTCCATTGTGTTTAGTAGAAAGGACGTAAGACTAATGGATCGGTTTGACTTTGGTTGGTCCGCTGGTTTTCCTTCCACCTTTGGGATGTAGCGGACCGTCACTTCCTGCCATTGAAGTGGAAGGGATCCCCACGAAAAATATCCTCTGAAAAGTGGTACCAGGAAAGGCAACAAGCGGGGAAGTTCCTTTTGAATATAAACAGGGAAAATTCCATCTGCTCCCGGTGCTTTGAAAGGCGCTGAGGCAGGTATAGCCCATCCTATTCTATCCTCGTCGAACAGACCTTTGGCGATTCCCAATCCTCTGGGCAGGGGCGTTTTATCCCAGTCTGCTTGCGAATGGTTCTGGTTGTGCTCAGTGGCAAGCAGTCAGGAAAATGGACATCGGCTAGCAAGTTAAGGGATTCCATGCAATTGTTCGTGAAGGATCCGCCGGGTTTTTTCAGCAGCCCTATTATATAGATATGCAGATCTAGTTCTTTTCCGATTGCCTTTCTTTGTGATTAGCGAATTATTTTACCTTTTTGCTTTCTTTACTACTCCCAATCTTTTTTATGGTAGTTCTAGTAATTATTAGCTTTACTCGGTAGGCCCGGTTTTTTTGACGTAGGCGCCGTGAAATGAGCAGAGTGGATGGCAGAAGACATAACTATATCATCTAAAAGAATTTCTCCGTTAAGGTGAAGCGATTACTGCAGCGATTAATCTTAAAATCTCATAAAACATCAGTTATAAGACTACTTATTACATTCTTGCTAAACTAGAAGTTAGTAGTAGCTCAGCAAACAAGCAACGAATCTGTATTTAAGTAAACAATAAGTAACTCTGTAACTATAAACATACAGCATTCTACACCTCATCCAAAAATAGTTCCTTACAGCATATTTCCAATTCAAAAGTTTCTACAAGGTACTTTCTAATGTATTTATGTGTTAAGAGCATAGCCTTTAAAAGGACCACCTCGCTGTTGCCAGGTCGTTCGATTTGCCGTTCACCCGGTTCAGCGCTGAACTTTTACGCCGTCATCCAGCGAGCTATTCATCACAAAAAAAAACAAAGTGTGTCAGTACGCCATAATGCACTTGGACTTCTCTATTATGGTTTCCAGTTGCTGCTAACCGGTGTGTGCAAGCGCGGCAATCCTTTGTGTCGCGCCCTTTATGCGTCCGCCCTTTGCTAATATGCGCGCTCGAGTGTCTATTGTGTTTTAGTTTTTTTTTTTTGCTTGTGTTGGGTGTTGTTGCAGCAGCGCATTTTGTTTGTGTAGAAGTGATTTTTTTTGTTCCCGCAGTGGTCTGATTTGCTGAGTTCTCGTTTTAGTTGGCCGCATTCGCGTTTTAGGATTTCGATTTTATTTCGTTTCTATTTTCATTTTTGGGCGCAC
The DNA here is from genome assembly GCF_013731165.1 of Rhagoletis pomonella. NCBI lineage: Eukaryota > Metazoa > Arthropoda > Insecta > Diptera > Tephritidae > Rhagoletis > Rhagoletis pomonella. Next base: position 59,402,172 of record NW_023458559.1, on the reverse strand, counting down.
CGACCAATTGAACTGAATTGTATTGAATTGAAGTGGATTTTGTTAGAGGTTGTGCGGATTTTTTTGCATTGTTGCCTTTTTTGATTTTTTAGTTATTATTTTTACTTTTCGGCAAGTCCTTTGAGTGAGCGTGTTGTGCTGTCCTTTATATGCTCGTCATAAATTCTAAAATATTTGAAAAAAACCTGGTTTTTCTCTGTTGTTTATTGACTGCGCTGCTTCAAAGCGTTTCTTTTTTTTGGTGCTCAGTAGTAAGCTTAGCAAAGCGAATGATGGAAAAATGCCCGGAGGATTACATCACGTTGCAAGCGAGCGAGCTTATAACGAAATATGTATTCACACACGCGCATACCAAATCATTCCAATTTTTGTGCCAATACAGAGTTCTATTTGTGTGTGTGTTTGCTGAGCTAAGAAAATAAAAATATTTCAATTTTCGGTGCAATTAGTTAGTGCTGCTCTAATGGTTTTCATCAATTTTTTTTATTGCTCGCTGGCACAGCGCGTCGCTCGAAATACATTTTGCAATGCATATCCTTTGAAAAATTCTTGCATATCGACTTTTCGTTCCTTTTTTTGTAGCTCGTTTGTGCACCTGGGGAGTTTCGAGCGCACTTGTTTGCCTTTTATTTGAATTCTATTTCGAAGCGTTTCGTGGATTCCTATACATAGTTTTTTTTTCGTTTTAATGAAAGCAAATGGTGTGTGAATTTATCGTTAAAAAGCTTTGGAATTTGGAATTTAGAATTTATGAGAGCTTTTAGTATGTGTGTGTTTATTTCCACTTTTGCGCAAAATATTTTTCAAAGCATGTGGTTTGCAGCGATAAATGTGTATGTGTTTTAATTAACGTTGTTTAAAAATGCCTCAATTTATGGGCAGCGCAGAGAATTTCGTTTTGCAACAAAGTAAGCATTGACTAAGAGTCTACCACGGGATTATACGTAAGCGAAATTGCAGTTTCAAGAGCCGAAACAAAAAAACTAAATCGAGTGTGATATGTAGATTGTCAGCTGCCAGCGATTGCATGATGACAGTGATAGACTAAACTAGAAATAGCCTATGCGTGCTTAAATCTGCAACCTGCCAAGTAGCCGTAAGCTCGGCATTAAAGTCTTAGAGCTCAAACAGACGGCAGCGTTGATCCGGATCAACTCGGGAATTAACTGCAGTTGATCCGGATTAAGTCCCAGTTAATCCAGATCAACGCTGCCGTCTGTTTAAGCTTTTACGCTACAGCTTTAACCGTCTAAACCCAGGAGGTATAGTTCGAATGCCATGACTACATCGATGGCAGCAAAGCTCGGATAGTGGAGTATCACTAAAACCACCTCGTTTTACAACAGCAGACCCCTGAATATCTATTTTAAACCCAACGTTAAGAACGATGAAACCAAACTTCCGTCAATTAAGGTCCCTGAAAACAGCTTTTGAGACTAGATGACTTGTTATTTATTTAGCTTAGTGAATTTTTTCACTGCGTGGAAAGTTATTATCATCATAGCTTAATTTTTACTACATTTTTTTTCTTGCTGAACTAAAATTTAGTCACCAATGATTCATCATAGTGGCGTTCAAGAAACGCTGGGAGCCTACGGTCTTTTCTCCCCTTATACTCTATGTACGGTGACTGCGAATGGAAAATAAGATTCTCATCCCAACTCCATAGAAGAGCTCTTGCTAGAAAAAAACTGTCCACGTATTCGCTTAGGCGAATAGTCGATTAACAACTTTTTTCTCAGTTGATGATTGAATAGTAATTATTCATTTAACCGCTGAAATCCTACAAAGCATTCGCTTTCTACTAACCGCTCACCATCGAGTGTTCTGAAAATCGATTAACCGAAATTAATCGAATAGTTACTGTTATTCTCAATAAAATTATTGATGTTAGGGCAGTTAAGTTTCCTCAATAAGTATAAGTAATAAAAAAAAAAAAACTATTAAGGGTTAGGCGTTTTGGTTGGTTGGTTGTAGTGCAACCCAAGTTGACACTCAAGAATCAATTAGTGCATAGAAGCGCCATTTTGGTGCACTTCTCGTGGACAATGATATTTTATTCTACCTGTCAGAACTTTTCTGCAGTTTAGTCAAGCCATTTAGAATCACTCATGAATTTGTATATGTCAGCATTTGTAGCACTAGATAAATCCGCTAACTGCTTCATTATCTGTTTTCGGAATGTTTTATGTCTTAAATAAGGCAGCCCTGGGCATCCGCACACGAAATGAAGTACTGTTGATTCACTGCCATCCAAGCCGCAGCTGCGACCTATTCTACAAGCATGTTTCTCTAGCGGTGAATGGCCGGTGATTGCTGCTACAATTCTAAATACTTATACCCTTGACCTACATAGCAGCTCTGCTGTTGTTTTCCTGCTAAAGTCAGGCCAAATCTCTCACGCCATCTTGGAAGTCTGAATCGCTGACCACCTCCAAGGAGGATAGAACTGGAAACGGATTATAAAAACAAAATCAAAAACTAAATAAAAACTGAATATAAATAGATGATAGGAAAACATTTATAAGACGTGCTAACTCAAATAAAATGCATTAGACGTTCGATCAAAAGAAGGGTGTTCCTTTATTTTTATTTTCAAATTAAAAATTCAATGAATACAAATAAACTGGGTTATAAGTGATGGGAATATTTACAATCAAAAAAAAAAAAATATGTGGGTAAATACAGAGTAATGAAAATTCAATCAACAATTCTTTTCAACAGCCTTTTTTGTCTTGCAATTTCCTATTTAGCTATTTAGTTAACTGATATTGTTTTGTTTTCCTAATACTGGACACCATACTAGGGCGCCGTAGTTGAGGATTGGCCTTATAATAGCGGTGTACATCCCAATACCAAAATTCGGTTTTAAACACCAGTTTATATCCGATTAAATAGAAGTATAAAAATCGACGTAGGCCCCCTCTTTACGTTTCTCAACGTCAAGTTTCCAGTTTAATTTAGTATCTAGAATTACTCCTAGATATTTCGCATTGGATGATTGTCTGATTGTCTTTCCGCCTATGTATCGAAGTATAAATTGGGGTATCTTATTCCTATTAGTAAAAAGTAACAACTCCACTGCCTCTAGGCCACGTGTGTAGTGTACCCAGTGCCTTCTCAAGGATTTCACTTACAGTAGAAAGAAATGGCCCTGTAACTACTATAACTACTTCCTCAGCATACGCCACTACTTTAACTCCTCCTCTATTGAGTCCTAACAGTATGTAAAGTAACACTCCTCACATATCTAGATACTAGTCCAGGGATGGTGAACCTAAGGCACGCAACAAAACAATTTAGGCACGGTATTAATTGAGGAGCCAAAAAAAAATACAGACAGTAACCAACAAAACCCACATAAGACCTTCGATTCTTGAGTTCTATTGCATCATTCATCAATAAGCTTTATGCGAAAAGCATGTAGTTCTCAAAAATAATTAACCTCATATCTTCACAGGCATTAAATAAACGAAAGTTTGAGACTTATATTTACGTGGTTTGTAAAATTGATGGTTTTTACGGATATACGCAAGCATTTCAAGTATTTGAACGCAAAGCTTCAAGGCTATAATAAAACTATTATAATTATGATGTATAGATCTCATTTGCGCTTGTTATGCTAAACTGAAAATAATTGGTAAAGATATTGAGGCATACTCATAGTCGAAATAAAGTCGACTCTAAATTTAGTAGCAGCTTTTTTGGCAGATATTACATTGATAATAGTGTCAAAAAGCTGTAACTGGTTTTAGTTTCAACTTGATATACCTTTCATGAGCATGAAATGGTATTATAACTTTGGTCCGATGTTTGTAAGTACCAGAGTAAGAGGAGATGGACCCATTAAAATGTATACTTAAATGATCAGTACGTCGAGCTGAGTTGATTTAGCCATGTCCGTCTGTCCGTCTGTCTGTCTGTTTGTATGCAATCTAGTCTCTCAATTTTCGAGATATCCGGATCAAATTTGGTAGGTGGGTGTATTTTTATAATGTATTAATCATTTGTCGGAACCGGAAGAATCGGACCACTATAACATATAGCTCCCATACAACTGATTGTTCAGATATAAGATTTTTCGTTATAACTCCTCCATTAAAGTAGCTAGTAACATGAAATTTTGCACTGCTGTCACTCATTATCAAAAAAATACTTTCAGTGAAAATGGCGAAGATCGGGTTGCTATAACATATATCTCCCATACAACTGATTGTTCAGATATGAGATTGCCATAACTTCTCCATTTATGCAGCTCGGAACATGAAAATTCTCACCATTTTCACTCATTATTAACAGAATATTTACAGTGAAAATAACAAAGATCGGGTCACTATAACATATATCTCCCATTCAACTGATTGTTCAGTTATGAGAATTTTTGTTATAACTCCTCGATTTATGCAGCTAGGAACATGAAATTTTGCAATACTTCTAACTATTATCAACAGAATACTTACAATGAAAATAACAAAGATCGCGTCACTTGTAACATATAGCTCACATACAACTGATTGTTCAGATATGAGATTCTTCGTTATAACTGCAGCTACAAACATGACATTTCACTCTATTTTCACTCATTATCAACAGATAGTTTACAGTAAAATTAACAAAGATCGGGTCACTATAACGTGTTTATGGACTCCATACAAATGATTGTTCAGATATGGGTTTTAATGTAAAACTCCTTTATTTGGACAGCTAAAACCGATAAATTTCGTAAGCAAAATATTGCATAAATAATAATACAAAGTTTACTGAGAAAATTGTCAAAATCTATGCTGAATGAGCTTTATCTTTTATACCACTGATTGTTCAGATACCAGTTTTTGCGTTATATCTCCTTTATGTAGGAAGCTAAATCCATTAAATTATGTTACCGGTTTACGTGCCGATCACACAGCAGTAAAAATCACTTAGATTGGTGCTATATAAGGTATATCTTCCATACCTCTGATTGTCTAGATAAGATTTTTTATATATGTAACTCCTCTATCTATGTGTGCTGTGAATATATAAATTTTTTTAAATGCAGTAATCTGTTAAAGTAAAGTTCTCAGATGTTCATGAAAGGTATGAAGCCTTCGGCATAGCCGAAGACAGCGCTGCTCTTACTTGTTTTGACTATGAATATACCCCATTGATTCCAAGAACTGTAAATATTTGCCAAACTTAACCAATTTAAAATCAGATTCGCATTTAGATGAAAAACCAGACAGAGCAAGGAGTCACTGAAGGGTTTTCTTTGGTAATAAATTCTCTCATCGATGACTTTTTATTGAGGTTTACTGGACTCATCGGAAACACTCAAATTTGTTATGTAACCTGATGTGACTTCAATTTGCTAATACTAAAATTTTAGAAACTTAAAATATAATTGCAGACATAGTATATGTCTGCAGAAGCTGGCTTTTGCACACAAGGTACACAGAGTAATTAATAGGTTTTTTTTTTTATTTTCAAATCGCTCCAATAACGGTGATAAGTCACGACTTCTTTTTGGCACGTCATGGCTACATTAAATAATTCTTTGGAAATAATGGTACTTGTATGTATAAAGGTTCGTCAGCTCTGTACTAGACTATTTCCGCTTTTCGCTTTTCTGCTCTCCTTCATGGAGCGTACTCAACTAACCACACCGCCTTCAATACCAACCTCCATGTGTGATTGGATGATGGTGTCAACTTCAATGTGGTTGAAGGCGCCCTCTGTGTCCAGCATAGCGGCTAAAGTGTATTGCTTGAAGTGAAGCGATTTTTGTACGAAACTACTTCATGTAAGGCTGACTCTGTCGATTTTCCTTTGATGTAAACATTTTGCGCTGTTGATAGGGATTCTTCTCCCAAGAACGCTCTTATTTTTATATATATTTGCCTCTACACTACATTAACAACAAAGTAAGTCAGGCCTAGAGGTCTAAAGTCTTTCACTATTTCGTAGTTTTTCCTACCAGGCTTCGTGATGAACACTACTTTGACACGTCTCCAGCTTTGGGGGACATAGTTCATACTTAATGTGACCAAGCCGTTGTACTTCGTAATTCGAAGTACATTCAAATGTACTCCTTTGCAATTTTTTATACTACCCAAGGCAGAGTGAACAGGTAGTATCAGTAGAGCAGCTGATTTGATTTTTTTAAATTATTGGGTCTCTAAAGTGACAAGTATTTTTAATTTCGTCTCATAAAAAATATACATAAATTGTCAAAATCTTTTTGCATGTGATGCGGATGTGTGCGGACTGACATTTGAAACGCATCGCTTTATGGCTTCAACTTTTTCGATGCCACTTCATCTTCGAACCCGAATGCCCTCTGCTTCCGATGCCTTTCCTATTAGTATTTTGCGTTCGCCAACTTTTCTGCTAATCACCTTAAGATTTCCAATCCTCTCTACACAAACAAATTAGTGTTGTCTGGGGTTTTTTCCTCTTCGTCTAATTTGGGGATTGCTAAGAGTTAACATGCAATGGAAATGGTTTATCTCATTTTGTCTGGAAAGAAATTTGTTGAATTGTCTTGTGTACGATACTTTCAGACCCGCGGTCTCGCTAAACCTGGAAACTTACAGGATACATGTTTCAACTGCCAAACGTTCCGTGTCCGCTTCAATATATCAAATTTCCGTTGATATTAGAGAGAGGGAGAGAGAATCTCTCAACGGGAAACTACAACTTTACCATCATGCAGTGGTAAGTTTTCATTAACACGAAAATCCCGCAAGATAGGTCCTGTCATATGACACGATCTCCGATTTTATCTCGATGGGTAATTGAACCAAAAGTGTTACATTTAAAATTTCAAAAGCAGACGCTTTTTTTGGCAAAATCGATCTTGCTTCGATGATTCCACGGTTAATAACTGGCAAATCCCTTGCCGAAAATATTCTAGCTGGCTTCATATTGAAAAAGTAGCTGCCCTTTCTTATTTTCTTTAATATCTCTCTTGTTTTCCTTACCTCGTTTCTTATGGCGTATTTCTTCCATTTAACCTTCTAACTTCCTCAATAGCATAAATATATGCCGTCATCGTGATGCACCAAGTCAGAACATTGGACAACAAACACTCGTTCAATCGCATAATTTTGTATGCCATGCCATGCGATATTTTGCTTGTCTTCATCCCTTTGCCTGCCATCGACGCTGAGTGGCACGGTATCTGTATCTGTTTAATGGTGTATTCATCAGTCATTTGTGATAATATCTATGCGAGAAGACATCCATGCCAGTGAAACACATTGAAGTGGAGCGAATAAGTAAAAGAGACGAGCAATCCAGTTAGGCGCATTAAGCGGTTAGCGCAGAGCCAAGGGAAGAAGCGATTGAGCGGACGAGCGATTGGACAAACGTGCACAGACGTGCCACTGGAGTTCAATGATGTACTAAAATAGGTAGGCAAGCAGACAGCAAGCGCGTCCCGCGTTCGGGTATGCAATTGGAGAGAGCTTGTGCAAAAGCAACGTAGCAGAAATGATTGCACAGTGGAGACGTGGAGGCTGCTAACCAGCGTTTAGCTTAAGTAGCAGTGATTGGTAGGAAGAGGCGTCATTTTGTCCATAAGTTATGGTGGAACAGTTTTACTTTTCTTTGTTGGCACTTTATTGTGTACGATATTTATTGCAGTGGGTATTAACGGGCTCTATGGCCGCTATGCGCTTGCCGGAGTCGGCTTAAGCGTCACTACCGCGCTAGCGACTCAAACAGGCAGTCAGTCGGTCAGTCAGTCAGCTTAGTCTATTGCATATCAACATCGTCCCCTTGGCTATCTGACCGTCTGGCTGACTGCCTCTACAACTTTTGTGCCGCGCTTAGCTCGCCTCTGGAGTCACATTTGTCTCAGAGTTTATCTCCTGGTACAAAAGCGTTTCAGCGCATGAAACCTGCTCGACTTGCTCACGACCACGACAGCAGTATCGATGTCTGACGGCTGACGGCAAAGACGACGATGACAATGAGATCTGACTGACAGCGTCTTAAATTACTGCCATTAATGAGTTACAGATATTACACATTATTCGGCTGACGGACACGCTTATCCACTAATGGCATTTTATGTTTTCGTAGCTGCTCTGTCGCTTCCTACTTATTATACGAGTACTACATACGTCCAGTGTTTGGTTGAATGTCGGCGTGGATAGCTCAATGCTGTTGGCTATGCTGTTTTTCTTTTGATGGCAGCCAGGTACTGAATTTTTTTATTTTTTATTCGATTTGATACGAACAGCATTTATCCGCTTCAGCTCTTGGCGGACTTTAAGTGCTTTATTTTTTGTATCTTTTACTACCTTTTCAATTACAGCCATTTTTTGGATTTTTGTCATGTTTTTTTTTTTTTTTTTTTGAAATGTGCTACTGTTTGCTGGCTGTCTGAGCGGTATCTTTTATTTGATACAAAGTAGCCTGCAGTATGTATTTTTACGGATTATTTTAATATATTTTTTTTCTTATAGCTTGCGGTTGTTGTTGTTGCTTGTTTCATGTGCGATTTTGTCTACTGAGAGCATCAAGGCGGTTGAACATTTTTTAATTAGATTTCGTAGGCTTATCTTGTGGCGACTGAATAGCTCTTGACTGAAAAATTTTGCTGTGGCTTTGAAGCTGTTGTCAGAGCTTCAGAGTCCATAGCCTAGCCGGGGGCATTCGAATACTTAGAGTGTTGGCTTTCGGCAAGTGGCAAACGAGATGACTCATTTTGGAAGTTTTAGCAGATTTTTTTGGCTTCAATAGTAGCCTTAGAAGTCAATTTTTATCTATTCTAAACCTCGTTCAGGTGCTAAGACATCAAGCGAATAAAAAACCATTTAGTGATCTAAGAAATCCACCTCCAATACTACTCACCAGATATCTATTATAAAAGGTAGTCGCCTTTTTTTTTTGTTACATACATTCACCGCAGATAGCCAATTTTCCTCACAAAAAAGGCAAATAAAAACACAACGAATTTTGTTTGATAAATGCGATTTGAAATTTATTTGCTCGGGGCACTGCCTGCTTGGTTATTAATTTCTGGGCAATTTGGTAATAAATCTGTGCGAAATTGCAGTGGTTGGATTTTTGGGCAATTTTTCTTTTATGGCTTAAAGTGTTGCAAAAATTTACTTTGAATTTTTATTGTATTTAGTCGCATACCTGTAGCGTCACCTTATCGAGTTTATAGCGTATGCAGCTTACTTGTTGCTGTTTTTGCTATGTCTCCCAAAATACTTCAATTTTTCGTTGTTTGCTAATATAGTAGCAATGCAATAAATTCCCGAAACACTGAGACGCAATTTTGGCTTTTCTGAAAATACTAAAATTTTTGTGGGGCGGGTTACCTCAGCATATGCATTTGTTTATGTGTTTAGATAATTGCTTAAAAGCGCGTTGCAGTAATCATATAAATTAAGTGATTATCTTTTAGTGGTTTATTGTTTTGAGATTATGGGTTACGAATAAAACTGCAGTTGCTGGAAATATATTTTAGGGGAGAAGGTAAAAACGTAATAATAAGGTGATACGACAAACACCATACATTGCAATTGATTACTTGCCAATACCTGGTAGGTGGTGCAATACCTCGCTTATGAAAACCTTTGTAAAATTATTTCTAAATGGCAACCCTACCGAAAAATTATAAAGCATGCATTGCATATCCCTGGAAGCGAGAGCAATGTAGAAGAACATTGCAGTCCGCTTGACGGATTGGATAAATTGTTTATATGTTCTTTTGACAGCGGCCTCCACTTTCGCTAGAAACTCCAACGCCAGGAGATTAAGTCGCAGCCGGCAAATGGTAGGGCACACACAAAAAATGTGCTCGGTCGGTTCATTCGCTCCGCATTAACGGCGAATTTCATCATTTATCAGAGTCAATTTAAAGCAGGCACGTGAAACCAGTGAACAGTGAACGCAACACCGAGACCCTTGTACATTTTCGACTCATTTTCGACCCATAGCTTGTAAACATACACCATTTTGTAGTCAATCCGTCCAGTGCGTATATACGCTGTACTACTGTGAACGTAGCAACTGCACACTAACTACCCCGTGGTTTCAAAAAAGGGGCTAGAGTTAATAACGCTGTACTTTTGGCCCACACGATCGACAACACAGTTGTAACAAGGAATAAAGGGCCTTGCACCACGAGGATGTTATTGAAAATGTCCCTGTCATGCTAGTCAAATATAGGCTACTTATGCTGTATTTTCCTTTTAAGAAACGAGGGCACCAATGGCTCAAATATTTTTTTAGACATCAAATACAAGCATTAGCCTTTGCTTCCAGTCCTTTCTGTTCCACCGGGACACCTTACGTCTAATCAAGGTGGAACAAGTCACTGTACTGTCATTGAAGAATCCCAGCACGACACTCTTGAGCAGATCCGCTGCGACCTCCAATTCGTCGATTGAGTTAATGTCACTAAAGTTTTGAAACGATTCCAGTTAGTTTTCCTAGACTGGAAAATCAAGCTGGGTAGCTCAAATCGTCCTAATATGTAATGATAATTACCCCTGAGCGAGGCTTCTTCCGGGACTTGCCACTTCCATATATGTATGTACATACCAGGGTTGTTGCGAATATTCGCATTCGCAACTGCGGAGCTTCCGCATTAATTTTAACATTCGCTTTCGCAATAATCAATGCGGAGCTTTTGCGAATGCGAATATTTTGCAAGTGGACCGATAAAACGTATATATGGCAAAAAAAATTACATATTGTAGCCAATATTTTTGCCTGTGGTCGTAGGAGTATTTGTGTAACAAAACTGGTCAAATGTCATATTTATCAACTTTGATAAAAATGTCTTTAAAATATTATTTCTTAAGCTATATAACCGAGCTATCAATGGGCAGCCATAAAAGTTCCCACTTCTACTTGACCTTTGACGAACGTCAAAGAGAACATAGTCCTTTTAATAATATCATTTTTCTGTGCTTTAAATGTCTGCTTTGGGTTCTTTCTTTATTATGATTTTTTTGGAATAATCTTAAAAAAAAACTACACAAAAGAAGAAAGTGTACACTGTTATTCTTAACAAAATTTTCGTGATTTGCTTTTGATGTTATAGGCGGCATACACGGTGCGTCTGACTCGTGAGTCGGTTTGGATGTGTTTGTGAAAATCAATATGTGTTAGTTACACCAACATGAATGATTCAACTGTGTGGTAGTCGAAGGCGAGTCAACACGTACACAAATGATTCGCGAGTCAGACGTACCGCGTATGCCACCTATTACATTTATTCGTTTGAATAATTTCAAATGGGGCTCTTTGGGGAATTTATTTTTAGCAAAATTTTAAAACCAGTAGTTTTGTTTACTTGTTGGATAATATTTTTTTTATAGGGATATACATTGGATCCTTGGCTAAAAACTTCTGTGGTCCAACTGTCTCTTTCTTGCTATTTAAAGTCAAAGAGTAAAAGCATAAACAGACGGCAGCGTTGATCTGGATCAACTCGGGAATTAACTGCAGTTGATCCGGATTAAGTCCGAGTAAACTTTTAAGCTTTTAGCTCCTTCAATAGGGATTTCCAGTAGAAATAATCAACGTCTAACTACAAAGAGAATCGATGCTCAAATAATTAAAAAGCTATAGGTCTGACGTTTAATTAGATAAGAATTACGAAACTATCTGTTATTCAAATGCTTATAAGAAAACGGGGTGCTTTAAAAAAAAAATAACAATATTCTGATCCGATTCGGCTGGCAGCCACGACTTTGAAAACTGAATTTTGTTCAAAAATAATAATCTATTTTCCATATCCATCTATTTAGCTCGCTATAAGCAAAAATTTTTCAAAGCAGTCGCAGAAGAAAGTAATAAAAATGAATTACAAAAACTAAAATCGAAAAGTGCTCTAAAGTTACAGGTTCTCCAAATTCTGAAACAACATGAAATATGTATCTGGTTTAGCTTGTAAGCGCTGTTTAAAGAACGATCTCGCCATTATGCTAGCTTCTAATTGTTTTTTAAAAATATTTGACATCCGCATTCGCATTCGCATACGCGGATGTTAGCTGTTAGATATTCGCATCCGCATTCGCATCCGCGGATGTCTAAAATTCCACATCCGCAACATCCCTGGTACATACATACACTGAGGGAAATAGTGCATAGTAAAAATGATTATTTTTATACCTGAGCGCACTTGTGCACAAGGGTATCATAACTTTGTTCACATAACTTTTGTTTGTAACAGGCAAAACGAATCGCGATAGATATAGAAAAATGTATACATAAATGCTCTGAATGAAAAGAGAAACCGATTAAGCCATGTCTGTCCGTCCATCCGTCTGCCTCTCCGTGTACACGATAACTCGAGAAAAAATTGAGATATGTCCACAAAATTTGGTAGGTAAGTTTCCCTTTATCCAAGGAAGGTTGGGATTGAAAAGCTGCGACATCGGAGAATAACCACGCCCACTTCCCATATAAAGGTACTTTCAAAGTTTATTTAACGCCAGGGAATGAGAATTAGTGTTTCAAATGAGTTGCTTAAATATTTGTTTCCATACAAAATACATTGGGCGTCAAGAGAAACGCGTCAATAACTTTCGTCTCGATGCATTCCGGCAAATTTTTTTTCTGTAAATAATTGCCAATAGAAGGTACAACAATGTTAGCCCAAGATGCGATTTTGAAGCTATTGAGATGTCAGTAATATTTAAAAAAATATTTATAACTTTTATAAGCAATTTTATGACCAGATATAAAATAAAAATGGTAAGAAAACTTCATCATTCTTACAGTTTGAAATATGAGCAGAATCGGTATTACCATTCGCGAAAAAACAATTGAAATCTAAACGGTTTCGAAAAATGTAATAATAGCTACAATTTCCATAATAATTCAAATCTCGAAAAATTGTAAAACTTGTAATTTTCTTTTATCGTTATGAAACATAAGCAGATAATTGTACAAACCAAGCTCGACCTTCGAAAAAATGGTAGCCCACTTTATAAATTTTTACTCATTTAGCTTTTTTCTAGCGGGTTTTTATAAAAATTTGTATTTTTTACTCGAAAATAGTTGGCAGCACTATTTAAGACATTCTAAAAGGTACTCACCCCTTTCATTGATGTTAGAGCTGCCCTACACGCTGTGATGGGCATTCGCATTGCAATCAAGGTGATTCGACGTACAGCATTCAATGGTGGAACAAGACGTAAAAACCTGTAAAAAAGGCAGGATAAAATAACGAAATAGGCTGGGAAACGCAAAATAAAATAGTGAAATAGGCAGTAAAAAGCACTAGAAATCGCAAAAAAGGCAAAAAGAAGGCATTCGAAAAAGATAAAGACCGAAAAATAATCAAAAAATACAATTATTTTAGAAATGTTTATTTTACATCTAAAAAGAGAAAAACTATGAACTACGCCTTTTCTAATAGTACTTCAGAAAGCGTCTAATATATTTCAGAAATCGTCAAATGTTGGACTTCAGATTCGTAAATTGTACTTCAGAAACCGAAAAATGTACTTCAGAAACCGAAAATGTACTTCATTAATCAATTGAACTTCAGACACCGTTGAATGTACTTCAGAAACCATCTTTGTAAATGTACTTCAGGTGTTGCTCTACAATCCATTTAACATTACAGTTCACTCCTTCCACGAGGACAAGACGAAGTATCTCCTGTCATCAAACAAACAAACAGCGCATTCGCGCCTTGGCACCCACGTCACTATTGACAGTTATAATTTCGAGAAAGTAGAGAATTTCGTTTACTTGAGAATCAGCATTAACACCGATAATAATGTCAGCATGGAAATCCAACGCAGAATTACTCTTGCCAACTTTGGACTGAGTAGGCAATTCAGGAGTAAAGTCCTCTCTCGACGTACGAAAACTACACTCTATAATTCACTCATCATGCCCGTGCTGGTATATGACGCAGAAGCATGGACAATGACAACATCCGATGGGGCCGCTCTTCGAGTATTCGAGAGAAAGATTTTGCAGAAGATTTACGGGCCTTTACGCGTTGACGACGGCGAGTACCGCAGACGATGGAACGATGAGCTGTATGAGCTTTACAATGACATGGACATAGTGCAGCGAATTAAAATACAGCGAACGGACACCGACACTCCACCTCTGAAGGTATTCAACTCGGAACCCGCTGGTGGCAGCAGAGGAAGAGGGAGGCCCCTACTGAGATGGAAAGGCCAGGTGGAGGAGGACTTGGCTTTCGTTGGCATTTCCAATTGGCGCCAGTTGGTTGAAGATAGAAAAGGCCAAAAAAAGGCAACATCAGATGTGTATATATGGAATCAGGGGCAGCTTAATCGGGGACATTGTTAATCGAATTTACTCCTACTTTTTAGCAGAAAAAAGCAAACTTCCATAAAATCCGTTCCCTGGTCATAAGCTACCTATAAGCGGACACTCACGTTGTTGTAATATTTTGTATAACTTATTAATTAATTGATTTTCACTTTTGAAAAAGATGGCAATTCTCCTCAAGAAGTACGTATATTTTTCATTTTTGGTAGCTTCTTAACCTCAAACAACCCTAAAGTAATTATTTATTGGTGAATGTTTGCCTGAAATTTGAGAACTTTGGACAACCCATCTTCTCTTTACTGGGAGGGTTTGAAATCGTACATTTTAAAAGTAGAATTGTATTAATTAATTTTAAAAGCAGAATTGTGTTAATCAAACGAAACCATTGACCTACCAAAAACTGTTACAACTTGAATTAAAAGCGCAAACAGTCAACGACGTAGCGTAGACGTAGGTTGACGCAGACACGATCTAGCTTATGGGATTCGCGTGTTAACGAATACTCACCACCGCATGGCGGTGACGTTGCCGTTGCTTCTCTCTCTCTCTATCAACAGTAAATTTTATATGCTGCTACGTACGTCAACCTACGTTTACGCTACGTCGTTGACTAACTGAGCTTTAAGTCAGTATGCACATAACTGCTTACACAATGGTCACGAAGTGTACATATTTACACACATACACACATTGAACAACGGAGAATGGGCAAAGGAAAGGAACAAACAACAAAAAAGGACAAATGTCCAAATACAACGGTAATTAAAGTACATTTAATGAGCCAGTGCCACCACTAACAAGACGAAACATTCAAAACAGGCCTTCCACACGCGCATAAATATATATAAATGCACGCTAGGGTGGTCCAAAAACAGTAAAGTCGGAATTGTAATGCTCTCACCCCCCTAGGATTGTTCTATATCGAAAAAAGTATACCCCTATTTTATATATTTTTTCATTAAAAAATATTTAGAGGTCGCTTAAAGCGCTCAAAGTTTTCCATGTATTTTTATATGAAAAAAAAACACTTTTCGTAGAAATGGTATAGAACTCTTGAAAATCAAAATTTTTCTATCGGAAAACTCTGGTTCACTTCGAGGGACTTTCAGTAATAAAACCCAATTGTTTATTCAAAAATTTTTCAATACTAACGATTTTTTATTGGTCCGCCCATTGCATTTTTCGGGGTTTTTATGGGTTTTTGGCGGATTTATAAATTATAGTTGCGATGGGTATTATTATTGGCAATCTCCTGCAGATAAACAGAGTTTTCCGATAGAAAAAATATTGATTTTTAAAATTTATATACCGTTTCAACGAAAAGTTGTTTTTTCCCCATATAAAATTCATGGAAAACTTTGGGCGCCTTGAGCGACCTCTACATATTATTTGATTTCAAAATAAAAAATAGGGGTATATTTTTCTCGGTATCCCAGTATCGGTAATCCTAGGGGGTGAGAGCATGAAAATTCCGACTTTACATTTTCACATGCATTTTTGGACCACCCTAAACGTACATATGCGGCAGATATTTCCCCGCCGTGCCGAACGGAGCGGCAGGGATAGCCCTCAAGGCTTATATGGTTCGCGCCGACAAGCCGGTCATACTTGCTTGCGATGCGTAATGCAATAAATTAATGCAAAACTGCCCAAAAGCACACAAGCACACATGCAAGACCACTCAAATGGTGGCACACACACAGGCACATGGGCACGCATGCATGCTTTTGAGCTTCTGTAATAGCAGTCACACACATATGGAGCTATGCATAAACAAATGTGAGCACATTAAGCTTTGTTTGGGCTCTGTGAAGGACATTAAAGTCCAGGCCAACTTAATTTATTTGCGTAATAAAGCGAGAAGCAGGCCAACGCAAGACGCAACCGCGAAGTGCCGAATCCACAAGCAAAGCGCGCCGTGCCGCCACTCCATGATTGTTGTATGATTTTCCACTGCGGGCGCGTTCAAGTGGTAGTTGTTGTGCAACGCTGCTGTGCGTATTTCCCAGCACCGATACCGATGCAAAAGTGAAGCCTACTCACAGGGGTTGCTGCTGGCAAAAGCTATTGTTTCTTTGCCTTTTTATTTATTTATTTTTTCTGGAATTATTTCCTCTAATGCTCACTAACAATAGCGTGTGAGCAATTTGTAAAGAGATTTCACACTTTTTTCTGTTTTAAAATTTCATTGTTTTAATTTCTTTTGTTCTCTTTTTGATCCTCGTTTGATAATTGTTGCAGCAGCATTTTATGTTTATTTCCCAGCGTCCGTTTCGATGTATTTTCCATTTGGTTGTTATATGATATCCTGCTGACAATGGTGTTGCAACAACAGTTATCACAGGTAATAACTGCTGTAAACCATGGCAGTGGAAAAAGGAAATGTAGCTTTGAATGAAAATGTTAATTGAAATAGAAGAAATGAAAAGTAGCTTGATTACAATTTTTTTACCAATACATATTACATTGTGAATTTAAATACATTTACTGTGGATTGCTTGGCTCTGGTATCAAGATCGTAAGACCTGTTAGATAAGCTTTATCATTGTTTAGATATAGCGAAACGAGTTAATATTTCAGCATAATCATGGGAGTACAATAACCACTTACGATTTACAATCACCAATTACGATTACTACTTACGATTAACGATTGCATCACGATTAAATTTATGATTGCAAATGCCTTTAAACTTACAATTACAATTACGATTGCTATAACGAAAACAATTATGATTATATCAACAATTACGATTACAATTATGGTCACAATTACTACTGGAATTAATGGGAGATTATATTACGGTTACGATTAAATTAACGATACGATTACAATATCCATTACAAGTACCCTAACCATTATGATTACAAATACAAATACAGTCAGATACAAATAAATTTACATTTACAATTACCATTAAAATTACAATACGATTACAATCACAATTACAGAAACGATTTAAATTTCAACAACGAGATCATTTACCACTACAACTTCAATTACCATTACAAATACATTTAAAATTACAATTACAATTGCAATTCCGATTAAAACTCAAATTAAGATTAAAAATACTATTACATTTACGATTACAATACATTATAATTACAAATAAATTTGCAGATAGGATTGCAATTACGATTACGAAAACAACTCCGATTATTTGAACGGTTAAGATTAAAGTTATGATAACAATAACTATCACTATTAACATTACGATTGAATTTTCTATACGATTATAATTACTATTACAATAGCAATCACAATTACCATAAAAATTAAAATTACAATTAGGTACAATTACAATTAGCAATACAATCACTATAACATCTACAATTACATTTACAACTACAATTACTATTACAACTATAATAAGATTACAAATACAATTACATAAACGAGTTCAATTTTAATTACCACTACGATTACAATTACAAATACAAATACAATTACAGTTAGAAACAATTACAATTACAATTCTGATTGCAATTTAAATTAAGATTACCAATACTATCCAATGGGGTATAGTCGTTGTGCTGAGTATGCAGTTACAGTTGCGAGGCCATACTCAATCCCGACTCTTGCGTCCTCGTTCGCGCACTCTGGGCAACGTGAGCAACCCATATGCAAGATGCGAATACCAATCCGAGCGGAGCCTTGGGTCGCTGCAGAAAAAGAGGGAGCTTCGGTGGGGCCACTCCGACTTGTTCGGTTTAAGGGCTCACTGAAGTCTGCAGCGTCTGTTCACCAGTAGGTGCGACTACAAGCGGGTGTCTGCTTGGAGCAAGCGGCTCGCTATATAAACGTGTATTTGGTTGCGCAACCACCCCCGTCCCAGCAATGGGTGCGAAGAGCTTGAAATGCTGGCCGACAGGAAGAATGCCCGAAAATTTTACCAGAGAGTTAGGCGACTTACGGAAGGTTTCAAGACCAGGGCGTACTCCTGTAAGAACAACAATGGTGACCTAGTTACCGATGTTCAGAACGTACTTGAATTATGGAGGGAACACTTTTCCACGCTACTAAATGGTAGCAGTACGTAAGGTTGTGGAGAAGAAGAACCCGAGCCCCCCAGTCGATGATGACAGAGTCGATGTCCCTCCGCCTGACCATGACGAGGTACAAATAACAATAACGCGGCTGAAAAACAACAAAGCTGTTAGAGCTGACAGCCTGTTCAAGTACGGTAGCAAGGAGTTGATAATATGCATGCATCAACTCTTATGCAGAATATGGTCAGATGAACACATGCCCGACGACTGGAATTTAAGTGTGCTCTGCCCAATCCATAAGAAAGGCGACCCCCCATTCGCGCCAAATACCGCGTGATCAGCCTTCTAAGCATAGGCTACAAGGTCTTATCGAGCGTACTGAAGCCCACCATCAATGAACTGATTGGGCCTTATCAGTGAGGCTTTAGGCCTGGAAAATCCACCATAGACCAGGTTTTCACAATACGCCAAATCTTGGAAAAGAATTAAATTAAAATAGCATTATTGTTGAAAAAATAATAATTTCCCCAAAAGGAAGGAAGATTGAACAATTTATGATTACCCACCACCACTGCCACCACCAGCAACGGAAATTAATCCCGTTGAGCTGCTTTACATTAAATTCTCAATAATTTCACTTAAAATGGGAAAAAACACACCGCCGTCACATGCGTACCGATAGCAGGCCTTAAATCACTTTCCGCTGATTGAACCGGGCCAAATGTCGCCATTCTCAGCATGCGATTAAAGGATAATAATGCAAATGCGAGAGCTCGAACGTAAATCAATTCCCAAATGATGAAAATGAAAATACAAATAGCAGAGTAAATATGCGCACGCAACGGATATGTGTACAAGGATAAATAACAGTCGACTGACTGACTGACTGAATACCCAAATGAGGGTGTGTGTAAGTGTGCATGCACGTGCTGGAAAAACAAATTTACATGCCACAGCCACAACGATGCCATTGAAAGTAGAGGAAAAAAGGGGCAAGCAATATTACGAACGAATTTTTAATATCACTGCGAAGGTGTGTCTACCCAACTTGCCAAACGATTGCGTAACGATGTCTGTTCCGACTCGTTCTGGTGAACACGAATGAAAAGCACAGTTCGCCGGCGGGCCATAAAAACGACACGCCGGCGGGTCGAAAAAACAATCCGAATTTAAAGAGAAATATAAAGAGTTTTATAGCTCATTAAACTTTAGTATAATAGAGTACAAATTTTGTATGGAAAAAGTAAATTCGATTTGACGTAGTTTCGAGTTCACCCCAACGAATTCAACCGACGGACGTCGTAACAACTTCGATTCGATGAGAAAAAACTAAGTCGGAACGACGTTGCCTTTTGTATGGAAAAAACGACTTCGTTTCGACGTCGTTTCGACGTCGTTTCGAGTTCACCCAAACGACTTAACCAAATCGACTTCGATTCGATGAAGAAAAACGACGTTGTTGTTTATATGGAATAAATGACTTCGTTTCAACGTCGTTTCGAGTTCACCCAAACGACTTCGCCAGATCGACGTCGATTCGAACTCGTCCGCGCTCTGTGGCAAATTGGGTATGTGCCTGTATGTGTGAAAATAAAGCCGAAGTTGTATGGGTGTATGTGCGCCGGTGTTTGTGTATCTGGTTGTGTCGCACAAGTTCATTATGTCAACAGGCAACAAACAAATTTTCATAATCAATTTTCAATTTAGGTTGCGAGTTTCGTATTTCAACAGTGTCAGTGGCACAAACGCACAAACGCACAAACCAACAAACACACACACACACATCGCGCGGCCAACAGCTGCACCGCTCCGCGCCCGCCTTTTGCACATTTCTCCCTCGAGCAAGTAGGCATAGAAAATTTCCCTCGGGAATGTTGGGAAAGTCGCAGGGCGGTTGGAAGGGCAGGAAAATCGAGTTGAACAGCGCTGAAAGATAATAATTAACGCTGGGAAATTGAAAGAAAATAAGCTTTGCATAACAATGAAAATGAGAATGAGAAGTGCGCACAAACACCAACAACAACGGCAGCAACACTATCGAAGCGATAACTATTTTAACACGATGGCTGATAAGAAATTGCAAATCAATTCGCTATTTATCCAATGGCTTGGCAGCCGGCGGCGACGATGGCTGTTACATTGCTGGGAAGGCGCGCGAAGTGCCACGAGCACGCGTGGCATATCACTCGGTGCAGCACAGCGGGTAGCACATATGTATGTATACCGCGCGGCAGCATATATGTATATGTAAGCGCACATAACCAAAGTGCTTGTCGAAATGAGATTTTTAAAAACAATTACGATATATTAAATTTCCATCGCGCTCACACACATAAATAATATTTACTATGAACTTAATAGCTTCCCAAGAGGAAAACGGAAAATGGAAAAAGCAACGAAGAACCCCGGATTCACTAATGGAAAAGCGTATAAGAGCGGTCGTGCGCCTGCATATATGCACCACAGCAGTTGTAGAGGCACAGGCACGCATGCAATAAATAAATATTTAATTACATTTATTACGGAAATCTAACTTAAATCGCTGATTACGAGCGCACAAAATTGCTTTTCTACCCGCCTGCTCCTTCCTTTGTTTGCACTCTTTTCCATTACTGTTGTGACAGCAGCACTTGAATGACTGTTATTGTTGTAGATCAGAGGTTCCCAAACTTATTTTTCTCGTAGACCCCTTCCGAAACTTTACTGGTTTCGGTGGATCCCCTGATGCTCATTTCTAACATATTCCCAAAGCTCATCAATAAATGTAATGATTAAATCTAACGATGTAATTTTGCATCGCGAGTGAGTTCCAAAACTGAATTCGGAGTGGCAAAAATAAAAACAAAATATTTTCTAGTGTTCTGTTTAGTAAAATAATGTGGTTACACACTTGCAAGTTTTAAAAAACAGAGCTCGTAAAGCCATGAAAGAACTATTTCGCTCTGAGAAGTAATATTTTTTAAGAGTACTAAAAAACTCTTTAAGTGTTTGGCTCACTCATGAATTTGCATGTGATGTATTTGTCAAATAGTTTATTTGTGTTGATGACATAATTTTTATTTTTATCACTCCGAGTTTTAAAGTGATGCGAAAAATATTCGTCACTCGCATTTTTAAAACATAAAACTTGAAACAACAAAACTGAAATTCAGAAACTGACAAAAAAAGAAAGACCGAATCCAGATAAATCGATGATAAACAAACAAGCAAGCAAGAAGCTCACGAAGTGTTCCAGGATGAACAAATGGAGTTGTCATTTACGCCTATCATAGTCAGGTGTTTGTGCCACGTGAAGTGACCAGTCAGCAGTCTCGTCTTCTCAGTGCACCTGCATCCACTCGATGGCTCCTAGTCATTGCTGAGCGAAGTATCCACCCAGTGTCTGATGGTGGCTGCGATGGTCGAAGTGGAGAGTACTATAACTGATTGCGGATCGAGGAATGCCTCGCCTAAGCCAGCTGAGGCCAAAGTGGTCAGATGTCTCATTTCCAGGCACTCCCGAGTTGCCCGGCACCCAGCAATCGCGTTATCTTTATCAACATAATTTAGTCGAGACTTGCATTGCCGAACTAGTTTGGTAGTACTTAGACAGAGGACTGGCCAATGCCTTAAGTTCAGCTTGGCTGTACCTGTAGATACGTAAACTCCTTCCCCTCCACCTATTTTCCACCACGTAGTCTATGGCTTTGGGGATTGCAAATATCTCAGCCTGGAAGGCCGAAGCATATTTCCCAAGAGAAAAAGTGAAGCTTATCCCCATTAACTTTGAAAAATACTCCAGATCCTAACCCTGAGTCAGTTTTGGAGCCATCAGTGAAGATTCGACAATGTACGAGTACGGGCTCAGTGCTGGAATTATACCAGGGAACTCTCTCTCTAGAATCTCTTCAACAAAGGTAATGGCGGCGTACTATCCTGTAGCATTGAAAATACACAAAGTGCTCTAATATCTGCCACCGGCAATTTCCGCATCGCCGCACTCAGTGCTATACCAACATCCGTTTCTTTTTAGTCTGCAGGTGGCCTTTAAGGCTTCCCCACGTATGGATGACACAAAGTGACGGTAAGTTTACTAGTGCGTCAATAACACTATACACAACTCAAAAAAATTTAAGTTAAATAAATAGGCTATCAAGCAACCATTTTGGTTCTTTATTATCGAAACCAGATACATTTTCGTGGACCCCCACTTACAACTTGTAGACCCCCGTATTTTTTTAACGCCAACGTAGAACCCTGTCGAGCCTCCCGTAGACCACTGGGGGTCCACCTGGACCACTTTGGGAATCACTGTTGTAGATGTAGTAGTTGTTGGCAAATATTCGCTGTTGGCAGCGTTACTGTAGCGCTTTTCGTGGTGTTGCCTTGATTGCGTTGCTGATTCGGTCTCAGAGACGCAGGATCGGTGGGTCAGCGGTGGCCGTTGTTGCATGCAACCAAAAATTACCGTCGCTTTTCCGCTGTTGTAGTAACGCAAACGGGATGCTGTTTAACTGATTCTGCTGTTGACATTGATGTATTGCAAGCGCATAGCAATAGTAGAGAAGTCGTGCTGTGTGTGAGTGTGAATGTATGTACACACATTGATAAACGCATTGTGAGATAGTATTAAAGAATTTCGGAAAAAGGGTAACACAACTTATAGCTTTAGTGCATTTATCTTGCAGCAAAATAATTTTAAAATGTAATTTTCTGAGAAATTGAAACTCTTCCAACCTGATTTCAATGTAGCTAGTACAGAGATTCTTATTAGATGGTTGGTTAATTTGGCAGTTCAATTGACTTTGATCTGCTAAAATGTGTATGAAGTACTTTCGTTTGGCCCCAGTTTTGACCCTTGGAATACTACTGATTATTCCAATAGTCTCCAGTTTTATCATCATGGTGCATTTGAACCAACTCCGAAGTGCCGCTGTTACTAATATCGCCGGTTGACTGTCAGAATATGTAGATGAGATAAATATTTGAATAGTAGGGGTAACATGGGCGTAGCCAGAATGAAATTTAGGGGGCGGGGGGCTTCCTATACAAAACAAAAAAAAAATGTTCAAACCAATAACTATTACTAACTAAATTTTTTTTTATTATAGCTTAAAAGCTAGGGGTTTATTTTGACTCAAGACTCACATATAATACTCATATTAACTTCATTGTTGCAAATTCCTATTCCACGTGGGCTTATGTGCGTCCTAACAGTTGTGATTTTTCTGACCCGTACACTCTTAAAAAACTTTACATTGCTTTTGTCAGGTCCAGTCTAGAATATGCCGCAATTATTTGGCGACCTTTTCATACGACGTATATAAACAGGATTGAACATTTACAAGAGATTTTTATCAAGTCTGCGCTAAGGTATGTCAACTTAACGGAGCCATTGCCTTCCTATAAGTCACTTTGCTTACTTTTAAATCTCGATTTGCTTGAAGATAGGAGAAAGTGTCTATCCTGCTCGTTTATCTTGAATGTTATAACTAACATTGTCGATTTCTCAGAAATTCTGCGAAGAATACCGCTCAATATTCCTGTAAGAAATTTGCGGCGTTTTGACTTATTTTACGTCCAATTCGAATTATGAAACTCGATTTTGATGAAACTCGGAGAATATGCACAGAAAAAAAAGTTTCGTTGTGTCAAATAAACATTCTTCTCTCAACACATGATTTGGTTATAGTTTTACTCGAGTTATCGTGTGCAGAGACGCATTCTCCGGACAATCCGTCTGGAATTTTTTTTGTGGACTCTGCATGACTCACAATCATACAGAGGGGGTGATTGATGACTACCATTGGCCACATAGCCCATCCACCATTTTTTGATTGATTTTTTTATACATTCACACAACCCGGTTTCCTGGTCTCAATGAGTTATTCATGGTCCTTCGATACCATTGCATACTGCTTTCAGGTAAAGGTAATTATTTTATCCAACGAGAAAATTTTTATTGAATTATGAATCTCAAATTCTGTACTCATTAAAAAGTAACGTAATTTTTCATCGCGACTTATATCTCAATTAAGACGAGAAACCCGAACATCTTAAAATCATAAATTATAATAGGCAAATATTTATTGGTAAATTCTTTTCATTGCCTCCGGTTCGACTGGGTCTATGGAGGAAGGCATGTTAGGTAGAGATTTCTCTCTTATATCCGCCCATATTAGACTTGGTACTAACTTAGGAAACCTAATTTCGCAAGCCTTTTTGGAGTCGCTTATTCCGCCTTTATCGAACAGGAATTTTCTCTGCGAGAGTAAGATTTTTCTATGGGCCAGGTACCTAGAATGTTTTGATTCGTCACCTTCTCTGCCTGTCGGCTGTCGTGTTGACCCCAACGCATTTAACAAACATTTCAAAAGTGTTCAAGATTTTCACAAAACCCTTTGCTTAAACTCCGCATCCATTTCTCGGTGGATTTCTTTCGGGGTATCTAATCATTGACACTTGCATTGAAGTCTCCAATATGTTTGCCACCACGGTTACTTAATGTCTTCAAGCCAGGTTGAAATCCTAGCCACGAAGAGATCACTACATATATATTTAGTACATATGCCCACACTTTATTCAGCAATAGGGCCTTAAAAAGCCTTCAAGTTGGGTTTCAGCGTTTCAATACTCACTTGGCCAGTAAATAACGTCAAATCTCTTAGGCCTATCGTGGCAAGACTCGATGCCATCCTTTCCAGGAACTTTAATGTAGTGGTTTTTTTAGTTTTTATAAATCATAGAAGAAGACGAGAATCTCTTTGCATTATTTTAAACTTACTTAAATTTAAATTTATTTAGAGCTTATCCTTGGCTCTTGCTGTTGGTATGTTAAAACCAATAGTCTTTCACCCAGTACTCCTTCCATGCAAACCTCTTACTCAGCCATGTTGATTGTAACGTGACTTAATTGCAAATATTCTGAAATTTAATGGTCAGTGGTCAGCAACAGCAGCAGCACACACGAAGGCAAATACACATCCACACATCAAGGAGTCATCAATTAACACAGCTATTACAAACACATATCTATTTACGCACATTGGGCACCGTACACACGCACATTCATTGAATCGCACTACGTCCGGGCAAAGTGAGGAACTCATTAAGCAACAGTAGACTAAAATTAATAAGGTTTCAGATAACGTTTAGTAAACGCTTACTTAGTACGAAAGGGAGCCTGAGCAAGTGGTGAATGGGTGAATGAAGCAAAGGTTGAGTATACGCAACGGCGGCTAACTTGCATTAATGCCTTGTGCTGAAAGCCAGTTGCATAACTTCCTGTACATATTTACATATGAATGTCTGGCTGGCTGTGGAAATGTACACATTAGCTTTGATGATTGAGTATGTAATCTACATACATATATATCTATATACAAACATATTTGTAATGGCAAACGTGTAGTGCTGCTTACTACGCAGTTGCCAGCGGCGTCGCCAACTGAACCGAATATTTAGCTGAGCTGAAAATTGATTTATTTGCAAGTGCGAGCGAATAGCAATCAGCTTAATATCCATCAAAATACACACACTACATACGAACAACTACATGGAACTATACACAAGCAAGTAATACAGCTAATACCCATTCAACTGTAAGGAAATGTGTTTATACAGTTTGTGTTGCATGCACGCGTGTGTATTTATGTATGTACACATGTACATATATGTTGGTGATTTTAGGCGGTGTCATGTTTGTATTTGTAAGTATATGAATATAATCGATGTTTTAATTTCCTGTTGAAACGCAAACGGAATAGCCGGCAGTCAGGCAACCCAACCAAGTTAGCGTAGAAGAGGTAGCGGCGACAACAGTAGACAACAAAAGCTAGGAACAAACTAAGGAAAAATTCAGCAACAAGGCAAAAACAAGGCAGGCACCGAAGCATAAAATATTCTACAAACAACAAAGTCGCCTCCACTGCCACCGTGTAAGTATGTATGTACGTAGTTATGTTAGGAGCCACTGTTGCCTCCGCTCTGCAAAGCGTAAAAACCCAATTATTTCACCATAACAACAAATAACCACAATTTATATAATTTAATGTGACCTTCTCCATTATAATGTAGTATTATCCTTGACAAAGTGATTATTATTATTATTTTATGTGTAAGCAAGTATGCGAGAGGCTATGCAATTTATCTGTGCTTTCCATTATATAGCTATGTATGTATGTGTGCGTGCACACACTTTCTGATTATTTTTTTTTTTCGTATTTTATCAACGTTCTCACACGTAAAGAAAGCATTCATCATCGAGAGGCATGAAGAGAAGGGATTTCGTGTTATCCTTAGCGCAGCGCAGAATGAGTTTAGTTGAGTGTAATCCGCGCGGCGAAACTTACGAGAGAGGCTGACTGTAGCTTAAGGTTGCTTGTGTGTACAAATAAATATATTTATTAGTGCGATTATGCAAGCGACATACAATCATTTTTCGTGTGGATGATTTGAGCTGTAATAAAATTATGATAGATCACCACTATAACTGTGAATGTTTCGGAAAGTAATTGGACGGAAATTATTTCAAATGAAAATGCATCTGTGTTAGATTATCTTTCGCGTGCTAAATTTAATTAAGGGATATTTGCAGTTACTACTGCCTTCACAAATTTCAATTGAAACGGCCGAGGCCTCCCCTTAACATACGGTACGCCAGGTTGGTGAAAGAAAACAGAAATTACTAGCCAATGTGAGCATAACTATTGTGATGAGAACAACATCGACAGCGGGTCCGTAAGCGCTTCTAAGCCTGATGAAGCCAAACTTCGCCTGAAACTTCAAGGTCATATTACTTAATGCAGCCAGTTGAGTCAATGAATGGCCTTGACCTCAGAAAGATAGACGTATACGCATACTGATGACTTCAAAAATGGTGTCGGAGAAGGTTCTATGGAATACAATCTAGAAGACTCTTGCTTTCAGACTCTCGCCGCGTTAATTATACCAAAACAAACCAACATAACTAAGTTGCAGTAGCTAGGGAGGTGCCGGGAGCATCTTTCTCGTAAAGGATGCTAACTAATTCACCGCATATTTTTCTGTAATAACAGGCGTTAAGTCCTTCGCAGCCTTTTCAATAATCTGAATCGGGACATTGATTTTAGCCACGGTTCTGACTTACTTATTTTTTTTTTTGTTGTACCAAAATAGAAAACTTTTACCAAAATATGTTTTAGCCAGAGACTTAATTCTTCAAATGCGCATCATCGCCAATAAGTAGTTAATGAAAAAAAATCGTCAAGAGTTTTGTGAAATAGTGTTTACAATGCTGGAGCATCAATTTTTTAAGTTAAAGTCAGCGTAGAAATGGCCAAATATTTGTTTATTAGTGATATAAAACTAAATAGAGTTATTATCTATATATGAATAAGCTAACAAAAATTTTGCCAATGTTAGTTTGGCGATTCTACCGAACCGATTACAAAACCAAAAGAAGACCATTGGAAAGTGTTTTTTCTGTAGATGAGTAGAGTTTTTATGGTTTCAAGATTGGTTGGAAATTACGGCCAATGTCGTATTTGCGGTTGTTGTTACAACCTGTTCAATTTGAGTGGTTTTCGCATTTTGTTTTACTTCGTATTTGAAATTAAACTTTGTAATGACGAAGAAATAAATGATAAAAACCATTAAGACAAAAATGTGAAGGCAAAGTTGAGGATAAAGCCGAAAATGAAAACAATGAAAAATGTTAAGCTTCCCATAGTCTCATGCCTACTGCTTCTTTTTTTATAGTTCTGTATGCGCCATGCTTGACGTGGTCTTGGAATTTGTTTCGTTCAATGCACTTTAAAAGGTAACTGGAATATCAAGGAATGCGGAAAGGACCATCTGCTTATGCTGCAATACCTTTATAATTAGACTTACTATTGCAGTAATGGTAGATTTCCCTAATTTATATACATATTGGCCCTCACGCAAGATGCTTGATCTTTAAATAGGTATATGATTAAAGTCATAATTATCTAATCTTATCACATATGTGGCAGTGTACCAAATTGGGGGAAAAAATTTGACAATTCCGCCAAAATGGCAACCGTGATTTTGGTCCTTTAAATTACCCGAACGAAAACCAATGTACTAACATCCATTACCGGCAGCTATCAAGTTACGTGACCGAAGAAATATTTATCATGTGCTAGGATACAATTAGTTGGTTGGTCGACATTTTTAGAAGGAAAATATTCAAAATTAATTCAACGCAGTCCAATAAACACTCACAGGCTACTCACTCTTAATAACATTATTTTCTAGTTAGTTTCTAGAGACCGCTGAAACTTCGTCTATCATAAAACGAATTAATGAAAGCTAACTTCAGTACGCAGATAAATTAGTAGAAATTTTTTTAATGAACCCATCAATAAAATGAGTTTGTATTGAAAGGTTTGAAACTCTCGTAAAATAGCCGGGGAAAAATTAATTATATTTTCTGTATCATTTTATACTCCAGTTTTTTAAGTTTATATTTTTTGCTGTTATTTCTGATTAAATCTGCTGCTGTCATTGATGCCGCTGCTGGTACTTCTGCCTTGGTTTTTATGCCTTTATTGATTTTCTGCGCAGCATTATTTTTATTTTTTGCTCCAGGCGCTGTTGCTGCTGTCTATATCTACATACAGTATTTATTTACAACTCTGCTATTTATGGTACTGCTGTTGCTGCATTTTTTCGGTTAAATGCCACTAATTAAAATTTTGATAACGTTTTTCTATTTTTAATTATTCCCTATAGGCGCTGCCGTTCATGCTCGTAAAATTTCTGCTTCCCTCTCATTTACTGATTTTTTTATTTTACGTAGACATTTTCTGTTATTTTTAACTTCATAAAATAATCATATTTTGTATGATAACTTGGTTTTATGTTATACCCTTCTCAACACGATTTATTTATATGCGGGGGTGTTAGCATTTTTTAGAAAATAGGCTTTTCGTGCGCGAATTTTTACTGTCTCTTTGTATGGCATGGCCAGATTTCCAAGCCATTTTGGTTTCAATTTCAATTTAACCTCACACAGACACTCTGAAATTTTAAAATACTTAAATAACCTTTCAACCGAAACACTGACGCCCTTACTTTAGGACTGTCATAATCCTGAACCCAGCGACCATTACTCTTATTCCCGATTAATACAGTTTCTCTGGTTCTTGCGTTGCATTATTTTGAAGTATTTTCTGATATTATAAGCAATGTAGTTTTGTGGCACAATCCGCAGGGCTGAGTGATTGATGATGATGAAACGCTCAAGTTCTGTTTTTTTTTTTTTTTTTAATCATAATAAAAGAGCAAATTTGCTTTGATGGTGACGTAACTTTCAAAAATGTTTGGCGCTTTTAACGTGGTCTTGAATGCTTGCCTTACCAACATTACATTACATTTAATTTTTGCCATTTGGTATATGCATAACCTAAGGATAATTTATGTAGGCTAGCTGAAGTCAAGCCATTCTAGAAGACTTACCTAATAAGGACTGAAAAAAGTGCTTCCCTTCATGCTTCCTAGAAAGGGGTTTTCTATTTACAATTTACGCGAATGAACTTAAGTATATTTATTTATCCTATTTAGTTATTTGTGTAATATCTTATAAATAAATTTATAAAATATTGTAAGGTGCAAGACAACTAGGGCACAGTGCACCAGCGATGAATATATCTTCTCTGGACACGAATAAAGGCACGAGTTCTAAAGTTAACCGCAAAAAGGAACAGTCCAACGCCTTCGTCTTGGTCTGCAGGCTGTATCGGAGATACAGCCGCTAAATTTAAACGTAGAATACGTGGTATGGTTGAGAGCATATCCAAGTCAAAAACGAATGCACACATTAAGAAAAAAATATAGATAACAAAAGCGATAATAATACCGATACCAAATTTACGAAAACATCGATAAAAAAAACGATGAAAATATCGATATCAAAATCGATAATAATATCAATAGCAAAATCGATAAAAAAATCGATAAAAATATCGACAACAAAATCGATAATTAAATAGATTACAAAATCGATAAAAAATCGATAAAAAATCGATTACAAAATCGATAAAAATATCAGTAACAAAAGCGATAACAATACCGATATCAAAATCGATAAAAATTTCGATGATAAAACCGATAAAAATACGGATAAGAAAGCGATAACAATATCGATATCGAAATCGATAAAAATATCGGTAAGAAAACCGACAAAAATATCTATGACAAAATCGATAAAAATATCGACAACAAAATCGATAAATATAACGATGAAAAAATCGATAGCAAAATTGATAATAATATCGATAGCAAAATCGATAACAAAATCGATAAAAGTCGATAACAAAAAGGATAAAACAAACGATAACAAAAGCGATAGAAAAATATCGATAAGTTCCGGAAATATCGATAGCAAAATCGATAGCAAAAAAAATCGACAACAAAATCGATAACAAAGTCAATAAAAATATCGATAACAAAATCGATAAAAATTATCGATAACAAAATCGGTACAAATAGCGATCATTATATCGATAAGTTCCGCAAATATCGATGGCAAAATCAAAAACAATAATTAGATATAATAATAATAACAATATCGGTGAGAAGTTCGATAACAAAATCAATAAAAATATCGATAACAGAACCGAAAAAATATGGATTATTATATAGATAAGTCCCAAGAATACCGAAAATCTCTAAAATCCCGAAATAGTTCCCAGATTGAATCTCTGTGCCACTATCTACATATATATGAGTTCACTCTTCTTCAACGGTCTGGGTGAGATTGCCTAAATGAAACTCTTGTATCCCTTCGGCTTCATTAGGGATAGTAATTGGTTCTGTAGAATAATGACTTGAAAGTACTTAGGTACTCTCTCGGTTATATGTAGGTGTCCCCTCCTGAAGCTTGCGAATAAAGGGCACTCACAATGGACAATTCAATCTGGCTTTATAAAAAGCACTTGGGAAATGGAGCTTAGAAAGGCTAGGCCCTTTCAATTAAAAATAAGTTCTTTATATAAGTAGACCGAATCACATCCAATCTACGTAGTATATATTTGAACCCCTTCTTGCTTACCTCTTTTGCGGAATTGGTCAGACATAGACTTTTACATTCTTTCTCCAGTATAGTCTTAACATTCTTTTTCCACTATAGTCTAAACATTAAGCAATATAGTGCTACTGCCAACACACTTTTTATTCGTTGCGTTCATCGGTAAATCAGAACATAACTATCCGGATCAAATGTAGAGAATTCCGAATTAAGGAGTTGATCCGGATCAACGCTGCCGTCTGTCTATGCTTTTAGACAATCAGAGTTATATTCCAAGAACCCTCCAAGTCACTATGTCTCTTTACCTATAATATTTCTATCTGGATTTCTCTCGCCTCGATGTGGCTAATCAATCAACTTCTTGGTGGCCAGATACATGGATTTCTTATGATTTAACGTCGAAAAATAGCCAATTTATAGAAGGTCATGAAGTTGGGATCATCCCTTTGAATGGGACTTTCTGACTTAGAGAATAGAAGAGTAAATAAAGTCGTGTAGAATTCGAATATATTGATACAAGCATAATAATGTCCTATGGGAAATGCTCCGTGGTAGAACCGATGGCTTCAATGATATGAATGTCATACAAACCAATTTACCGCAATCTAGGCATGTAAAAATGGATGTACATATGTATGTATGTACATGCTGAAATCCATCTGAGTATGAACATATGTATGCTTGTAAGTACTCTGTCTATTTACATTATATTGAGGCATTGGCATAGGCAATGTTGTTCTTCTCACTCAAACATGTCACTTTCAATCAGCTGTCAAATGGAAATGTCAAAATATCAAGTCCAAAAAAAATTGTATGGCGGCTAAATGTCGGTTGAATACACAGTTATTTACACACTAATATATGTATATATGGGGGTTAGTGTATGAACACACAGCCATGCACAACATCATATTTCATGGGTAAAGAAGAGAAAAGTAGAAATGGTATACGCAAACAATAACAAAATGAATGATCGAGAGGAAAAAAATATTTATCGAGACTAAACAAACATTAGAATAGCACAACAACTAGAATAACTAAAACTAAATGCAATCTACATGACACACACAGGCAAAAAGTTACAGCAGCAACAACAAACAATAGTTGCGTTCCCTAACTCGCAAGAAGTTGCAAGAATTTACAAGAAAGCGTTCCCGTACTCGGTTCTCTGGCTTCTTTTGCTTTTTGACAGTTTTACAGGTTTTAAGCCAGAAAAGTTGGGGAAAGCAACTATTATGAGTACGAAAACAGGAACACACATACACACGTTCCTTTGAAAATTAACAGCAAAACTAAAGGCAACAAACAAGTATGAAAACTAGAGAACCTGCATGGCGTTAAACCGCCAGCATTTAATTAAACTTAACTACGAAAACTAAATAAAAGTCCAAATGTTTACTCTAATTCCGTTCAGACGTTTCTGCGTGAAGTGAGGCATCGCATGTTGTCGCTATTTCATTTCATCAAATTTAAAATAACGTTCTAACTTCAAAGTTTAAAAACTTATTACACATCTATATCTCATTGAAATGCGAAATAACGGTGCAGATCAGATGAACATCACAAAAATGCCTTCGCATATTATATTTGTATAAGCGTTAATAGATACTACTTTTTGAATAGATGGCAACCCTAACCAATATAAATATGAATTAAGTTGAAAAATAAAAATTTTAACACCTGCCAACTCTACTAAAAAAGTTAAGAAATAAATCCTTTCCAAACCTATTTCGCTTGACACACAACATTAGCAATAAATTTAAGCTATTAAATAATTTGAATTTAACGTTTTCAACAGGTGGCAACCCTCTTCAAACACCTTACATTCTACATATTTAATCTAAAGATTTGCTAACACTCTTTTGTTTCACACCCATATTTTAATATTTCATATACATACAAAACAAGTGTACAAGTTAACTAAATTCGACTCTTAAAACAGATAGAAGATGCGAATCTAATGGTATTGATTATTAAATAATTTGAATTTAATTGTTTAACAGGTGGCAACTCTTTTTGAAAAAAGTAAGCCAAGCGCTTTAATTTGACACCCCACTTTAAAAAAACGAACGAACGGTGCGGATCTTTTATGCGGAACAAAAAATGCCTTCGCGTATTATATATATAGATATTAGGAATGCTAATCCCGGGATCCCGGCCTTTTTGAAGTCCCAAAAATCCCGGGATTCTTGGCAAATAATCCCGGGATTTTTGGGATTTGGAACTTGCACTGGTGACAATAATATAAACTACTTTTCTTGACCAGTATTGGCTATATATCTTTTTTTTTATTTAATAAATAATTTTTTTTTTTTTATAAATGTCTAGCTCATTATATGTACATATAGAATCGATCTCATAAAAATACAATCGCCGTTCGGAGGCGGCGTAAAACTGTAGGTCCCTTCCCTTTGTGTGACAACATCAAGGCGCACGCCACAAATCGGAGGAGAGAAGCTCGGCCAAACACTGACATATGTGTAAGCGCCAATCTATTATTATAATATTATATGTTAAGGACTTATATAACATCCTCGAATTTCGTCCTTCTAACTTTATCAACTTAAAAAATTACCTATTCTTCCTTGTGAATCCAAAAAATTTTAATTATTTTAAATTCTAAAGAAATTTCCTCTTTCAGTTGGTACCCATATTTTTATTGTACATTGCATTGAAATTTTTAAATAACTTTTGGAACAAATCACATCTTTGAAGTTAGAAAGTTCTTTAAAATAAATCCTGATGTCAGAGAGAAAAAATTAAAACGCCTCTTTATATAAAAAAGGAGGTTTCAACCCCATGTTTTTATTATTTATTTTATGGTAGGAGAGCTTCTCAAACAATATAGAAGCATTTTTTTCGATTTAAGTTATTGAAAAGTAATGAATAACCAAATCCCGGGACTAATCCCGGCATCCCGGGATTGTGATAACGACAATCGTAAAAAGTGAAAAAAATTAACATCCCTAATTTATATAGATATTACGTACTTAGAGCAATAGCAACAACAACAGCAATGACAATCACGAGACACACTACCAACTAAATAAAAACACAATAAACATTAAATTTCATTCATTAGAAAAATTGCCTACGAATTCGGCTGTACTAAGTGCTGTGCTGCACTTGCTTGTTGGTTGGCTTTTTGGCTGGGAGTTTGTCTATCCATCTCTTTGTCTGCCTGTCTATCTGTAGACCAATCAATCAAGTAGTCAACCCAAATCGGTAAAAACAACACAAAACTCCAGCACAGCGTTGTTTTGGGCAGACAAGTGTGAAAATACAAAGAGATAAATATGTATAAGGAAAACAAAATTCAAGCATAATCGAAATGGAAAACGGCGTCAAAAACAGCAACAACAATAAATAATGACAGCGTGTAACTGCACTACATTGTGCAATGCTATCAACAACGTGAAGCGAAAGGCTGTCAAAAATTGTGTGGAAATATTTCGATTTATATGGAGTGTCACGAGTTCACGAGCACAAAGGGTTAGCGTATGTGACAATCACTTAACTACGAGAAAGGAAAATTTGTATTTGTAAAACTTACATTTCTTACTTTTTATGTATATGTGTATATAACTTGTAGATAGACAGAAGTCTCTCCAATATAGGTCCCAAAAAAAGTGTTCGAAAACACCCAAATTTTTATACTTTCTTTTGCAGGCCTTTAGATCGCTTTCTTATAGTGGAAATTCTAAAAGCAAAAATAATTTCTGTATAATTTTTATCTACGGCAGATTTATTTATAATTGTTTTCTGGGCCCTAGGGAATGCTTAGGCGATATAAGCGCCACCTAAGTTTATCTCGCCTGTTTTGTTGCCCAAGAAGCAGTCATGCATTTTCGATTCTTTGAACCATAATATTTGGCTGCTATCAGCTTCGTTACTGGCTGACTGACTGATATCATCTTCTAGCCAGCAAAACGTCGACTATTATTTCTGTGACAAAAATATTTCAGAATTGAGTGTAACATTCCCTCAGGCCAATGGGTCTTAGTTATAAGATCACATGTTAAAAGGAAACTGGAAATGGTTGAAGCAGACAGCTTTGCCATCGAAGGGATTAGAGGCACGCATTTCCTTCACTGTAATTGACGTTCGTCGGTAGGTATTAACTAAATAAACCTGATTCTCCTTAACTTGTATTTCAGCTTATTTTCAGAGTTAATCCATCCAGGGTCAATTGCTCAAAAAAATTATAAAAATTTAATTGAGCGACAACCAAAAATAAAAGCCAACTAAAAAAAAGAATCAACATTGAAAAGCGTCAAAATGAAAATAAGGGAGCACGAATTTCGATGTGAATTAAAAGTCTCTGGGAAGACAATACCTTTAATAATTGTACCATGGATGTAGACTACATGATGTAATTTAGAAATTATACCATTTCAAAATCATTTCGATTGATACCCATATCGTAATAATTCAATGAAATGATTGAAAATTTTGAATTTTACTTTTTAAACCGTTAATTCCTATATTTCTAGTTGAATTTGAATTTTCAAACATGTGGAGTCCCTGCTATACATATGTTGCTTCGAAATATAGCATTTTCAACACTCTTCCGATTAAAACCTAGATTTTAATAACTCATAAAACTTATAATATAATTGTATTAGAATTTAGATTTGAAACAGGTGGCAACCCTCTTCAAAATATTTTCCCACTAAAACCCTATTAAATCCTTCATGTCTGACGTACATATTGTGATACATACTTCAATTATCAAATTCCTTTAATTCAAGAATTTGATTTTTCAAACAGGTAGCAACCCTCCTACATGTAATTTAGAACTAAAACCATTATCAAAAACCTTTCGGTTGAATACCCATATTATAGTAATTCATTTAAATTAAATTAATTAAATATTTGAACGGTTGGCAACGCTTATAAAACACCTCAGTAATATTTTAAATGTTCAATCTGAAAGTTTCTTAGCAATCTTTCATTCGATACCCATATATTAATTTTTTAGATAGCTTGCGAATAATTAATTTAAATTTGGCTTTTCGAACAGGTGGCAGCCCTTTCCAAAATACTTTCAAACTACAACTTTTTTAAGCCTCTTGTCATTCATTCTTTAATAGAATTTTCAAGCAAATAATTCCCTTAATTCAAGTCGAATTTGATTTTTTAAACAGATCCGGGCCCTCCTCCATGAGTATGGAATTGATTTTATATACATAGATACATATCGAGGGCTTATATTCAATACCCTCCATCTGCAATTTTGATGAAAATTAGTTTTTGATGGTAACGTGGGCTCCAATTAATCTTTCATCCATGACAATAATGTCAAACTTAAAATATAGCTTTAATGGTATTACATTCTCGTTTTGAAAATTCCACTATCTGCAATAACATTTCGTTATAAGAGCAAAATCCTCTATCTACACTAGGAATATTAATCCCGGGATTCCGGACTTTTTAAAGTCTCGAAAATTCCAGGATTCTTGGCAAGTTATACACAAAAAAAATTTTGAAATGTTATAAAAAAATGTTCACCAAACTAAATATTTTTTTTTGGTTTTTAGTAAAAATTGGTTGAAAAATGAAGGCTCGGTTGCATTATAAACATTAAATTCCAATTTTGAACCACTGTGTGCTGGCTTCGTCGTGCAGTATGAACTATGGTAAACGCATTTTGGTAGCAAAGGATGGCGAAGTCCTTGAAAAGGATTTGCCTTAATTTTTCGCTACATCAAGGGATCTTGTAAAATTAAATAATATAAGTAACTGGTAAATACTTGATTTAAATTACGATATGGGAAAGGTACTTTTATCACACAAGTTGTATGTACGTATTCCCAAATCATTTTGAAAAACTATTTTATTTTACGTTGGTTAATATGGTCACCGTAGTCGTTATGTAAGATTAAGCTTACTTGGTAGACTAAATATTATAAAGTTTTTATCATCCAAGTATTCTTTAGTTCATATAACTACACTGGTAAACGTAATTAGGGCTTTTATATTAGGAAAAATTGACTTTGGACTCGTAATTTACGGACACTGCGCAAAAAACATCTTAAATTGCTAGAAACACCTTACCATGCAGCAGTCAGAAGAACCATAACCATGGGGTAAAGTACAACACAAAGATGCTCATCCCATAGATTGTTCACTGTAGAAATGAGACTTTATTCTCTAACGTCGAATCCTGCTTTCAATAAAAAAAACCGATGAAGCCAGTAGTCAGCTTTATTTCATGTATTTCATATATTTCTCATCTACTCCGATGCCTACCAAAGTAAAAACTCTACCGCAAGGGCATTTGCCCAGTTATATACTCATAAATGACCTGGGAGCATATTTTCACAGATGGTTCCAGATATGATACCGACTGTTCTTTTGCGGTAACAAAAGGGTTTTGTGGTACTGTTCGGCGTTTACAATTGTTAGAAGCTGTAAATACGTTTCGCTTCTAAAAACGAAAGAAATTTCCTCATATGCACGGACTCTTTCGACACAAAAACACCATTAAAATTATGTGGTTACCTGGGCAGATAGAGGGTATTGAATATAAGCCCTCGATATATGTATCTATACCAAGTTCCTGTACTCTATCACAAATATTTTCTGAGATATGATATACGGTATGAAAATTCCGTTTTATGGAAGGTGCCACGCCCCCTCGTATAATCGAGATTAAATCTTCCTATATTTTAAGTTGAGCTAAAAGGCACCAGTGTACAAAATTTAATGGGAATCGGTTGAGTAGTTAAAACGTGAAAGCGTAACAAATAAACAAACTCACTTTCGGATTTATAATATTGGTTAGGATTACTTCATGTATACTATAACAATTTCAGAATGCATTGTGAGTGTGCCAATAAAAATTGTAAAATTTAAATTTTGATTTCGCAAATCGTCGTCCTCTTATAATCAATGTAATTTTTTTTTAATTTGGTGGCAACTTGTTTTATCACTCTAGAATGGTTCGTTTTGGCAAGAAGAATAATTTCACCGTTTAATTTTGACATTTTAAAGTATTTTAAACTTCTAAAATGAAAACACCGTTAAATTTAAAAAATTGCAGAATAGCTGCGACAGATATTCTTGCATGGTGCAATTTTTTATTATTATTATTTTTTTTGATCTGGTGGCGCACTCTTGAAACATCACAGATATGTGATTTGATGCCAACTTTCATTGCCTCTAATATGAACATTCTATTTGAAAACTTCCCACAGTTATTACAAAAAAAAACATTATGATTTTTTCGAGTGACAATGAAAAAATTTGTGATTTACGTACTTGTTTGCCTAAATAAACGTTTTAACGCTAAATTTGTTCAAATACTTGATTTATTTTTTGTTGTACTTTGTGTCCGGAACTACACTGATTCAATCAAATGCAAAAATAATGTTTTAGCGTTATTTTTCTGCCAAGAGAAGGGAGTGACACCTAATAAAAACAACTCGTGAGATTTTCTCATATTCTTCTTAAGTAACTCGCCCAAGGAAATATTTCTGAATTGGTCGTGCCCTTATACCTGGCGCGGAAATCTTCGGCGCGTAAAACTAAAAACACAAACAAATGAAAGTAAAAACTCGTTACCATGCAATCCGATGAGTTTCGATTTGTTTGCTGCCGCAATTTCAATTTCTAGTTCTCGCCTCTGTGAGTTGCCATGTACATATGTATGTATGTATGTAGTCCTTTCACCACCTTTAGCTGGTTTGGCGGTTGTGTGCCACCGCGGCACATCGCGCTCCACTGCTACGTGGACACGGCGTATTAAAAAAAAAAATAGTACTAAAACCAACTACAAAAAAGTCTTGCGATAAGAAACCCACAAGAGAAAACTCAAACAAGCACGAATTGATTGCAGCTGACATTTGACGTTTGTTGTCGATGGTCGCCTGGCTGGCTGACTGACTGACACAGCCGTCATAGTGAGGCAACAAAGGTAAAGAACGTGTGCGCTATCAAAATTTTGTGCCTGGTTAGGCATCTGGTACTTAGCGCCCAGTACGTGCAACGGGCTCACAGTTGAACGAAGTCAAATTGGGAATCAATGCTGGTTCTCTCCTTTGCTTCTTCGGTTACTTTTTAACCAATGGATACTGATCTGTGGCAATCCTATCCGTACACAAATATCTATGTACCCAGATTAAGCTCTTTAATTTTCCAACTAATTTTCTATAGATATCTATGTATGAATGTATGTATGTATGTATGTACATTTTACAGTATTGATAGCTTGTAGGCAACTTTCATAGGTCCAGAAAATTTGAAACGTTCTAAAAATGCAATCAAGAACCCCGATGATGTCCTACTGGAACCGTTATCCAAACAGGTATCTGTAGAAGGTTGTATGTACGTATGTAGGCATATGTAAGCTCACATCCACATCATCACAAACTTACATACGTACATCTTATAGATGTAATCATCACCATTTTGACGCCACGACACAGTCGCTCTGCTGTCACCTCAGGTACGAACGACTTTCCTTATTTATTTATTTGTTTTTTTTTCTACTTCATCCATATCAATGTTTGTATTTGCTTGGTTGTGTGTCTGTAAAAGGTGATTGTGCATTAAAAATAAAATCGAAAAATACACAAATAACAACATCAATGCACTTTAAAATCTAAAAGTCAAGCAACAACATTAACACTAAAAAAACGTTTGACGTGAACATAAAGGCATAGGTGACACAAAAATTGGAAAATCGACTCAAGTGCGATAGTTTGTTTGTATTTATACTACATATATCTACATATATATCGTATAAGAAGTTCTTGCGTGGTAGGTGGAGGTAGTAAGCTGAATGAGTCGCTGAATGGCACTGTGAAGCAATTGGTAGCAAGAAGTTTTATATATGGATATGAAGAGTAGAGGAAAGATTAAGGAAATTAGCTGTGTCATTATGTTCATATCGACCAACGTCATATTTGCATTTGAATTTAAGAGACTCGATCGCAGCCTGAAATAATATTTATGACGTGCATAAGTTGGATGCGTAGCAAAAAAAATTAATTTGAGAACAAAGTATAATTAATAGTCAATGCTATATTAAATCAGATTGTGTTACCTAAAGTTGCGTTATTTTTTAAGCTTAAGAGTTTGGGTGAGGTAAGGATACATTTAGGTTATAACCATCAATTAATTTCTTATTCAACACATGACACCACAGGGTGAAGCTTAAGAACATTTTCGGTTTTGCTGCTAAAGACAAAAAAAGTTGGTCAGTAGTTCAAGAAAAATAGGTTAGGCATAAAATTAGGGATGGGATTAAGCTTCAAATAAATTTTCACAATAGCCTAGAATAGATTTATTGAATTATATTGCTATAGTTTCGGGATAGTATTGTGCTCAGCAAGGGCATTAAGCTTCTCTATGCACTCCTTCCTTTCCCTTCGATAATTCCTACGAATGTTAATTTCTGCGCGTAGACTGATTGCATAAACTTCCGCTTGGAAGATGCATTGAAAGTGTCAGTCTAGGGCCCTATACGTCCACTCCAATACCCTCAGGCGTCTTAGAAATGCCTGTGTACCACTCGTCTGAATGTGTCTCTCCAGGGTGGAGGTGCTCAAGTCGTCTATCTATTTTTGTTGTCTTTGAAGTTTCTTTCGAAGACCACTACTCTCTGCATATCATCACTGGGGAACAGCACTATTGGCAGCTGGGAGCCTAGCTTGTCCCTGTTCCTGGATGATACCTTAACTTTACCAAAGCCCTCTCTCGCAAAGTTTGAAAGGGTTCGCTTTGCAGCCTGTTTAGTTGTAATAGGCAGTGGCTAAAGTTTAAGTACTACTTCCAGCGCTTACGTCGGACATGTGCGCACAGCCACCGTGATGCAAACACACGTCAGACGTTGAATTTTGGCAAGGGACTGCCTTGCCGTTTGCAGAGTAGTCCTGGTTACCCAAGCCATCTTAGGATCCTTGGGGTGTACCGCCACATGGGCGTAGCCAGGTAGGGGCAGGGGGGTGCTCGAGCCTCCCCCCCTAACTTTGAAATTTTCCTTATTTTCCACTCTCGTGACCGCCTCAACATGAGTCCTCCACAGGAGTTTTGAGTCCAGGATAAGACCAAAATACTTAACCTCTTTGATGGCATTGAAATTATACCCACCCGGAAATGAGTGTGGGAAGGCTCCGATGACAAAGCTTTCAGCACCATTTTTTATCGAGTCTCACACTGACCTTAGATGCGCAAGACAATTTTCTCATCCCACGCCCACGGCCGTATTATTTTATTATCCCCTTCAAATAAATGTATCAGCAACAGAGCAATAAAGTAACTATTAAATCCAGTATTTTGAAATTAACTACGTCAAGTTTTGTGTCGCATCTGTACCACTGTGCAGCTTCGCTACTGCCATCATCAGTTTGTTTATTTCCAGTTGTTGTTGTTGCGCTCGGCACTTCAATTTCATACAAGTGCGGTTGCATCTCGCTTTGACTAGTGTTCCATATTAGCATTTTGCCTATTCGAAAAGCAAAGGCGATGCATAACGAACGAGCGAACGATGGATGCAAAGGCAGCTGAGCGATAGCGAGCATATGCGACCACCGCTTCAAATGTCATACACAAGGCAGAATTGCTATCAAAGATACATAACGGATGCGCTGGAGAGGAGGAGATGGAGTGTGGTGCCGAACATGCACGCGGTGCTGCATATGCGGGTGCACCATGAGGGCCAAAGCGTTGAACGCGTCGACGTATGTACATTAGTAGGCGCATAATAACCTCGTGTGCGATACACACATCAGAACCCGGTGCGAATACATATTGCCTCCACGCTTGCTGTTTTTGTTTTTAGTTGCGATTGATTTGGTTTTTAATGTTTTTTTTTTAATATTTTATGTTTTTGTTTTAATTTTTTTTTTGTTTACTGGTG
Organism: Rhagoletis pomonella; assembly: GCF_013731165.1. NCBI lineage: Eukaryota > Metazoa > Arthropoda > Insecta > Diptera > Tephritidae > Rhagoletis > Rhagoletis pomonella. Next base: position 59,360,039 of record NW_023458559.1, on the reverse strand, counting down.
TGGTTGCTGACTTCTCTTTTGCATGTTTTGCTGGTGTCATAGACATCAAAATTTATGTGTTGTGCCACATTTGAATAAAAAGTAGCTACAACAAAACTAACAACCAACATGGATAGGTAAATGAGTTGCTCTTTTCTTTGGATTATGGTTATGTTAGGCTGTTGTTGTTTTTTGCTGCTCTTGAAGGTGTCAGAATGTGTGTATTAAAAGGAAATATTTATGTTTAGCTATAAAAATTTTTTAATGAGGTTCAAATCATGTGCAATGAATACTGCGTTGGTACTAAGTGCTTACAACAGCCATATATTAATACTTAAGTCATTGGAGGCCTATATGAAAGTACATTAATTTTTAAAAATATCTACATAAATTTATAAGTAAAAGGCTTCAGATAAAAGGCTCTGAATTATATTTAGGAGTCCCTGTATTCTCCAATTCCGTATGAAAAAAATATGTTGGCGGAAAGTCCATTTAATATATATGTATACTGCGTTAGTCCGAAAACTAAAAAGAACAGAAGACGTATGTAGCTTTTTCGTCTTTTGAGCTGGTCTGCTAAAACATCATAGTTGCCATTTAAATGTGTATGCGAAATTGACTTGGTTCACAAGATGGCGAACGGGATAAAGGCACAAAATTAATCAGTTGCTGTTTAAAAATAGTTAAGCGGAAAAATATTTTAGTCTAAGTAGCAAGTAAGTGCTATTTTGATACCAAATACCTCGACAGAGTATGTTAGAACCAATCGGCGTGTTTGATAAAGTAGAGTATGTCGTGAAGACTTATGTATATGAGATAGTTCTCGTCCCGATATGAACGCATATGCTTATGGTGTGGTATTTCTGCTCCTCTTTAGAGCTGGAAATCTGCAAATAAGATGATCCACTATTTCCTTCTCGTTTTCGTCTCTGCTGCTTCTAAAGAAGTCGTTGTAGGCCTCGCGTGGGCACCAACCGGCTAGTGCACAGTGAGAGTCGCTACAAATCTGGGATTCCTAATAAGTTTTGCGTTTTCTTAGGGGTGTACACGAGTTTGGATATACGGCTGTCTGCCGCCGTGTGCCACCTTTGATCCGATTTCTGAAGATTTTCTGCTAAAGATGTCTCTAAATAAGGTTCCAATCATGATTGAGATCCGATCCTCGATCGACACCAATGCGGAACTATATCTGGCTGCCTCGTCTTCAGCTTCATTTCCGGGAGTGTTGCGATGACCAGGGACCCAAACTAAATCTGCATCGAGCTAATACTTACTGAGTTACTACAACTGAGTTTTGAACAGTCTTACACTCTTTGATTAGTCTCGACCTTGTTGTAAATGATGCTAAGGTCTTAATGGTCGCCTGGCTACGCGCTCGCTTTGACGTAAACCGCTACGTCCTAAGAGACGGCAGCCCTCAGCTATGGCGAACTCCTCCGTCTGGAAAACATTCGCAAAATCGGGCAGATGAATTGAACTTCTTAATCCCAGGGATTCAGAGTAAATGTCTGCTCCGAATCCGCACTCCGTTTTGGAGCCACCAGAGTACAGATGATGTATCCAATCTGCTCTGCTACTTCAGGTCATATTTAATAGATAGCCAGTATCATCTTGGGTGACAATCGATTAATTACACTGCTATATGGCCGCTAAATAAATGAATGAAAGATCGTTCTTTCTTTCGATATACCCAGTTCTCTGAGTCTTATAGCCGTTAGCGATGCGGTGTGCGTTATGTAAAAGTCTATAGGAAATAGGTTTGTAATAGCATTGAGGGCGTCAGTAGGCCAAGTTCTGATTGCCCCCGTGGTCTCGAAGCATGTTTCCGTCTGGACTCTGCCTAGTTTTATGTGATTATACTGTTTTTTTAAGGCAGTCCACCATACCAGAGAATCGTAGCATAAGATCGGACGAACAACCGCTATGTACATCCAGAGTACCACTTTTGGATTAAGACCCTACGTCTTCCCGAAAATCCGCTTACACGACTTATAAGCAATGTTCGCTTTCTTTACTCTCTCTTCAATATTTATTATAAAACTACGCTTAGGAACTACGCGTATGACTCCCAGATACTTCGCTTTTTTCAATACTCGTAGGGTTTGTACATTCAAATACAAAGCTAGTGACCTTATTCCTGACCGCAAAGAGCATTAATTATGTTTTCTCTGGGTTGAGGCCACATTTCTCAGCTCAACCTCATAGCTCTGCTAAAGTCCCATCCATGATGTTACTCACCACAGGCAACCCGGTTACTAAAATCACTACATCGTCAGCGTAGGCCACTATTTTTTCTCCAATCTGGTTGAGCTTGAGTAGTACAGAGTTGATGATGCTAAGCCAAAAAATTGGAGAGATCACCCAACCTTGAGCAGTGTCCCTAATAATGTTCCTTCTTGGCGTGTGGCTCCCTTGTTCAGCTGAAATTGTTCTGGTGCAAAAAAGCGCCATCAGCCATGCATTTATAGACTACTCGAACCCAAGCTCGTCGAGAGATTTTTACATAGCTTCCACCCGAACATTGTTAAAGGCTCCTTTTAAATATGTCAAGGAAGGGTGCCTAATACTGTTTAAATTCGAGTGACATCTCGACTGTTCTAACGAGTTCATGAAGCGACGTCTCGGTGGATCGCCCTCGTAAATATCCATGCTGTGTGCCTCAGATATACAACCGCCGAGGTAGAACCCCAGACCTTCGTGTCTAAAACCCTTTCGGAAGTTTTAAGAACAAAAGAAGGCTACCAAGTTTTGGGGTGAAAACCAGTTTCACACGCCTCCACGACAAAGGGACGCAGTTAAGGGCTATACATCCTTTAAAAATTGACAAAAGCCAAGGACTGATAGCGTACTCCACCGTATGCAACATGAGAGCGATGATATTGTTGGGCGATAACGACTTCAACGCCCATGATATTTTTAGCCTTGTGAAGATTTATTCTGCATTGTGCCGAGCTCCAGCATACCTTCTTGGAAGCGGATTGAACACTTCTTCAGAATTTACCGGAAAATGAGTGTTAACAATCAACCTTAGTGAGTTTACCACAGACTCTGTAGATACATCGTCTGCACTACGGAGGAGTGATGGAGTAGTCCTTCGTCAATAGCCTGCTCAGCCTGGCCGTATCCTTTATACTTGCCAATGTCTCGCGCTTTTTTTTATTTTTCCGAATGTCTAGGTATGGCTTCCGCTTCCGAGATATAGATTTGTAACAGGAGTTGAAAACTCTCCTAGTTTTTTCTTAGTTTAGATAAGTCACTATTCGACCAAGGTGGAAATGACTTCCTTGAGTATCGTAGCGGGCAAGCTCTGTTTCTGGAGCGTTGTCTGGACGATTCCCAGATTGGCTCATAACCGGGCTTGATTCCAAACAAAGTTTCTCTGGTAAAGTGTAGGATTAGAAAAATAGAACATCTCATTTCACACTCTCATTGCTAATAATTGCCCTTAAGGAATTTATCATAAAAAGCACCTGACTACTACCGCTCTCACACACCACCCGAAACAAATACAAAGACTTTTACGCCAGCACTTAGTTTCAGCCATTTTACGCAGAGTTATTCATTTGTGCAATGACAATTACAAACAATTCACCTTAAGAAATGCTGACATTGAAACACACACACACACACATACACATCCATATTTAGCGACTCTCCCACAATCAAAGGCAATTCGTTAAATTAAATGGCCCGCAGCGAAGCGCAACAACAAACAATTTAGAAAAGCAAAGGTTTTCTGTGGGCTAACTGAAGCCAACAGCTTGGACTTTTCCCGTCAGCAACAGCCGCAGCATGAAAAAATTATTTACTTCGTAGGAAAAAAATGTTAATTATGTATTTAATTACCCAAGTTAGAAATTATTGTCTTAAATTATGTGACAAATCTGGCTAAAAGTCTCAATTTTTGCCAAGGTTTCCATATCATTCGTTCGTTCGTTCATGGCGTGAATACCAACAACAGCAGCAGTCGCCCAAAGAAAAACAAAGAGTAAAGGCGCGACCGTTGGCAGTGTAGGTCGTTTGCGTCATGCAGCGTCATTTTTTCCATTTTCCACATTATTTCCTAAACATTAGTTTCAGGTGACCTTTTCTAATTAAGGCTCATTTTGGGTTATGATGAGCGCAAGTGAATGGAGGTAGGAAATATGCGAGTACATATTTATGTTAATAAACCGCAACATGCTGAGTGACAGGGTTGCCAAGCGAAGGTTTTTTCTTACGAATTCTCTGAAATTTTTCCCAAGAAGACATGTTCGAGGAGCTAGACACGAGAGGTGATCATTCCTTAATAATGTTACTTCTTTTCAAGGGATTGTTGTTAGTATGAATTTTGTGTAAATAAGCGTCCTTAAAATTCGAAATATCGAAGTTTCAAGCATTTCTGAAATTTACCGTTATATAAAACGCGGGCATAATTTTAGTCCGATTTCAATAATTTTCAGTTTTTTGCTTCAATGTGGCAAGCACAATAACTGTTCCGATTTTGGTACAAATTACTGGAACGGTTACCGAGATACACATATGTGGTAGTAAGCGGGAGGTGCCACGCCCAGTATCCAAAATTTTATCATAAGCGTATTTGTGCTAAAGAGTTATTGCAAACATTAATTTTGAATAAATTAGCTTATCTCTAAATTACCATTATATGGGATGTGGGCGTGGTTATTGTCCGGTTTTAGAAATTTTCAGTCATTTGGTATGTTGTACCAAGGTCAACAACTGTGCCAAGTTTTGGGGGAAATTGGTGGAGCCGTTACCGGGATATACACGTGTAATCATAAGTGGGCTTGGCTACGCCCATTTCCCAAAAATTTATAATAATCTTATTTTTCTTCAAAAATTATTGTAAATATCAATTTTGAGTGAATAGGCTTAAGTAGTTACTAAAATATCGCAGTTTTCGTATTTCTGAAGTTTCGTTAAAATATCCTCAATTTTTACTCGAGTTATCGTGTGCACAGTCGGACGGACGGACGGACGGACGGACGGACGGATAGACAGTCACCGCTTAATCGATTCCCCTTTTCATTCTGATCATTTATGTATATATTTGTCTATATCTATCTCGATTCGTTTTGCCTGTTACAAACAATCGTTGTGAGAACAAAGTTATAATACCCTTGTGCACAAGTGCGCTCGGGTATAAAAAACGGGTGTCTATTTTCTAATTTAAAAAAAAAACCGGATACACCGGGTTTATTTTATATATTTCCTCTAAAGTACCTTATGAGATCCAAATCTTTGATGTAGCTTAATATGCGAAATAAAGTTCATTGCTTGCTTCATCGGTTTTTTTATTGAAAGCAGGATTCGACGTGAGAGAATAAAGTCTCATTTCTGCAGTGAACAATCTTTGGGATGAGCATCTTTGTGTTGTACTTTACCCCATGGTTATGGTTCTTCTGACTGCTGCATGGTAAGGTGTTTCTAGCAATTTAAGATGTTTTTTGCGCAGTGTCCGTAAATTACGAGTCCAAAGTAAATTTTTCCTAATATAAAAGCCCTAATTACGTTTACCAGTGTAGTTATATGAACTAAAGAATACTTGGATGATAATCTTACATTATGACAGTGCTGCTTAAAAGTAAATTTATTGTCAAAAATTATTCCCAATATTTTCAATGTGTCAGTATAGTATACATTTGTGTTTTCTGCATATGTAAAAAAACCGAAATCTTAACTCCTGAAGATTTGCAACAAATTGCGGCAAATTCTTAGTCTTAGAAAAAATATAATGGAGCTAACTTTCCCAAAAAATGTTAATAAAACAATTTTCCAGCTAAATTGTTTAGATAGATTATTTTGCTCTTATAACAAAATGTTATTGCAGATAGTGGAATTTTCCAAATGAGAATATAATACCATTAAAGCTATTCCAGAAAAAGTACTTGGCAACTCTTGACATCGCCATATTAGCACTGATAATTATTTTTGAAAGAAAAAAACCCCAAAATATTACACAACTTACGAGCCAGAAAAGAAGGGAAACATATGAAAAGGCAGGAGTATGGCTCAAACCTAATATCCACAGCATGTTGCGAGTAATGGTTACACAAAAACAAACAACAATAACAATAGTATAAAAAAAAAATACTGAAAAAACTCAAAACAAGAACAACCAACAAGAATTTGTTAAGAATGCCAACAATAAAGGGCTGCCTAGACACATGTATGGTGGACTAAGTGTAATATGTATTCGTAAAGGCTTCAAATGCCAACAGCAATACCAACAACCACACCCAAAATTTTAACAACAAAAAAATGTGTGAGTTAAGCCAGCAGGAAGTGAAATTTTGGCAATTTGCCACCCGCTAGCAGTTTCATAATTAAATTATTTCGCCTTTTTTGTCGTCTTTCCACACTTATTTAATTTTTCTTTTTTTCTTTTTGATTTTTATTTTTTTTTTTGCTTTTACTGCTATTTTCTATCGTTTTTCCCAGCCATTCTAAGTTTCGCCACGCCAAACATGTTTTTATAATTTCCTATTTAGTGCTGCTCCTGCGACAAAAGGGCGAAAATTTCCGCTTCTATTACAGTTACAAACTTGCACTGCGGGTGGGATATACATATCTCCCTTACCAATTTGACATGATTTGCGTCAGTGAACAGGAACTTAATTTCTAATACGTTTTTCTATGGCTTTATTTGTTACTTTCGTTTTCTTTGGGGAATAAAAAAAAAATCTTTTTTTTTTTAGTAAAAAAAAATTGTAATGCGATTTTTTCTACAACTTTTTTGTTATTGTAATTTCATTTCTATTGAAAAGGCTACAAAATGTTTGAGTTTGGAGTTGAGGGAGGTACAAAATTGTTAGCAGGGATTTGTTTGAGTTTTTTACAACAGTTTTCTTATCTATATCAGGGAGGTAGAAATGTTAATGTATCTATGACTCTAAATAGCAGTGACCTTGCCAATCGTTATTCATATGAAAGCTTAAATATGCGGATGTAAGGTCAATTGTTAATTTTTTTTAACTTTAGGTTAGGTCTTTCATGAGCAACCACACTTCTTATTTTATTTCAAAGGTACTTAAAGTTTCGTTTTTAATTCAAAAACCAGTATTTACCTTCCACAGCAAAATTTGGGACTATATTAAAATGGCATATAAGCGTTTTCAAAAGCTTTCAAAATCCACATTGGTTTTCATACAGCTAAGCTCAGCATTTATTTTCAACTCACTTTCCCCTAAATTCTATTATTTTTTTTCTTGCTTAAGAAGTATTTATTTTGCGTACCTTCACATACAGGTGCGCGTGTGTATTTATAGTTGCATATGGTCCTAGCTATCCTTTTCGCAATCAAAGTAATCATAACCCACCAAGAATCCTACCGCTGCTCACACTGATAGAAAATATACAATAAATTGCTACGAAGTGTTCATATAAGTATCTTATAGCTAAGCTTCTACTACTAACTACGTATTTCGACTTATCTTCCCACTGTGTGCCCTTCTCGGTTATTCTTTTGCATTTCAGTCTGTGTAGCATTTTACATGTCCTTCAGTTTGTTACTAGCCCGTAGGTGGCTTATAGCTTTATTAAAGTGAAAAATCATGAGCTCTTACGCTGTTGCTTTCTCACTCCCTCCTCATTCTTGTGAGACTTATAATAAGCTCCTGCTTAACGTTGTGCAATGGCAAGTGTAATGCTGCAAAGCCAAATCTAATCCTTTCTAAGGCGTCGTGATGAAGTCTTACTGGCTGGCTGTCTCACAAATGTTACCTTTTACTTCTACCTTTTTTAGGTTATTTCATCGGTTTATTAAGGAGATGTGTACCATGGTTAGATATACATAGCATAACATACAAATAAATGTACTTATTCATATGAAATACATAGGAGTACACTTTACGCATATAAATGCATATAAGCTCGACATCCTAAGCTTTCTAATTAAAAATCGCACTAAATAATGTAAACCTTTCGAAATTTTAGGCCACTCATAAGCTAACCAAGCAACCAACTTTCACAGTGTCTCCTCAACATGATTGTGAATATACCCCACACCATTACTCTGGCTAAGACAATATGTAACGATGATTCGGCGAAAATTCTATATCATAGTTTAGGTGCTTGAATTGCCGATGCTCAGGCTTACCAGCATGTACCGCCGCATAACTTCCCTCAATGAGAAAATAGCTAATCTAGAGGTAATTCTCGGTAAATTAATCTTCATAAATTGCAGCTCGGTAATGTGAGTTAAAAGAAATGCATGCACCTACATATATATAATCCTCAATAGATACGACTTTCACTTATTCTGTAAACATTCTTAAAGTTAAGTTATTCGCCGTACTATGCTCATGCAGCTCATCGTTCCATCGTCTGCGGTATTCGCCATCGCCAACGCGCAAAGTCCCGTAAATCGACTTTAATCGCATCTGATGGAGCATAAAAAAGGTATGGGACGTTCGGAGCCTCATTTCTAATTCAACCCCACTTTGGTAAGACTTGAACTCTACTGCAGACTATCGGGATTTATAAAATAACCCTAAGAAAACTTAGTGGAAGAACAAAAGTATGAACTTACGTCCTAGCACAGTTGTCCTTGAATTTTATCGTTCCTTCCCGAGCATGTTTTTTAAATCATTGAGTGGCTCGATTGAGCCCTGTTACTGTCTCAGGTAATAGATTAGCTGTGAAAAGGCTTACCAGAAAAACACTTTTTGAAAAAATGTCATAAAACTACATAAAAGGCTTAGAGAGGTTTGATTGGAGAGGATTATATTGTACAACTGGTAGTCATACAGAGAAAATGCCCGCACTATTCCCATCATCCAGAAAAAATGCCGAAAGTGGGCCGTCAATGCTACCTATGGCCACCAGATGCTTCCTGTGTGTATTGTGCGCCTCTCTCAAACCCACTAGAGATCGAAATTACTTTCTACTATATTTCATAAGAAATTTCACTACTGCCCTTTCAGGGATTCTCATGGCAAACTTTGCAGTTGTGCAGATGTGAGTACCACATTAACGGTTCTCGTTATTTAGATTCATAAAAGCATTGATTAGCCTGCTGGTTCTTGCCCTATCGAGCTGTTCTCTGGTCCCCATTGGATGATAAAAAGAGCCGCAGTTGGCCAATGTATTACCCAATTCAGAAAAACACTACTTCACACATTAAGGCCTTAAAAACTGCATTCCTATATCCTTAAGAGTACACTAAATGGCCGCAAACGATTTTTTTTTTATTGACTTTTGGTATTAAAAACTGATTATTGTAAGTATTTATCTGCTTTAGCGCTGCAGGTGATGCCACCTAACCAATGGGAAGTGGTGAAAACATAAGCGCTCCGTGCGCCAAACGCAGCTTTATGACATAGAACGAATACAGGGAGTCATCTATAAAATCACAGATTAATGCAGATAATTAATTGCCAGCAATTAAAAGCTCAAACCGCATTGAGCAAGCAAAATGCGCAGAGAGAAAGCCAGGAAGTGGCGATTTATAAATGCTCTGGTCGCTTCAATCGAAACTTTCAACGTTTTCTAGGCAATAATTTGCTTGACTTTCATTACATAGACGTGACGTTATTTAATTTGTTGATTATTTTAAGTGTTTTTCGTTGTTTTTTGTTTGATTTTAGTGTTATGTTGAAGAGCCCCAAACGCAATACGCAGCTGCAAGTATATTTACGTGCGTTCAATGATTTGTTTTCTTTTTTTGCTTCATTTTCATTAGCTTTTTTTTGTGGTATCGCAAATAATATTCAGCTGCCCTGCCCTACTTTGCCTTTGGTGGTTGGGAGGAGGCACGTTTTTATGGTGATTTTTATGAGGCAATGCAGCAAATTATGGGACGCACGCATAAAAATTGATCTTAAATAGGTGCTTGTTGTTGCTTCTGTGGATGTTGCTGTTGTGCTTGTTGTTTTCATTATTATTAATTGGTTTGTTGTTTGTTGCACTGCCATTATATGCTCGTACATATGTATGTGTGTGTATTGCGCCCGTGGTAATTATAAATGTTTCCATTAAACGGTTAAGTGCATAAGGAGCAGCATCGGTGCACACAAGTGCCAAGCCCCAACCAGGGTCCAAGGGGCAATGCCGAGTGTGTGGGAGCTTTAATTGCAAGCTCGAAGTGGCTGACGAGTGCAGCAGCAGCAGCAACAGCAACAGCAACATGCTGTGCCACAATTTCACTTCATTTTTATTTAATATAAAAAACATTTTTAATTTTCTTCCTATGCTTTGACTGTTGCTTCCCTTGTTCGGTTTCACGCGCAGTCAAGGGCTCAAGATCGAACACGTCCGCGTGTGTTTAACTCTTCCACATATGGAGGCAAGTAGTGCGCAGAAAAAACTTAACAATTAATAAAATAAGGCAGTGGCAATGCCATCAGTCGTAATAAGAAAGAAAATTAATGCTTTAATAAAGTTTCAATTGAACGCGCTGACGGCGACTGACTGGCTGCAATGGTCCTTATTTATTCAGCGTCCGATGTATGCTTTCTTGCTTTTTTAATTTGGCATCTGTCAGAGTAGTTAAATATTAAAAGAATTGTCAAAGTGGTCAAAGCTGTTACGAACTGAAGAAGGTTCTTGATTGAGGCTTATTTGTATTTCACACAACAATTGAAGAATCTGCAAGCCACTGGAGGCATTTATTTCGACATAGCCAATGAAGGATTATTCAGATAGATTCAACAATATAACAATGAAGATGTGTAAATATGCAAGTCATTTTTCATTTCAGGTCAACACGATGGCAACAATAAATACGCTTACTTATACAAGATGTAAAGAGCATACCTATTTTTGAGCTTAACTCCCTGATTAAAAAAAAACAGTTTATTCATACGAAATTTCTACTTCGCTCATCTGTAATTATGAATTAATTTCGATTAAACCGATAACTTTCGGTGTCCAACCTAGCTCTATCGATTATTTTTTCGAAGGACAAGTGTGAAAGTAAACAAAAATGAACGCTTGCAAAGAAAAGAGGTTTGCTATCTGGCATTTTTAATAAAATATTGAGTAAAAAGATATGTATTTAAATTGCATAATCTAGCAGAAAAATTTATCTCAGTGGTATAGCCAATAAATTTAGCTTATCCTTGAGTTGGCAGCTAATAATTCGAGATTTTACTGGCGAGATTAACAAACAAGCTTTGATTGAGATTATATTTATACATATCGAAGGTCCTCTGGTCTAAGAACCAGAAAAAATTACCAAAGTTCAAAATATCCCGAAACCTTAAAAAAAACTCGAAAGAGCCAAAAAAATGCGAAATATTAAATCTTAGGAAACCCCAAAATCTTCGAAATCTACATGAGATATCCCCAAAAACCTCGAAAAAATTATAAAAAATAAATAAAAGTCCCGAATTCCCAAAAATTCGTCGAGTTCCCGAAAATAAAATTTTGAAAGCTCCGAAATAATGGCAAGGTTTTTAGTAATTCCGAAAAAGTCCTGAACGTTTCCGAAAAGCTCTTAAGAAAGTCCCGAAAAACACGAAGCCCTTAACTTTTTTATTATTGACTAGGGATGTGCCGTTTTTCTGTTATCGGACTATCCGGCCGGATACAAGCTAAAATCCGGCTGAATTTCCGGACTTCGATTATAGAAGATTCAATTTAAAAATCTAGTTCAGAAATTTATTTTTTATTATTTTTTTTTTTTTATAATCCAATTTAATGCTAGATACCATTAGTAATTAAAGTTAACCATTTTAATATTTTTCATTATGAAAAGAAGCATTTCCGAATTATCAGGCAAAAATATATGTATTTCTATTTTCAACATAAATGCTACACGTACATGGTTTGCTTGGTGCACTGAACCAAAAATCCATCTCTGGATTAAAGAAAAACTTTCCTTACTTTAAAGTCGAAAATTCTTCCGAATGAGTAAAAAATTCTCCCGAATGCGTAATTTTTCTTTGGAATGTGTTAAAAGCTACACGAAAATATGGAACCGTAGATGTAATCTATCATTTTGAAGAAATGTTGGGCATGAAAAGAGGATAAAACTCCTTTAGTGCCTTTTCGTTCCCATTTTTCTTCATTTTGATTGCTGTTTTTCTTCAATTAAGAGAAGTTTTTTTTTGGGTGTGAATATTCAACATACAATAGGTGAACTGCATGGCCGAAATGTGAACAAGTTCACACGAAATGAAAATTCATGATAAGGCTGAATATAACAATATTGCGAAATTTCTAAATGGCAGCAGTCTACTGGATATCCGAATCCGAATCTTATTTTTTACATGGTATCCCGAATCCGGTTAGCCGGCAAAATCTCTATCCGGCAATTCTTATTATTGACCTTAAAATGTGGACGCGCGGTCTCACAGACGATGTTTGTCCCCATTCCCGCACTGTGCGCTGCTTAAATTTAATAAGAGAATAAATCAATATTGACAAAATTCATAAAAATCCTTTAATGTTGCACCTCTTAAAAATAATAACCATAAATAATATTTTTAACTACCTTATTATAGCTTCAGTCTGGAAAACGAGCGGTCCATGAGTAGCGTCCATAGGTGAAGGTAAAAAGGATTTTTTGGCACATAAATTATGCAGAGAGCTTTTAAAAGTTTTCGTAGACTTCCAATAATAATACCCAATTATTCACTTTACCATTTTATAACACTAGCGATTTTTTATGAGTCCCTCCATCGCCTTTTTTGGGGGTTGTTAGGAGAATTAAGAATTCTATACCATTTTTATGAAAAAATATTTTTCCCATATCAAATACATGGAAAACTTTTAGCGCTTTGAGCGACATCTAAATTTATTTTGATTTCACTTAAAAACAAACAGGGTTATATATAACTTTTCGGTATAGATCAATACTAGGGGGTGAGAGCATTAAAATTCCGACTTTACTTTTTTGGTCAACCCTAATGTACATATGTAATTATATGCTTTGCACTAAAAGGAAACTATACCAAGATTTATTCAGTTCCAAATGCATTATTTTATTTCACATTTGCCCAAACTCAGGATATATAAATTTCCTTTCTACCGTTTTGTATAATTAATAACTCAAATAGATTATTGTTCATGTTCATCCATTCATTTTGGTTTTTTGTTAAAACTTTTAATAATTTTCTTATGTGGATACTGCTGGCGGCTATGTTAAAATTTCCAGCTCTATCGTGTTTCTGGCACCATATTTTTCCATTTCTTTCGACAGTTTTATTGAGGTCTAATAAATTTTTTAATATTGCTTTGCTTTATTGCACTTTTTCGGTTTTTGATTGCTTAAATCCCAACAATTTTGTTTATGATTATTAGTTTGATATACTGGCAGGCAAGAAAAGATGAGACCAGCCAACATGAGGCAACCAAAAAATAAAAAAAAATGAAGACACATAAGAGTGTATGTGGAAGCATAGTGCGTGCATGCAACAGACTCGAAACAGCGTCGGGCAACGACGAAAAAACAAAACCGAAGACAACCAAAAAAGAAAACGCATCAACACATTTATAAGCACGGCTATGCTCGTCCTCCTGTCTCAGCTATTGCCACTGACATCGCCGCTCCTATCTGGCTGCCATCCGTAGCTTCTTCGCTTCGTGCAACTCCTTTCATAGCTGGGCGTGGGCATTAAATCAGTGTCGTTGTTGCCTGCCTTGACTAATTATATACCAAACGTAAAACACACACAATCCTCACACATTAATACAAACAGATGTAACTATATATGTACATACGTATACGTAGGCATATGTATGCCTACATTAAATGCGTACACTCAAAAAAAAAAACATTGCTTGAGGCTAGGAAAAAAGTATATTATTCTAAGGAGAGATTACCTTGAAATGGCTCCAATGATATAGCTGCCTTAATACGAGTTAACGATTTTACTCACTTTAAGGAATACAAAATTCCTTGGTTTTCAGTGTTATTTTCTTTCTTCTTAGGAAAAATTAAATTGCCGTAAAAGGAGTGAGTATGTCATTTTGCTCGCGGCGCTCAAACCGTCCAAATGGTCAACAGAGAAAAGCTCTGGAGTGCCGGTCGTCGAGAGATGCAAGGTTCGAGTGCCAGAGCAGGAATTTTTCTTTTAATGCTTTTATTTAGTTTTTTATTGTAATTTTTAGGTTTTTCCATATACATATGAAACTAGTTTTAGAATTTGTAATTGACTTACCTTACCCTAACTACCTCCAACCGGTCTCGAACCAGCGATCTCAGAACCAGAAGCAGTAGTCTTTACGCGACCCCACAACCGACATTTCCTAGAAAAGCAATTAGCTTTTTCTTAACAGCACTGACAAAATTTAAAATTATTTAAGGAAATTATTACCTATGTTGAGGAAATTAATACTTGTATTGAGTAAATTTACTTCCTCACATTGATGACGCCCTATTTTTAGAATGAACCTGAATTAAGGAAAAACTTCTCAATTCGAGTAAATTTTTCATAATATTAAGAAAAAAACAGTAACTCTAAAATAAGGAAACTGGTTTATGGTTTTAAGGAAATGCCTTTTTCTCAGTGTAGCAATAAATTCGTGAAGAAATCTACACATGCATCCTTGCATCCACCAGCTCTACTTCCAAACATAAAATTAAAAATTTAAAAGTAAAATTTTTTTCCTCACTACCAAAAAGTGCTTGTTTGCCCTTTTATATTCTTATTCTTGTTGGTTTGTTTGTATCTTGTTTTTCTTTTTTTTTTTTAATTCTCTTATTTGTAAATTTATGAGCCCTGAAAATCGCATAAAAATTGTTGCTGCCGCTGCTTTAGTTCGTATAGACCTTGAATTTCTTTTCTGCCTTAACTTAATTTCAGCATGTTTTCATGTTTTTAAATGCGTTTTTTTCTTTATTTCTGTTATTCTTGTTGTTGTATTTTTCCCACAGCTTGGTTATAAAATCCCAAATTAGAATTTCTTGTCACATACGACGAATGCATTTGTTGTACCATTTGTTGTTGTAGATGCAATTTAATGAGAAGACCTGTTCTTTCGAAAATCACTAC
>NW_023458559.1:59321515-59330121 GCF_013731165.1 Rhagoletis pomonella | reverse complement strand
TTTTTTTCCTGTTTCAGCTTTGATTAAATAGACAAAGTTCAATGGGTTTTTCCGCCACGTAGCAGACAGCCAGGACAAATGAACACTGAATGGAAATGGTAGGAGCAAAAAGGTGCAAAAGTGAAAAGGTGGATGGGCAACTGATTAACACAAGTTCGAAGTGGAAAGAAAAATGTGAAAATCATTGATGAAGCGAAGTAAAAAGAAAAACAAACGCGAAACAAACACACACACGTACAATTTTTTGGATGCTCAAACAAAAAAGAAATCAAATAAAACAAAGCCAAGGCAACAGGCCTCATCGAACCTTGTTTGCGAAATTTCACAGCTGTGTTGTATGTGGGTTAGAGAGTTGCCTCCGAGTACTCCCGTAATCTACTGGCTTCCCCTACATATATTTGCCTTTTTTTTGCAAGCACACTTTTTGCTATAGGTCACCAAGACCATTGGTACACATCGCCCTTGCCATCTCCGAACTTCATAAAATCGAAAATAAGCGCAGATGACGCGCCCTCTCAAGCGAGCTAAGTTCAAAGAACTTTATTTGCTTTCTTTCCTGCAAGTTGCGCCCAACGCAAGGATCTCGCGGAATTCATTAAAGGACTTTGGAAATTTACTGGAAATATTGTGAGCAGCTTTGATTGTATTCATATCAATACAACTATGGCTATGTGTATATGTGGTGCCCATTGAATATCCTGTAGGATACAACAAGTCGCACAGAAGCTCGGTTAAAATAACAATGCACGATAAAACGGAAGGACAGGTTGTCAATTTGCTTTCATGTAGGCGGCGAGTTGTGTGGCACAAGCACAAACAAGAGGCATCATTGGAAGGCGACCATATTAAAATGTGAGTGCAGCAGGTTAACCGTACAAGGTTGCCAATGAAGTTGAAATCTGTACAAAATTTTAAATTACTACATTTTTATGTTCCTGTCATTGGCATTTGTAAAGTTATCGGAACTATAATCATTTGGTATTATTTTTGTATATTTATTTATCTGTAGTTATCGTCATCGATATTTATCGAAACTAATATGGGCTTTATCGGTTTTTCTTACAAAGAAGCACTGGGGTAGGAAAAGTCGGGCCACTGCGTCTGGTAGTGAGGAACATTGGGAGACTTACAAGCAAACGCTACGGGAGTACAAGAAGCTCCTAAGAAATTCGAAAAGAACCACATGAAAAGACTACTGCAACGTGGTGGAGTCTATTTCGGAGGGAGTCAAGCTCAGAAAGCCCCAGGATGCTTGAAAAGACCTCATGGCTCCTGGACTAAAACCGAGGAGGAATCACTGGATCTGCTTCCAAGCACACACTTCCCGGAAACAACGGACAGTAGGCTGGAGCAGCCACATGTAATTGGAAACCATTCGGTTACGGGAGATTTCTTCGCTAGGGAAAGGGTCAACTGGTCTATGGGGACGTTTAAGCCTTAAAAAACACCACTACAACAAAGCTCAGCGTGGTAACACGCAATAATTAAGGGTGTATTAGATCTTAATCATCTCCATAAGTATTGGAGGGGATCGAGAATGGTGTTCATATTCAAGGTAGGGAAGGTGTCTCGCAACAACCCAAAAGATTTCAGGAGAGACTGGTGCAGGTTATCGCACAGAACAGAACTTGTAAAGTTCACAGGAAAGTACAAAATCCCCCCCTTGATGGCATCAAGGCTAGTATAGACACCGCCTAAACTAAGCGAATCCGCGAAAAACCTGGGCATAGTCCTTGATAAAAAACTAAGCTAGATTCAAAATACCGAATAGTGGGTGCGAAACTAGTGCACTGGATATACACGGTCGTGGTGAGACTCATAACTCTCTATGAGATAGTGGTATGGTGGCCAGTAGGTACTAGAGAAGAAAGTAAACATTATGAAGTTACAAAAAGTGAAGAAAAGAGAACAACTCTGATCTGCATTTGTGGTGGCCTCCGCACAACATATGCTATGGCAATGAATACAATACGATTCTAAACATCCTACCCATAGATATTATGGGAAGGAAATACGCTGCGAATGCAGTCCTAAGACTACAGGCTAGCTGGGAAGCGGTTCGACGTGGTCACATTACAATTCTTATCAACCGGCAACTACCGAACACAACGGACTACTGGGTACCAATACTAACTTTTACTAAAGGTTTTAGCATAAATATACCTAACAGAGAATCATGCATCGAAGGAGTTCGGTAATCTGAAGATGACATAAGATTCTACACGGTGTCTACTCGAAACAATACAACGATCTTTCCGTCTACCTGACCTCTGTAGTGTCTTTCAAGCCGAATTGGCAGTCATATAAGAAGCCGTTGACAGCCTATAATAAGCTGTTGTTGCTACTACTAAAATATGTACATATATACTCAGACAGCCTGACGGCGCTCGACTCTGTCACTATTAATTCGGAAACAGTTGCCAACTGCCGCAAATCACTTAACGTGAATGCAGAGCAGTTAGCTTTGCACTTGGTATGGGTACCGGAGCACAGTTACATACCAGGAAATGAGAAGGAAGACGAACTTGCAAGAGGGGGTACTTCCACTCCACTTTCACCAACCTGGAAGAGGATAGGAATGCCGCACGCTTTCTGCAAGCTCTTTCTAAGAGAATACTTCCTTGAAGAAGCGGACGCCAGATAGATATAGAATATACGGAGGTCGAGGGAAATTCGCATTCTCAATAGAGGCTATCGGCCTGCTCACAGGACATATGCTGATAGGAAGGCATGCAGAACGCCTTGGGATCAGTCACAGTGACTTCTGCAGAAGCTGACGAAGAAGAGCCTGAATCAATCAGGCACCTACTCTACGATTGCCCTGCACTATGAAGGAAAATACAGAAATTCCTAGGGATAGGATGCTAAGTTTGGAATACGGCAGTTGCTAAGCTTCGTAGACTCCACGAATTGACCGGGCCTAAGTGTGCTGGTGTCCTTTAGGCCTGGCAGCCATTTCAACCTAACCTAAATGGCTATCGTTACCTGAGCCAATACCGTTATGCATATTTTTAACCATTATCGGAGTTGTTATCATCATATACATATATCGTTATCGATAATATCATAGTAATCGGTATCGATATCGTAATTTTCAATCGCAATTGTTATCTTTATCGACGTTTTACTGTAATCGACATTATTATCGGCACTGTTACCATTTAAATTTGTTGTTTTCGGCATTTTGTGTGTAAATAAGTAATTCTTAACGCTTTCGATGTAAATATTTATTGTTTTAGTCACCATAACGCTTATCAGTGGGGGTCGTCATACGAGTAATTTTTTATAGTCTGGCTTATGTCCTCGTCAACGCTAGGAAAACCTCAACTGCTACTCATTCCTATGTGAAGTGTCTGAACATATTTATATTCGTGATATTTTCGTAATCGTGTAACTGAAATCAGTAAAATCTTCCTTGATTTCTGTTGGTTTTCCCCTATTAAAAAGATTTTCTTAAGTTTCCTTCCATAGAAATTTGCATTGCTGAAGCAACTCTACAAATCGAAAATAAAACTGCGCCCATGGATGGGACGCGCCTAGCTGCCACAACGTAGCATCAACGTTTCGCAGTGACTTTAAAAAATTTAAAAAAGGCATGTGCACTTTGTTTACACTGGAAGGACTTAACGCATACAAAAACAAATAAGCGCAAAAAAAATCTGGAAATCTGAATCATAAAAAATTTAATTTTCGCAAAATTGACAGGAGGGTCGGATGCTCGGCTAACAACCAGCAGTAAGAGCACAAAAAAAAATACCACAATACGCTTGGCACGTGTGTCAACGTTGTGCAACAACAATATCTAACAACAGAAATAATAAACACAACATAACAAAAGCAACAATTAAAAGCAAGCCAATGGGTTCAAAATGTACACTGAAACTCCGCGCAGAGAAAAGTGAAGTAAACAGAGCGAGTTTTGCAAGCGGAAGGATGAACTGCACGGAAATGAAAGGACAAGGAAGTCATAATTCTTAGCTCCCATAAACGACATGCGCACATACATACGTACATACATTCGACCAGGGTGTACATTTGTGTTGCAGTTGTTTGCACAGGCCTCGATGCCACAGCTGCCCCCTTTTTCATGCAAAGGAAGGTGAATTCACGAGTCACCAGCTACATACATAATTAGTTGTTCGCTTTAACTATGCAAAAATCCATGCACGATGCGCCTAAAAGGCAACCAGGAAATGCTTTGTGTATGTGCATGCGCGTATGTATACAGGTTTTGTGCATTCATTGTGTGTGTGTGTGTGTGGATTCTCTCGCAACGACAAAGCAGGCGCCCGGCAGTGTCAATCGGTTGTGCCATTGTACGCTGAAAGTATGCATTTGATGCTGTTGACTCGCTGCTAGCCTCCCTATATCCCTACGTTCGTCGGTGTCATGCGTGCATAAAAGGCGAAAGGATGCTGCTGCATTGATGCCGCGTTATGGAAGGTGAGGGGGTAGCTTTAGCTGCAATCGCAGTCGCAGTCGTAGTAGTTCAGCACTGAGGTAAATACGAAAAGTGTTGCAACATCACTGTTAGTGGCAGCTGAATGATTGCATTTGCACTTTATGCTGCACGAACAGGATACCCTTCAATCGCCCCTTTGCGTCGCAATCAGCTAGTCAGCCATTCGCTCGCCCGCTCGCTCACCATTCGCTTACTCACCGCGACTTGACATCTTTTGTATAGTCATCATTAGGGTCATTATTGTTTTAGTTGTTGTTACAGCGATTGCAGCCAACAACACAAGAGAACAGTTGGTGCCTTTGAATTGGTGCACAGTGCGGTGATTTTGCTATTAACGAATTTAGCAATGACAACTGCATACGTGTCGCCCTTAGGGAGTTGCTTGCTATGCGAAGCTTGTTTATCGTACACTCATACATATGTATGAAGCTCAGAAACAGTGAAGTCGGAATTTTGATGCCACCACCCCCTAAGATTGTTCTATACCGAAAAAATATACCCCTTTTTTTAATTTGAAATCAAAAAAATATTTAGGGAGCGTTCAAAGCGCTCAAAGCTTTCCGTGTATTTTATATGGGACAAGCCAGCTTTTCGTAAAAATGGTATAAAATTCTTGAAAATCAATATTTTTCGATCGAAAAGCATAGGAGACTTCCAATACTAATATCCAATTATTTATTTAAACATTATTAAATACTAAAGATATTTTATTGTTCCCCCATTGCATTTTCTGTGGGTTTTGGCGGATCTATAAAATAAATTTACGATAAAAAATGGTTAAAAAAAAAACAATCGGGTTTTATTATTGTGAATCTCCTAAAGCGAAACAGAGTTTTCTGATCGAAAAATTTTGATTTTCAAAAGTTCCATTTCTACGAAAAGTTGTTTTTCTACATACATATAAAATACATGAAAAATTTTGAGCGCTCTGAGCACTCCCTAAATTTTCTATTTCAAAATAAACAAGTAAAGAAGTATAAGTTCGAGCGAAACCGAATTTTATATACCCGGCGCAGGTATCAAAACTATCGTCGTTCCAACTTTCTTTATACTACCTGAAACTCTACAACAGTCTTATTTATTGTTTAGGGATTGGTGTAAGTATTAACTTGGAGTAAATGAACGTCCGTAGTTATTGAAATATCGGAGCTTTCGTATATCCGAAAATTACCGTTATACGGAAAGCCGGAGGAATTTTAGTCCGATTTGAATCATTTTCAACGAATTGCTTTTTCGTACCAAGGTACGAGGTATGCACCGAGTTTGGTAGAAATTGATGAATCGGCTACTAAGATACAGTATTTCATCATAAGTGGGCGTGGTCACGCCCCTTTTCCAAAAATTGCATAATACTGTTATTCTACCTCACATACTAATTATGAACAATTTGGGTCTAATATTTACTGAAATAACATAGTTTTTGTATTTTTCGAAAATACCGTTATATGATAAGGGGGCGTGGTTACAGTCCGATTTCGCCCATTTTCAATACCAACCTACCTTAGATAAATGGAAACCTGCATGTCAAATTTCGTTTAGATTCTCAAGTTTTGCTGGAGTTATCGTGTACACGGAAGGACGTCCGGAAATAGGGGTATACTTTTTCAGTATAGAACAATCCTATGGGGTGGCGGTATTCAAATTCCGACTTCACTTTTTCACATGCATTTTTGAACCACCCTAATGTACATACACATGCGTACATACGTTTATATATTATACATATGTGTTTTGTTGATGACTAGATACGACGAAGAGGAGTGGGCAGTGCGCTCCGTTGCCGCTTTTGTGCCCATAGTGGGTGTTGCAGTGGCAGTTCGTCCACTCCTGACTTTACATTTCGCATTGATAATAACGCTGACGTTGCGTGTCAACGTGCTGCTGATGTGTTGCTTGAGTTGATTGTGTCACGTCGCTGTATTGTCCTGACTGCAGGGCAATCTGCCTGAATGGCTGACTAAATGCGCTTTGCAATTGCACAAAAGGGATTACAGTCGCTAGCAAATGACGGTGCGCTGCTAAATATCCGATATCGAGTTTTTAAAATTCGGTACATATATATGCGCATTTCCCTGAGCAATAGGATATTTTGGGATTATTTAATTAGAACAAATCCATTGTTGACCTCCTGCCGTGCTTTGGTGCAAGGAATGAAGTAGAAAAAATTCTATGATTTAGAAAAAAATGGCATGTGTTTACCGAAAATTCCGAATTTTCTTCTATCAATGTGTTTTTATGTACATATCGTTGTTTAAAGTACAAAACCGCGTAACTTACATTTGTGCCAAAAAAGGTGTTTGCTCACCGAAAGCTACTGGCATCAAGCCCTTCACCATTCATACCAGCGTTCGGACTACTGAAACTCGATTCGGGAGTAAATGACTCGAAAAATCGGAGCAAAAACGAAATTTGCGGAGCAGATTAACATTTTTTAATTAAATAGGATAAAGAAAAATTGTTACATCTTTAGGCACTTTTTCAATTCATCACATTTTTTTTCTATACTAACCCAGCCAGCAAGAAAATGTACATTTTACGAACATTATGTTTTACGAGGGATTCTCGTATCGCCAAAAAGTTAGAGAAAAGCTCGTAAACGATAAAACAAAAAAATATAATAGAAAGAGGCTTGTAGTAATTTGCCAGCACAAGAAAAAATTTTAATTTTGTTGACAATTTTTCTTCAATCACAGTATTTTATAAGTAAGTAGTTTGTTAAATATTCAATTTAAGAAAATTATTAAATATGTGATTTATTGGCAGACTGCTGCAAACGCCAAGGACGATCTACCACTTTATTTTATAATTAAACTTCTTGTAAGTAGCTACTACATATGTAATTCAAAAATACAAATTAATTTAACGAATTTTGCAATTCTTTCACAGGCTGCGCGGAGCAACACTAAAGGATTTAAACGTTTAATTCCCCTATCTCGTAAGTTTATAGTTATTTATTTTTTTAATTTGCTAGTTTATTAGGTCTTTACAGTTATTGAACTTAATGTTTTATTGATAATATGGCTTCTCAATTAAAAAGGCGTGCGAAATCCGAAGCATTATCCGTACTAGCGTCAATAAATGATTCATTAAAAAAAAATTATTACAGATGAGGTAGCAGAACTTTTCTCGTGGAAGGGAACTGGTACCAAAAGCAGCGCTATTGGTTTGGCAACGACTGCGGCAATAGGAAGTACGGATAATAATATTTATTACCACTTTTTACTTAATTAAATTTTCCGATTTCCAATGGAGTTTAATCTTTCACTTTAAAAAAAATTTAACTCCGACGAAGAAGTTTATTTCCGTTTCAAAGAAGCACTTCCAATATGCACACGACCGGTAAAAAAAATTGGCAAAAAAGATAAGAAATAAGTTCAACTACTTTATAATATATATTAAACCCCTCTTATTTAATTGTTAATTTGTTAATAGATAGTTTGTTAATATTTATTTATCTGAAAATATCTTCACATATACAGTGCCGGGAAAAAATATTGGCACAGAGAATTTTTCACCATGAATGCAAAGTTTTTTATTCTGATTTCTTCTCTAATTGTTTTTTTTTAAATATAGTTAGTATGAAGTTCTACTTTCAAATCAGCTTTTTTAGAAAAATTCTAAGTATGCAGTTTTATAGCCCATTTAATTATACCTTTCATGAGCATGAAATGGTATTATAACTTTGGTCCGATGTTTGTAAGTACCAGAACAAAAAGAGATAGACCCATGAAAATGTATACTTATATGATCAGAACGTCGAGCTGAGTTGATTTAGCCATGTCCGTCTGTCCGTCTGTCCGTCTGTCCGTCTGTCCGTCTGTCCGTCTGTCTGTCTGTTTGTATGCAATCTAGTCTCTCAGTTTTCGAGATATCCGGATGAAATTTGGTAGGTGAGTGTATTTTTATAATGTATTAATCATTTGTCGGAACCGGAAGAATCGGACCACTATAACATATAGCTCCCATACAACTGATTGTTCAGATATGAGATTTTTCATTATAACTTCTCCATTTATGTAGTTAAGAACAAGAAATTTCGCAGCACTTTCACCCATTATCAACAGAATACTTATAGTGAAAATTACAAAGATCGGGTCACTATAACCTATAGCTCCCATACAACTGATTGTTCAGATATGAGATT
>NW_023458559.1:59219300-59321505 GCF_013731165.1 Rhagoletis pomonella | reverse complement strand
CAGATATGAGATTTTTCGTTATAATTCATCCATTTATGTAGCTAGGACCATGAAATTTCGCGCTGTTTTCACTCATTATCAACAGAAGACTTACCTCGAAAATAATAAAGATCGGGTCACTATAACCTGCAGCCCCCCCATACAACTGATTGTTCAGATATGAGGTCTTTTATCATAACTCCTCCATTTATGCAGCTAGGAACATGAAGTTTCGCACCATTTTCACTCATTATTAACAGAATACTTACAGTGAAAATAACAAGGATCGGATGACTACAACATATATCTCCCAAACATCTGATTGTTCAGATATGGGATTTTACTGTAAAACTTCTTTATTTGAACAGCTAAAACCGATAAATTTCGTAAGATATTTTATAAATAATAATACAAAGTCTACTGAGAAAATCGTCAAAATCTATGCTGTATAAGCTTTATCTCCTATAGCACTGATTGTTCAGATACCAGTTTTTGCGATATATCTCCTTTATGTAGGAAACTAAACCCAATAAATTGTGTTACCGGTTTACATACCGATCACATAGCGGTGAAAATCACTTAGATTGGTGTCATATAAAGTATATCTTCCATACCTCTGATTGTTTAGGTGCGATTTTTTATATAAGTATGTAACTCCTCTATCGATGTATGCAGATGTATTCAAAAGCAGTAATCTGTCAAAGTAAAATTTGCAGATGTTCATGAAAGGTATGAAGCCTTCGGCATAGCCGAAGACAGCGCTGCTCTTACTTGTTTTAGTATAATAAAGTGCACTCTTGAATAGCTAGAAAACCTCTTTGTTTTTGGCAATTTTTTATACGCAGTTTCTTCTATACAAAAAAAAATGTCGCACATAATTTGCATGGAAGAAACTGCGTGAAAAAATTGCCAAAAATCAACGCGGTTTTCTGGCAACTTCAAGCTTGCACTATGTTATACTAAAATATAATGGGATATAAAACTGCATACTTAGAATTTTTCTCAAAAATCTGATTTGAAAGTAGGTCTTCATACTAACTATATTTAAAAAAAATAATGTGCGAAAAGAAATTCAAGTAAAAAACTTTGCATATATTGCGAAAAATTCTGTGCCAATACTTTGATCTCGCACTATAAATATTTATTAATTATAATTCCATTCAATAAAAGAACTACAATAATTTGAATTAATTAATTGCCTTTATTTTTAGCATTCAAAAACAGTAGATAAAGCAGTGTAAAAAACGCTTTTTTAACGTAAATTAATCGTTTACGAGACTCGTTTACAATTAAAAAACGGACGTAAAAATATTCGCATACGAATGCTTTTTCGATCCGTTTACGACTGTTCGTAGGCGATGCACAATTTAAAGCGAAAAAGTGCTCGAAAAAGAGTCGTAAACGGCTATCATAAACGATTTTTAGTCCGGTTTTTCTTCGAGAAAATATCCAATTACGAGCTTGTTTACGATGATTTTGCTGGCTGGGAAGGCATTATTTTGCATATGTATTAGGCTGGGTCGATTTTGTATGGGGAAAAATTAAAGGCATTTGACCGTATTGTAATAGTAATATTATGATGTCTTAAGTTTAAGCCAATTGTTATTGGCCACGAAAGATTAATTTAAAACTTATCTTTAGCCCGTGCAATTGAATCAAAGTGTATGAATTTTGAAAATAAAACTTTGGCTTGTAACATCTGTGGAATTCGTTAATTGTTATAAAAAGGACGATATATCAAATTAAAGGTAGTACCTCACGTTCATTTACCATTTTTCAATAAGTCTACAAGTTTTCAAGATATTAAGGTAAAACTTACAAAAACTATAATTTTCCTTATGAATTTTCAATTCTTCATTACTTCAGCAACCAAGTGAAAAATACAAAAAAGTGAGACGAGATTTATTTCAAACGTTTTAATGCTTTCGGATGTTCGTATAATATTAAAAGGACCATGGACTTGGTCACGCCGATTTGGTCAGTTTTCAAGATCGTGGTGAATGAAGTCAAACATGACATTGTCAAAGATTAGGAATCGTTTGATAAGTTAATAGTAGTTTCAAGCATATAAGTATTTACATACATTAACATAATACAGATAGGGCGAGAAAGGCCCATTTTAAGTCCATCTATGCAGTCCTGAAAATTGGTGCGGAATGGTTTCATTAGTCACCGAAGAAGCACATTTTGCCGTTTTCTAAATTTGCTGTTATATGAAAGTAGGGTACGTGCAATAAGTGTTTAGATGTACATACTTAAATATTTTAGTTAATTCCATTATGTGAAGAAGTGAATGTAGGTAAATGCAATAGTCTTTAACATATCGTGGGAAATCCTTTTGATGACTGTCCATTTGGACGATATTGCTTCGCATTCAGCTTTAACGAAAAAAGTCACTCCCTGGCACACTTTTCTGTAATCCGGTTGTTTCATTTAAAGGTTATTTATACAATTGAAGAGAAATTTTTCGATATAACTTTAGTAAATGTTACTCGATCGGTACGTAATAATTACCAAATTGAAGGCGCGACTTACTGTTACTGATTTATGATAATTATATGATGAAAATCGTTCATATTATAAACAAATTATTTTAAAATAAAAAAATATTGAACAAAATTCTTTGTCATTTTAGTGTTTCTAGAAGTTGTGCAATTATCAAGACACTTTATAAAAATTTTACTGAAAACAGATAACTTTGAGATTAACAATAAGCTAAAGGGCTGCGAGAAATTATATTAAACTTTATCTTTTGCATTAACGGGTTCAATATCTAATATATGCACCAACCCTTTTTGCTGAACCCAGAATTTTTAACAAGAATTGGTCTTATTCGACTAGTGCGCTGTGGGTCATTTGGTGGTCGATGCGCGGGCTCTTACAATTGAAATAAAATACTAATATTTTGCAGGCTTGTTGCTGACTTCATGATACAATATATTTTCACTATTACCAAGGGATTTGAGAAAAATTAGATTTTCAACCCGCCCTAATATGTATAAAGAAAAAAATAATTCCGCAAGGAATGTTAAGGAGTACAAGAGATAACTTCTATTACACTTTGCTATACAAAACCTTGGCAGCGGAGCATATTTTAGGTCAAGCGGAGTAGGGAGTTGATTTTAAATTTAAAAAAGAAATCGAAGTTAATCTACCCGATCGGAGCAAAGTCCGGACGCTGATTCATACCAATATATCGATATTTAGACATAAGAAAAGGAGATAATTAGGGATAAAAGAGAGAACCGTTTTGAAATCAGACAAGTTTTACTCTCTCCTATAAAATTTTGGCAACCTCTTAAACGAGGTTTTGCATTTTCTTGATACGCGGTTTTGTACTTTAAACGACGATATAGTATATATCATTTCTCGATTCTAACGACAACAAATGCTATTTAATGATTATAGACATCGATTTACACGACGATTTTGATGAATTTATCGACAAACATATCGATGAAAATATTAACTAAACAAGATGACGCTTATTTGCAAAACAAAAACTCCAATTTTAAAATTTTTATCGGCACACTCGAAATTCATTCTGAAATTGTTATATACATAGAGAAATTAGTATACCCTTGTGGTCAGCTGTGTTAAGTCAAGTGATATTTTGCCTAGTTTTGGCTATGTTTCCTTTGGTTTATTTAATGTTTATATTTTTTTTTATAAAAGTCTAACACTTTGCTTAACCAGACCCACATAAATCCAAATTACAAACGTCATACAACAACAAACTTTAACATATGCACCCGAAAATTTTAAACTTTTTATTTGGGTATGCAGTTTTGAAGCCATTCAAATTCGAGTAGGTTAAAGTGCAAATTTCAAGACGCTAGAAAATCGCGTTGATTTTTATTAATTTTTTGCTGGCTTTATCATACTAAAATTTAATGTCCTACAAAACAGCTTACTCAAAAAAAATTCTAAAAAATTTGATATACAAGTTTAAAGTTTTGATCAAATTTGTTAAAATTCGTCGAATGTTTATGACTGTTCTAGACAGTTTGAAATCTTTATTTAAATGCCTTTTTAGAAAGTAAGCAATATTTGCATAAAAATAAAAAAAAATTAACAAAGAAAAGTAACCAAAACTTGTTAAAATGTTTTTTTCCCTTTTTACATTCTCGCCGCCGTATATTAGTTACGGTAAACTTAGTTTGAAGCTAGACGACTTTCCATTCGATCTTTTTTTATTCTTCCACTAAGTCTTGCGCAACAACGTAACCGAACACATGACTTCCTCACTCACAAAAACCGAGAAACGGCTTGAAAATCAAGTTAAAGTAGATAGTCAGGTCATGGAAGTATCTCTCTCACTCTTTGAAGTGCAAAAGGCTTTTTTTCAGGGACCAAAAATAACTGTTATCTCGAATTTACAAATTGAAAACGTTGCCTGAATTCTGAAATTTAACGAAAACGTTGTTTCATAACGGTTATTAGATGAGGAATATTTTTTTCGTTGCTGTTAAGAGTTATTTCCCAACGTTTATTTTTTACGTTGCTCGATAACAGTTATTGCCCGACGTTTATTTTTACGTTTCTGATAAGAGTTATTTCACTCTCTCACTTTTATTTCATCCACTTCCGTCTTCATCAATATTCTAATCTTACAACGTTTATCAGACAACGTAAAAAATAAACGTTGGGAAATAACTCTTATCGGCAACGGAAAAAATATTTCTCCTGCATAACAGTTATCAGGCAACGTAAAAAATAAACGTTGGGTTATAACTCTTATCGACGAAATAAAAAATATTTCTCATCTAAAATAACTGTTATGGAGCAACGTGTTTGCTATAAAACTTATAACTGTTATGTCCCTGATTTTTTTAAACTGTCTCAAACCCAAAAATCACTATGTCCATCCTTAAGTCTAACCAGCAGTTTTTTTTTAAACAAAACTGACATGTTTGCCAAAAATTATTAAATAGGCCTTATAGCATTTCATTTGCCTTTAATGGCATTTAAACTCTCCAACTTTCACTTTCACAAAATCACCAAAAATTGCCCTCGTTTCAACATTTCAGGATATACGTACCTACTTCGCACGAGTATGAAAAATAAGAAGAAAATCTGTCCAAATGACATACCCGAAATACTTAACTGCCTTTGCTGTAAAGTACACGCATAAACACGGCAAACGAGCAAATTTGCTTGACACAATTTCGTATAGTGCCACACAACTGCGCATATCCTACCCATAGCGCCGCCCCGCCCCCTTCCACTTGACATTAGCGCAAATATGCAGACTGTCAACTGCCAACAAAATTCAAATGTATCCTCGCTTGCTTATTTTTGCAAAAACTTTTCAACAACATCAAGTACATTTCATCAAAAACAGCCACAGCCACCGCGACACACAGCTAAAGCAATAGTAGCAACAACAACAGCAAGCGCAAATAACTTGTAGCAAAGCGCTTACATTCACACAACATCCGGCACTTGGCTGAAGTAGATATGTAAGCTGTGCGTTGACGACAGGATGCTCAAAGGACAAATGGATGGATGGTTGGCTGCCAACGCAGCAATCAAGCAACGAAATCGGAGAAAAGTAACTGCATTTTGGGCCATCACTCCCACACACACACACACGCACGCAGGGAGACAAACAGACCGCGCTGACAATCGCTCATAGCATAGATACATATGTCAGTATATGCGTAGAGTGCGTCATTTACAGCAGTGCCATCATTATTGTCATCATCATAAATGGCAAAAAAACAAAAAAAAAATTCAGTTGTAAAAACTAGCAAACTGGTAACAAATGCTTGGTGGTGATAAACTTATCTGAATGTTGTCATCTCTTGCGCTCGAGGGGAAAATGAGGAGCTATTGCTATTTATAAACGCTCATCACAGTCGCTTCTGATGTTTTGATATTTAAAATTTTGTCTTCGCTTTACTGGTCCCTTACACTTTTTCACCTTTCTTAAAATTTTACATAGAAATTGCGTTGAGCCTTTGTTGCCGCCGCTCTTTTCGGCTACCCCTTTACTCGTGGCGTCGAAACCAAAAGTCAACCCTTATTTCTGTTTTGTTAGATTTCATCTACTTCAAATTAGAGCGTTGGCTGTGGCGCTTCAACTGATTTCCAAGGGACACTGCTGTTATCTGTGTGTATGCCAACACCACCCAAAATTTTAAGAGCTTTGTAGCTTGATCCCAGTTAGATTATATTGCCGAAATATGTTTACAAGCGACTTGTTTGCGGTAAGAACTGGATACAGAAGAGCAGTAATTTAAGTAAGAAAAAATCTAGAGGGCCAAAAATATATAAACGCTAAAAGGCAGGTAAGAAATGGGTACAAATCCGGTACAAAAACGTTACAAAGCAAGTACACAGCCGGTACGAAAAGGGCAAAAAAAATGCCAAGCTGAGATGAAAAGTGTAAAATATACACAAGAAAGGTACAAAATATGTACAAAAGAATTACAAGAAAGGTACAAATCAAATTTAAGAAAAAAATTTGGTAAAAGTTAAATCGGTGCGTAAAAAAATATTCCGAAAAATCTAAAATGTGACTAAGGTATCACATGACACAGAACCGTAGAGGTGGAAAACTATCGATAGTAGTGACTATCGGTATTTATCGATAGTATTGATGAACATCATCGATATATCGATACTATCAGCCATATTTAATTTATAAGAAAAACTAAATTTTTATTCAAATATTAAGGCTATTTTTAAGCTAAGTGTACCAAAATGTATAGGATATTTTTATTTGTTTGGAAACACATTTTTCTGCAAAAGAGCTATTCCCGAGTTCGGCTGTTATTAATAAATAGTTAATCCCGTCGATCTTAAAACTCTCTCTGACTCCACAGACGATATTGGAATGCAAAGGTGTTTATATTATATAGGAATATAAAGCTTTGTTTTTTGATGGCAGAGATATTGAGGATCCGTAACATGAATGCCCAGTTGGACCAATCAATTTTAAATTTATCAGCCTGCTAAAATTTAAAATGACATAATTTTATTCGGAAAATTCGTTATTTTAATTTTAAAGTCTGATAAATTTTAAAATTTATTAGTGAAACTGGGGATAAGTAAATTAATAAAAGCTCCTTCATTCGGTTTATTGAATGGTTGAAGATCCTTGATATACATTGAAGAAACTGTTTGACCTATTTATTTTTTACTTCGACTTTCATTGTCGCATGTGTATGTACACTGAGAAAATGCTACAGGTAAAACGTACGTATTTAAAAGAAATTGTAAAACAACATTTTAATATTATTTTATTCCACTCAAACATAACTAAAAATTATTTAATTGTATACGCGATATATTTTTAACACAGGACCATAATATTTTTAGAAAAAAAAACAAATCGCTATAGATTTATTAGAAAATTTAAGATTTTTTTTCAGTGGAAAATGCGCTTGAATACAGACATAATTTTTCATTTCTCGCTTTTTTGGCGAAATAAGAACTACCAAATCGTCGCTCACATTACAACTGGTCTTACAATACAGCCGATAATATCGATAGTTTTAAAACATTGATAGTATTTTTGAAACCACAAACCATCGATATATCGATAGTTTCGTCGATATTTTTCCACCTCTACAAAGCCGATAAAAAATACACAAAAAATCAACAAAAGTATTTTTTCAATTCCTCACTTCGGTGATAAAAATTTCCCTTTATTTTTCTTGTATACCCAAGTAGGTACTGCCTTTATTCTTCTTCTAACTTACACATAGCTCAAAGCAACGAAACCATCTAATGTTCGCTCGTTTGCTCTCCATCTAACTTTCATTCAGTTTCAGCCACAACTTAAAATCAAATTCCTTGCTCCATCTTTCAATAACAAACTTTCCCCATTTTGGCCACTTTTCGACGTTCTTTGTACAGAAATTGCTTCGCAACTTCAATTCCTCAAGAAAAGTTTACCATTGCGGTAATGTCATGGCTTCATTGTGTCGTTTGTCTTGTAGTAGAATTTCGTACGAACATATGTATGTACATATATTAGACTGCATCACTCCCCATACAAAAAACAAAAAAAAATGGGTACTGTGTTTCCATCGGAATTATAAAATCTATAATATTTTAAGACTCTCACCAAAATATTTCGGAAAAATACTAGGATTTACGTGAGCTGGACCGATTTGAAAAATATAGTTTTTTATGAATAAAAATAGTTTCTTAAAGATGTTTTTGAAAAAATTCCCTTAAATGATAAAAGCTTAAAAAACGTGCATAAAAATATTTCAACGGGATCGTAATAATGAGATTTTTATTGCTGTTTTTTTAACTTTTTTCAAGGATTGGTATAGGAAAAGCTTGAATAACTAAACCTAAACTATTGCGATTTAAACTTGTAAGGTATCATTGAAAACGTATTTTCTCACCCTTTTTATTTCTTTGCTAATAAGGTCATTGAAAGGATGAACGAGAAAGGTAGGATGAACGAGCGTCATTCCAAGTTGAATTAAGGGACGTGAATTATTTTTTTTTTGCTCAGAAATAAAATGAGTGGGAAAATATCTTTTTACTGAGACCCCATAAGTCTAAGTCGGAATAGTTTAGGCCCAGTTATTCAAGTTTTTCGTAAATTAATCTTCGAAAAAAGTTAAAAAAACAGCATCAAAAATCTCATTATTACGATTCCGCTGAAAAGATTTTTAAATATTTTTATGCAGAGCTTTTAAGCTTAATCTGTTTTGTCATCTGAGGGGATCTTGTTTTTCAAAAAGGTCTTAAAGAAACTATTTTTATTCACAAAAAATTCCATTTTTGGCGGTATTTTCCAATCGGTCCAGCTAACGTAAATCTTAGTATTTTTCCGAAATATCTGTGGTCATAAGCAATAACCGCCTAAGCCGAGTTAAGAAAGAATAGAGTTATATATGCTATCGTTTTCTACAACTACAATCTGTATGTGAAACTCTCATCTCTTTAGCTAGGCTATTTATAAAGTTATAGACAAAAATATTTTGGCTTCCCCATAAGGTTAACATTACAATCCAACTCTTTAAAGCGTTTTTTCTCGAATTCAGGTTTTTCGACTCAGGCGATTATTGCTTATGACCACAGATATACGTGGTGGACGTCTTCAAATATAATAAATTTTGTAATTCCGGCGGAAAAGACGCAACTTTTTTTGGTGATGCAGTCTAATGTATACATACATACGTACGAATGTGTATATTATATATTTTTCTGCTGCTCCCTAATCTACTTCTGCTTCTTCTTCTTCATCTTATGTGAAGTTGCGGAATGTTCACAACCAAGTTTAATCAAATTTACCTTGACAGCGCGTTTATTGGTGTAATTTTGTTGAAGTAGAGATCTCTTGCAGTAATCAGCTGCTTAGGGGAGTCTTAGTGTTATGTGTTTTCTAATAAACAAAAAGAACAACAAATTGATTACCAAGCGAAAACGAGAAAATTGCAAGCTAGATACAAGAAACGGTAAGAAATGTTTCATGTACATATGTCAGGTTATGTGAGACAGGATGGATATGGAAAAACTTGGTCTGCACCTCCACCTTCCAAAGTGCTAAGAAGGCTACGTGGAACGACACTGGTCGAGAAACTTTTGTTCGCATAGAGAATTTGTGTAATTGGATTAATTTGTCTTTACACCTTGATTTAATCTATCCAGTATTACGTCAACCAGTGCTCGTTATTCGATAACTCGTTTAAGACTGTGGACGAAATTATAGGGATCTGAACTCTTTAGTTGCATTCAGGGGAACGAGTTGGAGATCCCCTATATTCTTGAAATTTATGGTTGAAAACACATTGCTTCGAACAGGTGAACAAAATATGCTAAATGGAACCCTCTTTCGAAAGTCGCGCAACATATCTGGTATATGAACTTGGGCACTCTTCAGTATGTGACCTGAATTTAGGCACTGCAGGCTATCATCAATTCTTTCGGTTTGTCAAACTAGCTAATTGGTCTTTCTGCTGGTTGTCCGGTTGTCAATCGGTATCACAACGAGATCACTGCTGCATCATCCTTCGTTCTTCAGGGAACTCTGTTCCATTTATAAGCAAACTACATAGAAGAAGTTTTGTTAGTGCTGCCGTGTGACTTCCAATTAATCCTCAAAATTGAAGGATTTATTAAGCTATATTTAATCTTAAATAATTAAAGTCCTACAAATTGCCATTACTCTTTGCATCCATTGCGCGGCAGACACTTCTCAAGAATTGTAATTTTACCATAAATTATAAAATCGTCTGTCTTAAATTTCTGCGAGAAATCGTACAGCCTTTAGCTTCTAAATGCTTCT
The DNA here is from genome assembly GCF_013731165.1 of Rhagoletis pomonella. NCBI lineage: Eukaryota > Metazoa > Arthropoda > Insecta > Diptera > Tephritidae > Rhagoletis > Rhagoletis pomonella. Next base: position 59,311,268 of record NW_023458559.1, on the reverse strand, counting down.
ACATATGTACATAAAAATATGTTCGCAATTGTGAACAAATTAAATTAGTTTCTAGAAATTTCCATGCAATTGCTTTCGGCTGTTCGCTATTTTAGTCTCTGCGTCGTTGCATCGTTTTGATTGCTTTTTGTTTTTTTTTTTTTTCTTTCATTCATTCGGAATTAAACCGCACAGCACATCCTTATTTCATGCACTCACTTAACTACACATACACTTCCCTTCCTTCACACATGCAAACGCACTTTCATACGCTTTATTAATAAATTGCATACGCGCTTGGTAGTTATGACTAATTTCTTGCCACACTCAATGTTGCATGCAACAGGATTAATGCAAGCGCAGGCAATGCAAATGCATGTCGGGAAATCAACTTACATGCTTATATGTAAACATACATACTATATCTATATACATTAGAATGCATCGCTCTCCATACAAACGAAATCGGCAGTCGCTCCAATGGTCGCAATGGCCACAGGCGTACGATTCGAGAGATCAGAGTACCAGTCTCGGTCAGCGGATTTTTTTTTTTAATTTATCTTTTTTTCTTCTTCTTTCTTTTTTATTTCTTTTATATTTCTTTAAATTTTAGAGTTTATTTATAAATACATATGTATATATTTGTTAATTTATTTTAATTTTTAGAAACTTATTTTATGCATTTTTTCTTTTTTATTTAATTTTTTTCATAATTTGATTTTCTTTTAATTTTGAGTTTTCCTTTTAAAAAGAAGAAAATTTTTTTATTTTATTTAATTTTAAGAAACCTTTTTTTTAAATACATTTTTTTTAGTTTCATTTTCTTTTAATTTTTAGATGTTATGGTTTAAAAAAAATGTTTTTTAAATTTTATTTAGTTAGAAAATTATTTTAGTTATTATTTTATTTTTTTTATTAATTAATTAAATAAATTAATTAATTTATTTATTTTTTGATTTTTAGATTTTGTTTGAATAATAAAAATGTTTATTTTTTATTTTTTTTTTACTTTTATGTAATATTTTGTTTTTTTTTATGATTTGCTTCCATTTAAATTTTTTATTTTATTGTTTTAAAAAGAAAAAAAAAATTCTTTAAATTCATTTAATTTTTAAAAATGTTTTTATTTATTTTTGCTTTGTTTTCGTAAATTTTTTTTATTTAATTTTATCATTAGTTTTTATTTTTTTTTAAATAAATATATATATATTTTAATCTAATTTAATTTAAAAAAAACTTGTTGCTAAAAGGTCAGCAGCATAACGCAAGACCTCCTCATTAGCAGATCGTTTAATTAGTCTTCCGAAAGACAGTACAGAGATTTCAAGATAGTTGCCAGAATTGCTCTGTAAGAAAATATAATTCCTTGTCAAATTTGGTTTGGAGACAAACCGGTTTCGGCGTTGTGCCATCTTCAGTGTCATGGCACAATGCCGAAACCGGTTTGTCTCCAAACCAAATTTGACAAGGGATGACGGAAAATCGTTCCACATTACATCACACTCCTACCCTATCGGAAACACCAACAACGAAAATGAGAAAATACAATTATTTAAGTGAGCTACACCTACATATTTCACAATACCTCAAAAACCGACTTTTTTTTAATCAAATAAATTTAAAAATTTTATTTTCCAAAAATTCACCTCAAATTACTGAAAAGTTTAAGCTTAAAAAGTCTGCATAAAAGTCTTTCAACATTTTATCAACGGAATTCAACTAAGTAATGAGGTTTCTGGAAGTATGTTTGTACATATTTTGAAATCGGTCTAACTCTCGTAAGTCTTAATATTTTTCCAAAATATTTTTGGCGGAAGTCTCAAAATATATCTAATATTTTTTTTATTTACAGTGGAAAAATCGCCACTTTTTTGGTGATGCACACTAATATATCTACATACATAAATAAATAAGTAAATACATCAATACAAGTGCGTGTAAATTCATTTATAAGTATAGTATGTTTGCATAAAATTGCGGCTGATTTTTTGCTGCTACCGCCACCACTCTAGCCGACTGGAAAGTACATTTAGTCATTCGCAGTGGTTGTGCCATTAATTAATATTTGTGGGGGGCCACAAAGCCGCAACAGAAAACTTGTTGCCACAACTACGCTGCGGTTGGAGTTTACAAGCACACATAAATACCTAAATACATACATTGTGTGGCAAGTACGTACTCACTATTTATGTACGTTTGTAGTGTTTGTGCGTTTTGCGTCGTCTTTGAATTAATTATAAGATGAATATCATGAAAGTGGCAAAAACGTGAAGAAGCAACAACAACAACAATTTCTACTAGCAATTACCTTCATACTTTGCATTACAAATCATGGCAAGAACTTTTTAATTGTACGTATGTATGTATGTATGCATTTATTTATGCGTTCATAGCAACAAAGTAACTGGTTGCTTTGTCATGGATTTTCCCAAAAATGCCTCATGGGCATAAGCTATAAATAATAGAGCTCACACTTGTCTCTTCATTTACGCAATTTCGTTGGGAGTATATTTTATGGCGTTAATTATATGTACATATGTATAAAGATTTATACTTAGAACACTAGAATATTTAATGTTGACTTCGAAGAAATAATGCAAGAAAAGTTATGTATTTAAACTTCTTCGAAGAAGCTACATTACTTGAAATACAAGCAATTTTTATGCAGTCAATTTGCGCATTTAAAAATTAAACATACATATGTACATCTCTATATACATACAACATCGATTTAAGAGAAGGCGCATTGGGTGAAAATCGCGTGAATTTATAAAGTCTTCTCACACCCTCAAAAGAAAAGCAGTAGGCCTTCTTAGTACTATTCACCCGGATGTATAAAGTGCCTCATGCTCAGCTTCCTCAAAAAAATGGGGTGTTTCCCTTGTTCTTTTTGACAGGGTCAAGTTCGTGGGCGTGATACTGGACAGGAAGTTATCACGAAAGCCAACTATTGAGGAGCGAATAAAAGAGGCATCAGTGTCTCTTTGCTGCTGTAAAAATGCCATAGAGGAAGAGATGGGGACTGTATCCAAAAGTGTTGTACTGGCTATATGAAACTATAACCAAGTCAATTATGTTATATGAGGTATTAGGAAGCTAGAGCGCGTGCAAAGGGCGGCCCACGTTGGAATCAGCGAAGCGCTCCGGACCACTACAACCCTAGCGCTAAATGATATGCTTAGCGTCGTACCTGTTGACATTGTGGGAAAAGTAGCGGAGGTTCGCTCGACCATTAGGCTCAAAAGCTCTGGGTTGTCTTTCAACCCAGCTTACGGGCACCTGACGATTCTCAAAATCTTCCACTTCCTACCGAAAGAATTGGATCGAAGCTGGACGCGAGAGTCGAACGAGGTGTCTACTATTAGAAACTCTCATTTGATCTGATGCTCAGACTTCTGGATCTCTGCAGCGCCTTTCAGGCAGATGTGGCCGCTATAAAAGAGGCAGACTATTGGTAAATATCCATTATGATAGCCAAGCGGAAATCAGGGCGCTGGGATCGCTGATGGTACGATCGAAACTGGTCGGGGAAGGCCTTACCGGCCTCCAAATACTTCCAAATAAAGGTGATTTAAGTTTCAGAACACAGTGACATCACTGGAAACTGCAAGGCTGATGAATTGACTAGGCCTCGAGGCCATCACCTCGTAAATAGAGGCAATGGGAGTTCAGTTGGCAGCCTGCGGCCTGCTCCCGGACAGATGCGCTAATAGTTAGCTCAGCGAGCACTCTGGCAGGTTGTCGACCGCGGGCAGTCAAGGGAGCTTCTGCAGCTGGCTAAGCGCCAACTCTCAATTCTCATAGGTTTGACCGCACATTGTCCTTTAGGAACCCACGCTTCTTCTTCTTATTTGGCGCTGTTCTCGAATACTCCAAGAGCCGCCTCATCGGATGTTGTCATTGTCCATGCTTCTGCGCCATATACCAGCACGGGCATGATGAGTGACTTATAGAGTGTGGTTTTCGTACGTCGAGAGAGGACTTTACTCCTGAATTACCTACTCAGCAGAGTGTTCAGATTTGGCTTTTTTTTTTTTGATATTTGCGCGTAAAAATTTAGAAAATTGCCATTGCCGATTTTTCGGTGGTTTTTTCCCTTCAAATAAATTTTTTCCAATTATAAAAATATACAAAACTTAGTTTTCCACGATAATTTTACAGAAGAAGCTAATGAACTGCGTGATAAACTTGACTTAAGAAGCCTGTCAAAAATTTGTAATCACCCTAATCGAAGAACTTTTGAAACGATTACCTAGTCAATTAAAAACTTTTAAAAAAAGCTTTGATTTTGTCACCAGAAAAGTGTGTGAATCACAAGAGGGCGAGTTTCAGGGACCTGCCAATTCACTATTTGACTTTGAAGGAAAGAAAAGCAGCGGAAACTGAATATTCAAATCTATTAACTTTCCCATGGAAAAACTTTTTTCGGAACCATTCCATCTGACTATACTAACTAGCTGTTTTTTGCCACTACTCCGAACATTTTTTTTTGCTAGCGCGTTTCGCCTACGAACTGAGGTAATTACACAGTCAGCGATGTCAGTGTCAAAAAGTTACAAATAAACTTTTATAAAAATTTTGCAAAATGTCTAGGCAAACAACAAATGCGGGCGGATAGGTAGGTACATAGATGTACTACATCCATACAGAGATACGAGTATGTAAACATGTATGAACATTTAAATGTACGAAAGCAGCACCATTGTTGATGGCAGTTGCTAATCGTGTGATTGCGCCTACTAGTGGGTGGCGGCTGGCCATCTGACTGGCTGAATGGGTGCACGTTTGGCAGCCTATCTGCTTTTCTGACCCAACTGGCTGTCAGTCAGTCGTGTTTCCTTACACAAATGCAGGCATATTCATTATTACCACTATGTATGGTTGTTGTTGCTGTTTCCGTAATTTACGTATTTTTACATGTTTGTTGATATTATTTGCTGCAGTTGCTACTGCAGCTAACAGCCATGGCAAGTAAAATGCACTTTTCCATAAACATTTTGCATTATTTTTAGATTCTCAAGTCTAAATGTGTGCCCATCCGACCGAATGTTTGTTTACCTCCGCTTGTTGGACCTGTACATACCTAAATATGTATGTAAATAAATATATATGTATATATGTATATATATATATATACATATGTACGCCCGCCTCACGACTCTAACCACCTCCCTGCCTTTATACAGTTCGTCGACGGAACGAATATAAATATGAGGGTGATTGACTAGGTTTTTTTCTAAACCGGTTTCCATCGGCTTTTTTGGATATCTTAGCTGGTTTTATTTTTTAATCTTTATTTTTCGAATATTGAATAAACCGCATTTTTGTTATCAATAAACTGGTTTTTTCGGCTGATTTATTTAGTACATGCGAACATCTTATTGAAGATGGCACTAGCAAACGTTTATACATTTTTTAAGTAAACTCTAGGAAAAATGCACTGGAGCTTCATTTTAAAAGTGTGCATAAAATTCCAGAGTAATAATAAATAACAGTTTGATGCTTACACATTTTTCTACATGCTTGGCCGAGCTTCTCGTTTATTTTCATTCATTTTCGTATACTTCGAGGCTTGCAACTGCCAGCGGAGGAGCGTCCGCTATAAAAAAAAAAATAAAAAATTGTATGATGAACCAAAAATCCAACCACGAACCTACCGAACGCAAGAAGGCATTTGGTTATGACGGTAAGAGCACTACTCAAATCCATAAAAAAATTGCAAAAAATCTATTAAAAAATTAAAAAAGTGCAAATAAGATCGCAGGTGAATTTTTCGCATATGTAAAATAAAACCGATTTACCCGGTTTTCTCTTGATATCAAAATTGTCAACCGGTTTTTCCGAATAACTCGAAACCAACCTTTGAAAAAGAGGCGTATTATCGAACACCCTAGTAAATATGTAAGTATGTATGCCTATATGGAGATACATCTGTCCATCCAGTGCACATCCATTACACTTAATTTTGTTGCTGGCAAAACTTTTTGCCTACGGAAGATGTAAACAAACAAAATTCAATTCCAATTTTCATTTTAATTTCCATTTCATTGCTGTAGTTCTTCGTTTCGTCGACGTTGCAGCAGCGGTCCCACCCAAAAGCGCAGAGTGTTGACTGATTGCCACTTCCTCTGTGTCTGTGTATGTAGCCTTCATATGTTGGCTTGTATACAATAAAATTTTGCTATATATTTACTTAGTCGGACATTTATTTTTATGTGTATGTAAGTTAAAATATGTATAAACAACTTCAAAGACGTCCAGACATGACTTGAGGTTATTTCAAAGATATTCGTTTGCAGTTTACGGCCTCTTATTGCCACCTTCCCCGCTTTTGCTGCCTGTGCTGTAGGTGGACAAATATTTAAACTGCCATTACAATTACGAAATATTAAAATTGTAAATTTTCCTGCATTCAACTTTTAATAGTTATTAAAATTTTTTTGGAATATGAATAAAAGTGGATTTGATTCCATTAAAAAGTTGAATTGCGGTACTTTGGAATGCAAATTTCTGTTGAATTATGAAAATAGAATTAGGCGAATGTTGAAAACTTGTATCCGGCTGCGGTTTAAGTTTAAAGCTTATTTACATAGCTTTTGGCTTCATCATACATAGGACTTCAAGTTCTCTATATTGTATGTATGTCAGTTGCAGCAACCTTCGGGGTTACCTTAGTTTCTTTGGCATTTCCCCTTGTAACACATATTTTGAATGCCTTTGAAGTTAGGCTTACCTTCTACTTGCGTATCAATCTGCAGTTGAGTTCATCCTTTTCATAAAAATACCAACAATTTTATGCAGATTTCAAGAGAGATGCTCTTCTTCCAGGAGCGGTTTTATTGCGTTATGTTGGTAAACGTAAGAAAGTTAGGTGAATGTGTTTGACAAAATTATTGGCTTTCCCTTCACTGTTAGATGAAACTCATGCCATGAAGTACATTTGTAATTTTTTGGGAGAAAATATCCCTAACGACACTACCAGACTTTTCCATTGCCACAGAATAAGTATTTATACACCCAATTGTTTAGCTCTGTCATTACCTTCTATTTCTTATGAACCGTATTCCAGGCTAGATAGATAGATGATTATTGACGCCAAGACAGCAACTTTTAGATAAAGATCAACTTTTGTTACCCCTCCTATACAAAGAATTTTAAGGAATCCCAGGAAAACAGACTGAGAGAAGTTCAAAGACAATCTGAGGTTGAAGGCAGCTCAATCTGAACTGAGTTGGAAGATGAGGAACGAAACAGAACTAGAATTTGCTACAGAGCACTTTAATGAATTACTCATTGATGCATACGAAGACAGTTGTCCTACAAGTAAGGTACGTTCCTTCAAAGATGTATCCTGGTGTAACAAAAATCTAAGTAAATTCAGAACCAAAGTATGAAAATTGTTACGAGTTTGATTTCTCTGAATCCTGGGGCACATTGGTTTTAAAGGAAACGCGATTACCTATAAACTAGCGAAGAAAGGAGTATCAACCCCTTTCATCGGCCCAGATCTCTTCTGTGGCTTAAGAAAAGGAGTACTCTCTGCCCTTGTCCGGTTAGAGCAATAGGCTAAAAAAATCGCAAACATAGAACCATATAACCTAAAACACTTTAAGGAATGTATGAGCTTATCCAAGGATAACTGAAGAATGGTTACAGGAATCCTGCCACCACATTGCAGGCCGAACTAGCACCTGACTAAACTGGAAATTTACTTGCAGGAGCGATGCAGATTTTGCTGGATGGATATTGAGACTGCACCGCACATCTTATAAGAGTGTCCTGCACTGATGCATAAACGCAAAAGGCACCTGGGTGAACATCTGAAAACCGAGGGCGAAGTGAAATCCATGGATTTAGGTTCCATACTAAAGTTTCTCTCGGATACTGGATTAATAGACACACTATACATCCACGAAGGGGGGACAAAAGATATTAAGGTCGCAGTGTTTTATCTCCAATGATATTAATAATAATAAAACTGCTGAAATATTTTGAAAATCATCTCCCTAGCAACAATGGAATTATCGTGGGCTCCTCACAATACTTGTCCGCATTAAGAGTTGCAAAAGCTATTCTGCTTTAGGAATTGCTCAAATAACACTGTGTTTATGTTAGAATTGGCTGTAATTATGAACGGTCAGCTTCCATCAGCTGAACTCAACCAAGGTGTCAAGGCGCAGAACGAGAATTTTACTGAAATTAGTGATTTTACTGTGATGCTGAGCCGATACCTACTCCCGATCAAACATAACCAAAATTTCCGGAGAAATAACCAGAGATTAGTGTTAACAAGACATTGAGAAACTGGCCCTAAAACATTAAAAAAATTTAAAGATAAAAACAGCAACAGTTGATTCTGGAAAACACATTTGCAAAGAGATCAGCGAGGTCTCGCTTGCCGAATATATGTACAATAGCTAAAGCAAAAAGAACAATTTAGCAAAAGCAGTATGGCAGAGGCAAGTAATTTATTTTGAAGATAAACACAAGCAAAAAATTAAGAACCTGTTAAGCTGAGAACTAAATATAGTAAAGGAGTATCAAGAAAAAGTTAAAAAGTATATATATGCATTCAACTATAAATAGGGAGCGGCCCAGCTATGTAGCTAGAGATCAACAAAAACAAACGGCAAATAAAAAGGCAAAATAACGAAACCTTTGCCTTTAAAGTTGTAGGTAGATAAATTGTAAAGAAGCTGAAATAGGGAAACCAAGCAAAATAAAACTGACAGCTAAAGGTCCACATTTGGATGTACATATATGCATACTATATAGGAATCTACGAGCTGACACGCGCGTAGTGGAGAAGTCTACGAATACAAAGAAAGATTACATGGCAGGCCACCCTGCAGGAAATTTCATCGTAAGTGAGATAAGGTTCCAAGGACGCAAAGATCTAGACAAGCAAGATACCGGTAAAAACAAAGCATTCAATTTCACTTGCGGCATCCTCCTTCTTCAGCAGAGAGGTGACCGGTTTTGGTGCTACTAACGCCGAGTTTCAGAAAGACCTGATTTTACTGGGCAGCTTTCAAAGGAAAGAGTCAACTGACAGAATTTGGTTTAGATCCTAATAAAAGGATAAACGGACTTTGGATATTTCTAGAAAAAACGATATGACAGACATGATTGGAAAAAACTTGTAAACACTTCGACAACTACAGCGGGTCGTAAATTTGTATTTCTACTCGATCGAAAGGTGCTGGGTGCTTTATTTGATAAATGTCTTAGAATTCTTGTAAGCTTCTACCTCGAACTTCAAAGTTCTGGGATTTTCTTTCTTCTTAACATATTCTCAAGAGTTGCAGCGGCCTGTCGAAGCAACAGTGAACTTTTCCGCGGGCGCCTGTAAACTTGGCTGAAGAGCCAGTGGTAGTATCGACATGTTATTCAAGTGCGTCCCATTGTTAAACCAGGCCAATATTTACTCTAACAGCCAGGCACCTATCAAGGTAACCGCAAGTTTTTTTTTTTAACCAGAGACTGTCGAAGTAGCTTTTGATGCAAACTACGCCGAAACTCTGACCTGCAATGGGGAGTTTGCAGTCTTTTCCAAGAACCTTCGCTCATCAGAAAAAATAGGATAAGTTGGTGCCTAGCTAGTAATCCTGTAAGCTTTTCCTACTGGTCAGTTTGTACTCTGAATCGCTGGCTGAAGTCTCTTTCCGAAATATGGGCAACTCACAAAAAAAAAAATACTTAAAATTTCCGCAAGAAATAATAAACAACGCAGCCATAAGATTATGCTTGCAAAAAAAAAAACTCAAAAGCAATTGGTAAAAGCATCCACAAGTCGAATGATAGCAAAACAACAACAATAAAATGTGTCAAAAAAAGAAGACAAATAGCAAACAACGACAAGAACAACAACAAAGGCAGTGCATAAGCGTGCCCATGAGGCAAAGCCAAAGCCAAAAACGCGACCGAACAACCCAGCGATCCAAAGCGATCTTCCCCAGCACGCCGCAGCGATCCGCGCCACAAAGACTATCTCAAAAAAAGCAAGACACACAATACAGAGCTCACGGATAGATTGATCTTGGCAACATTTGGGATCGCACGGGCAACAAGCACACACACACACACACGCACACCCGAATTCACACAAGAGCAGCATTGTTGCTGGGGCCCAGGAAGGGCTCGCGGGCGCAACCGTGGCAGAGCAAAGCAATTTTGTTCGAAAAATCAAAACAAATAGCCAGAGAATGAGAGAAACGTCGATTAATAAAAGCAAATGAGAAAAGGTAAAGTGGCACAAATCAACCACAAATCGCAGCAAAAAAATCAACAACAAAAGAAAACACACGAAATAAAGAAGTAGCAATCAAGAAACCACAGCAGGGCTGAGGAATAGTAGAAATCAACAGCAAAAAAAAATACAAAATTGTATAAGAAAAAAATTAGGATATATCACAGAACGTGTAGGAAAAAAATGTTTAAGAGCTGCACACAAAAACAAAAGTCGATAGAATAATAAACAAAAAAAAAATCAAGAAAAAAAATAAACAAAAAAAGGTTTATTTGATATGTTAACAGGGTTATCATGGCTGTGTACCCGAGTTCGTGTAGAAAGCGTGTTTTATACTTATGGGTGTATGTACATATGTATGTGTGTCCGCTGCTTGAGAAGCAAAACAACCGCCGCAAGTAGGCGGGTAAGACCGGTAGCAGCGGCACAATGCGACAACAAGAATTACGGCATGAAAACAATAAGAAAAAACAACAACAGCAAACACTATATACATTAAGGTAGTCCAAAAAAAAATAGAGTCAGAATTGTAATGGCGCCTACCCCCTAGGATTGTTCTACTTATACAGAAAAACTGTACCCTATGCATATTCTTTTATTTTCAAATCAAAAAATATTTAGAGAGTGCCCAAATCGCTCAAAGTTTACCATGTATTTCACCGTGCACCAGGACGAATAAGTATTGAAAATGTCCTTTTAAAATTTTATCCTTGAATATCCTTGGAAATTTCCAATATTTATTTTCGAAAAAAATATATGTCGAGGACTAATGTGTTAACTACTACATCCTCGAATTTCGTCCTTCTAACTTTATTAGTTTTAGATAAAAAAAAAATTTACACTTCTCTTAATAAGATATTGATAGTTACAATATACATAAATGAAGATACTGGAATCATTATTATGGAGCCATATATGCGTTCTTAAAGAACAAACTGAACGTATGATGTACGGTTTAAGTACTTTAATTGTTTTGTATACAAGGGCGTAGCCAGCCTTTCACTTAGGGGGCAGGAGTTTATATAGAGGGGAAAAAGGTTTTTAATAATTTTTTATTTTTTTTGTATATAGATAGCAATTTTTGGGTTAAAGAAAGTATACGTTTTCTGGTATCCTTTACAAAGATACCAATTTTTTAAAAATTGGTTTGTAATTTTTTTGTTTATAATACCTTTTTATACCTTTTTTTAGGTGTTGTTTTTAAAATTTTTATATACGAAGTATTCAAGTATGCATACCATAAGAAAGGTAATTAATCGCCTTCACAACGGTGCAAATTTAAATTTTTTTTTAAATATTTTTTTTAATTTTTTCTCAAATTTTTATATACGAAGTATACAAATATGCATACCAGAAAAAGGGGGTTTAATCGCCTTTACAACGATACCAAATGTTTAAAACTCGGTTTTTTTGTAAAAAGTTTTTTCTTTTATAAAAAAAAGTATTTTTTCCTTTTTTCTCAATATTTTATATACAAAGTATACAAATACGCATATCAGAAGAAAGACGGTCTGATTGCGTTTGTAAAGATATACATTTTTTAAAAATCGGTTAGTAATTTTTTTGGTTTAAAATATTTTTTTTTTATAAAAACGAGGTATTTTTTCCTTTTAAATGTTTTTTCTAAAACTTTTCCATGCGAAGTATACAAATATGCATATCTGAAGAAAGGGGGTTCATTCAAGTTTACAACGATACCATATTTTTTTTTTAAATCAGTTCAAAATTGTTTGAAATATAAGGTTTTTAATTTTTCGAAGACCCGACCTTTGACCACTTATAGCACCTGTAATATAAGTTTGCACAAAATAAGGTTATATACCATTTAAATAAGAGCAATAGGCGGACTACTTCTACATTTTTAGTTTTTTTAGTTATTTGCATATAATAATAAAAAATAATTTTTTACCGTTATATACGTATTTAGATAAATATGTAAGAACACATGTTTGCCGATTATGTTAGTGAAGAACTGACTGTCGACTTGGCTCCGCGGTACCTAATGGGATTCTAAGCCACACTCAACAACATATACATACATATGTAGGAATGAGCATAAGAACATATTGTAGATGCATACTTACATATGTACATATCTAATTATGTTAGGATTGTGCTAGCGAGAACCGGTACTCTAATTTGTATGCTAGCTGTGTTTCATATTTGCCCACTCATAGGTACATACTACGTAAATATTTATAGAAACCTTTTATAAAATTTTCTAATTTTCTAACGAACAAAATATAGGTTTAGTTTTTCTACTTTTGGTTTAAAAGAACACTCACAGAAAAGTGGCACTAGCCTACATATCGAGCCCTAACCGCCAAAATAACGTAAGCGACACTTTTTTAAAAATTTTATTTTTGAGGCAGAAATATTCCTAGAGCATCTAGATGCATTTCCGCATCAAAAAGAAAATTTTGAAAGAAATGTCGCTTACGTTATTTTGGCGGTTAGGGCTCGAAATGTAGATGGGTTTACATTAAAGCATAGAAAGACGGCAGCGATCAACTGGTTAAATCGGAATTACCTCAGGAATTATCTGCAGTTGATCCAAATTATGTCCTACAGAAATATAAATTCGGTTCAAGGGAATTTTCGATGACAACACTGGAAAAAAACATTGTCTTTTGTACAAGTAAGCAAACAAAGCGAGCGGATTTGTCGTGCACGTTAGCCGAGTGGTTAGAACTGCGGACTACATGTCTGTAGGACCCACGGTCGATTTGTTTTACATTAATTATTTCATTATTAAAATTTTGAGTAATTAATTTTATGAAATAAATTCACAGCATTTATAATTTAATTAAAAAATAATAATAATAATAAGAAATTAATGAACTAAACAAATTTTGAAGTAGATTGATAAGTCTGTTTGCAGAGGTATATATGTAACTTACTACAATATAAATGCAGCCGCTTGGGTGAAGCAAGCGAATACAGAGCATTTCAATGCCGTTCATTTCAGATAGTTAGATTTCCTCAGCGGCGAAATTCGTTTTAATAGCAATCAAAACGCCCCCACCTCTTCTGTCCAAGCGATGACTTCTAAAGACTTCCTACTTATTACACAAAACTTCGGATTTGAGTACAGTTGGCTTAGTTTCGTATTTAGCCCCCTTATGTTTTGGTAATAAATAAGTATCGATGTCTGAATCATTAACTAGTTTTTTGGACCAGAAGCCGGATCGGGTATACGTGCCACGTTCGAGGCTTGCGTTCGATGCTTAAATTCGAACTCGCGCACAAGTTCACCTCTAGGCCAAAAGGATTCATGTAATATTTTTTCGAAGCAGTCTTCGGATATATCTATTTTTTAAGAAGATATACATCGATCGTAAGCATGGTTGAATTTACGAATATTTAAACTACTAGACTTTAATCTTGAAAATGTAGAAACAAACGCAGACTTCAATGAAGGAACCACAACCTAATGCCTTGGAACCGGACCAGGTGAATGGGAATCAGATACAGACATTGTAGTAGACCTGGTACTTACGCCTGAGGAGCTAGTTTGTTTAGGCAATTGCAAACATGGATTCGTAAACGTAATTAATTCCTTATTCGAATCAGGAGTAGGAATAGGTTTGGGTAACGGATTTGCATTTATTGCAATGGGATTTAAAGCGGTCCTTGCAGCTCCATGCTTGCGTTTTTTAGTATCGAAAATTTCTTAAAACCAAACACATTTGAGCAATGGCACCGGCCATTAAATTCCCTTTGTTGGATGTGTAGCTAAAATTTTTAAGATAATTATTATAGTAGATATTGTTAGTTCGCTTTGTAAACGAATTTTACAATCCTCTTTACTTTTTATGCACACAAATAAAAAATTTTCAATATTCTTAAGTTTTTTCCTGCTTCGATCATGCAACATTCGATTATTTTTTATTCTTCCAATTAAACTCATAAGTTCTGTAGGGTTTGTTCTTAAAATGAATGCTCTACAGAGGCCTGAAGGCAGCATGAAATACGAAGAGTCATACACATTAAGTGAGCGAGAAAAAGAAATAAAGGTACATAAATAAAAACACTAAAGAACTAGTAGATGCATGTATATATGCATAGATATTTATATGTTCGCATGTATATGCATACATATGTAAAACCAGTATACCTGGTATGTATAATATAATAGTTGAAAAGAAAACTATAATAGAAGGAGAGAGAGAGAACGATCTTGAGCAAAAAATTCACTATTCCTATATGAAGCAAAGAAAATTACGGAGCACGCAACGAAAACAGTCGAAAGCTGCCAGTAAAGAGAAATAGCTCAAAGATCTCAATTATTAAATTCGCTCAAGTGAATATAAAGTAATTCTCAAACGATAACAAAATCTCCCATAAAGAAAAGAGTAAAATGCAAATAAATACCAATCAGCTGGTCATATCATGGAGCAGCTGATCAGTGTTAAATACTGTGGATACTAATAGCTTACCCTACAAGAATTGTGTGATGGAAACTAACACATTCTCATTTATCTTACTAACACATTTGCAAATTTTGCGTTGGTTAAAAAGAGACCAATATATAAGGCCATAAGTTGGAAGAAGACGGAAGATCATATGTACACAAATGTTTACATCAGATTTTTCACACTGCCCTTTAGAATGTGATAGAAACTTGTAGGTAGCCAGTGACAGAAATCTCTATCAGCCTTGCCAGTCAAATGATTTGTCAAATGATGGTCACTGTTCTTGCAGGGTTAGTCATTGAGAGAGGCACAGAAACAGCCATATACAGCTAAAGTTACTCAAATACTCTTTCAGGTGCTATCTACTCTTTTTCTCTTTCTAGAAGCCAATTAATAAAAATGTTCATTATGCTGAGTAATAAATCTCTTTATATATAAATGAGTTTCGGTTATGACAAGTGAGTGATAGCTAAGGTGATCATTTTGAGTTACTAAATGAGCGCAAAGAAATGGCACATATAATTTATTTCATATATCACTGCTTATTTGTGCCATTTTAGAAGCAAAGTTTATTGAAAAAATAAAGCATTTTTTACTAACCACCCCTTTACACCTTTTGCTAACAAGTTTAACAGCGCAGAAAATTTAACTTCTGCTGAATTTTCGTTTATAAAAGTAACTAAAAATATACTAAAGCCGCTTGAGGAAGATCATCAGAAGTTTTGACCTCAAATTTGATTCAGAGCTGGGTTCAATGTACGATTAAAATGTTTTTTTTTCCAAATCACATTTTCATTATTATTTATAATTTGTGTTTATTAAATTGAAACCAATATGTAGCTCTCAAATAAATATGCATGTATGTATGTATCTAACTACCACCAGCTGATTAAGCACTCACGCAGCAAACGATCATCTGTTTAATTTTTGCAAGTGTTATTTAGTCTCGTTCCGTGTAAGAGCGCTGGAGGTAAATTAAGAGACATAAGCTCAACAAATGGCTCAAGAGCAACGAGTTGTTTTCGTTCACAGAGAAATTTACGATCCTCACTCTTTGAGTGGATCAGGTTGAGACAGTATCAGCCCAGTTGCTCAATAGCTTTAAAAGAAAAATTTAAGGAAGAGTAGAAAGAGCTTAAAACCTCAAAACGATATTCTTTAAATTCTCATATGCAAAGATATAAATATATGTACATACTACATATTTACATAAATCTGAATATACATACATATGTATATATGTTTGCACATACATACATACATTTGTAAAAGGCAACCAAAGTAATATACCTATGTATGTAATGAAGAAAATGAGGTAGATTTTTGAATTACCTAAAAGGAAATTAAATGTAATAAATTATTAAATTGGTTCTAGGTGAGTGATATTTAGAAAAAAAAAATCGAAATAGTATTTTTTTTGCGAATAACCAATAACAGGGTTAAGAGAAAAGAATAAACTGAAAAAATTTAAAGTTTGTAAATGATTTAAAATTCCATAGAGTTCATTCGGTTTATTTTTTAGCGTTTTAGGCAACTCTCAAAAAAAAAAAACAATATATTAAAAGGATGCTGGCATGAAAGTGCTTCTAATGCGAATGTCAGACGAGTGTAAAGTTCAGAACAGATCTGATGGCAGACCAAGTGTAGGTTTCGGGACTCAATGGTCAAGCAAGGTAATTTTTCAATGGCGTCCTAGTCGAAATTCTAAGTAGAAAGGTCTCAACGCGCAGATTTCGCCATTTTTATTGGTGCTTCCGAATTGTACATACAGGTACGCTGGCGATTGCGATGGATTATGTTTATACGGATAAGCTGCTGGCATATAAAAAATCTCACTATGCACTCTGGCTGAAATAAGCGTTTTCTGTGGCCAAAAATTAACTTATGCAGCTAGCGCTCAAAATCGTGTACACATGCTTCTTAGAACCTTAAAAGTCGTTCATTTGAAAATCAGCGAAATCGACCCGTAACCACGCCCACCGCTCATATACCGGGTGTACCAGACCTCCCGTCCAGCCCTGCTGAAATGGAGGAAAAGGTTTTTATTGGAAAACTACCAAGTCGGGGATACTCTATATTTTGGTCGTATTACCGACTTTCGGTTTCGACCGGAAGAGGGTTAAACAGACCGGAAGTCCATTCCAGTGAAACGTGTCAGACAGAGTTTCATATTTTTGTCCGCAGAATCTGAATTTGTGGTATTTTCCATTAATTTTTTGATTTTTAATATATTTTTTATACCATTTAATTTTTAGAAACTTATGTTATCTTTTTTTCCATTTCACAAGTTTTTGTTATGTTTCACCTGAGTGTAATCAAATCTTGAAATCAATTTTTAATCAACTTCCCGATGGGCTGGTGACTTGTAACTTTAAGCTTAGCTCGGAACCCGATGACAATGTGAATTAATCCGCTTGGTGGCGTTTGTTTGGAGATATTTGAATATCCCATATTGTGGTACGATATTCATATCCTAAATGTATAGTACTTACAGGTGGCGCAGTAGACGAGATATTTGGAAAATCGGTATATATGATCCGATTTGATTTATATTTAGAACGTATATTATTTAAACGGAAAGAAATAACTCCACAAAAAGTTTTGCCATTAGGTGGTGCAGGGTCAAATTTTTTAATAATCACTAAAAAAAGTTTGGCTTCAAAAATTTCTTTTATAATTACTAGAATGAAAAATGACACTGGACCAACTGAACTCACCAAACCAAACTTGACAAGAGATGACGGAAAATCATTCCACAACGCATTAATTTATTTTATTTAAGTGTCTTTTAATTATTAGATTAGATTTTGTTTTCATTGAATTTTTAGAATATTTTTTTATTTATGTCTTTATTTTTAATTTAATATAATTTTTCCTTTTTTTAACTTAATTTTGTTTTAAATATTAGATTTTATTATTAAAAAAAAATTTTTTAATTTCATTTAATATTTAGGAACTTATTTTTATTAATCAACTTCACAAAAAGGAATATTTTTTTGTATGTATGTTACCGCATAACTTTGGACCACGTTAACCGATTTCTATAATTCTGTTACCACACAGGTAGTCCCATACTAATTTGGTTTAAATCCGATCATTGGATCATGAAGAAATCAACGATAATCTTAAATTTTTATACGAGTATTGATGTCGGTTTTGTTTTTTGCTTAAAAATTACTTGTTTAATTTATATTTTTTTATTATTTTTTGTTCTAATTCCATTTTGTTTTGATTTTTAGACTTTGGTTTGAAAATATTTTTTTTTACGTTCATTTAGTTTTTAGAAGCTTGTTATTATTAATTTCTTATTTTAATTTTTTTTTTAATATAATTTTTTTGGGTATTAGGTTTTATCTATTGTTTTAAACAGGAAATATATTTGTTTTCACTTCATTTAATATTTAGGTATGTATTTATTTAATTTTTTTTGTCTTTTAATTTGACTTTCTTTTAATTTTTAGTTTTTTTGTTTTAAAAAGAAAAAAAAAAATTTTTATATTATTTTATTTCTAGAAAACTGATTGCTAAAAGACAAACCGAATAACGCTAAGGCCTTCTCGTTAGCAGATCTTTCAATTACTTTTTCGAAAGACAGAAATAGCTTTTAACACAGTTGCCAGAATGGAACAATGTTTTTTGAAAGACTTTTGTCTTTTGAAAGGCTGCGGTGAGTTGAAAGGTAGTTGCCAGAATCGCGCTGAAAATATAATATTATATATAGCAGACTACGATTTCATCATATCTGTATATTCTTTGACAGCACAAATGCATTAGTTAAAAATCTAAATCACTAAAATTTACCCACCATTTTCAGATTGCATTCCGAACAAAGCATTTGCATTGCAATTTTATAAAATTTCAAATTACATATATGTATAGGTAATAGTGTAGGCCTTACGCTATGTTTAGTTTTGATGTACCCACGAAGGCCAACGCATTCATGTGAACTCGTCAAATTCTACAATTTCTAAATTTGGTACGAAACCGCCTCCCTTCCCAATGTATGTATTACATATTTTGCCTCCTCAACGCTCGCTTTATCCACATTTGGCTTAGTATTTTTTGCAGCTTCACGCTCATGTTGCTATGTGATTTGCAATTTCAAGGTAGAGAGAAATTTTCATAGCATTTCGCAAACAATGGCATTTGCAATTAATTTCACTTATTTTATGGTAATGACAAATTTTGCAACAGCAATTCACCTATGCACATCGAGGGGAAAGCTGATCAAAATTGGCAGCAACACAGAGGGCAGGCAGCGCGTGTACTACTATGGCAGCCAATCAATCGACTCTACTGACGTACATTAAATATTGAAAGATTTACGATTGCAGTGAAGACAAGGAGCTTCAAAAGAATCTTTAATTAGAAACAGCAATTGAACGAAGAAAACAGTGAGGTAATCAAGGTGATGTGCAGGTAAAACGGAAGTGTTTACGAGCCAAATGTGGACAGAAGGAACCAGCTTAGTGAACTGCTCAATCCAAAGCGCTATTGAGCAATGCACAAAGCAAAAAAGCTGCTTTGTATTAGTCATCTGCAATGAGTTGGAAATTACCTGCACCACCATTGACGGCAGTGTGTAGGTTTTTAATTATTTCCTGCAAAACAAAAATTAAAATTTCTGATTTCGAAAAATATCAAAAAAAATAATGTTTCTGTCTCTGCTGTTGTGGCTAGTTGCATGCAACAGTAAATTGTAAATAGATATGTATGGAATAGTCGTGCGCTTGGATGCAGTGCACAGAAACCAACCTTGAACTGTGTTGTAAAACGTGAAATAACCAACAAGAAACAACAGCAACAACAACAAAAAAGAACACAATAAAGCAACGGCAACAACAACAACCAAAACAGCAATAACAACAGTAACAGCATCATCAACAATTAGCACATAGTGTGAGGCAAAGTGCAGTGACTATAATAAAATAATAATAATAATACGTACATACAAGTGCAACAACAACTGCCAAAGCCAACATGGCTAGCGAGTATGTTACACCACGTAATGCATTATTTATAACATAAAATTAAATGCTAATTAAAGAAGAACACGAAACTCAGCAAAGCCAAGTTGCAATGGGTTGCGCCAGCGGCAAAGCCTAAATGCATGCAGAAGCCCAGCAAAAACTTTGATTCTTTGGTAAGCGCTTACTTTTGTATTGATGGAGTAACGCATTACAATTCGCCGCAAGACAAATTTTTTCACTCCACCTGTAATGCAGTGGGAAAGCATTTTTACATTCTCTCGCTTACCTCCAATGACATGCCCAGGTTAAAGTAATCTGTTTTGTAAACTAGAGGGTAAGTGGTGAATCTCGATTGGGAAGCACTTTTCGAAATACACCACATACTTTCTAGTTTACAAAACACATAACTTTAAGCTGGGCATGTCATTGGAGGTAAGCGAGAAAATGTAAAAATGCTTTCCCATTGCATTACCAGTAATGCAGTAGGTAAACGAGAAAGTGAAAAATTTTGTCTTGAGGCGAATTGTAATGCCCTACTCCATCGATACAAATAGTAAGCGCTTACTAACACCAGAAAAGTTTTTGCTGGGAGCATTCATACAAATATCGGTAAGCTCAATGAGCTATAATGAGCTAATAGCTTACCTAAAAAGCTGTACATACATATGTACATATGTCGAAATGGCCAACCGACTGACGGTCAGAATGAGGGAGCGCTCGTCCAACTGACAGCCAGACATAACTGCCTGCACTTGTCAGTTTATTGGTGAAAATAAACAGTACCTCTATGTTTGTACTTAATAACATGCATTTACAAGTAGATATGTACATACATACAAACTCGCTTACCCATTCACATGCTTTGGCAACGTTGGCTAAATAATAACAATAAGTTTGTATGTTCAAAAAGAAAAAATTCTAAAAAAAATCACACACATCAGAATTGGCAAGTCAGAACGATTAATGTTGTGTTATGCAGCACAAATTTGCTTAAGCCAAACGAGAAATGTTAGACAAATTGGCAGATATTTCTTTTTGATATGGCTTTATATCGGCCATATATGTACGTAGTTCAACAGCTGGAACTTAGCAGTTTTTTTCAATAAGCAAGAGAATTTTGATAGGAAAGTAAAAAAAAAAATAATAATATTCTGTCCAAACACATTTTTTAAGTATGTATACATATATACTTATATATGTATATCAGACTGGCTATAATCAGTATAGGACAGACATCAATTAGAGGATCCAGTATAAGAGACGTAGCCCAATTTGCACCACCCTACTAACAGACCAAAAACTTGAGTTCGTGTAGTGCCTACGCGAAGATGAAGTGAAGCTTCTTAGAAAAACTTCTTTAAAGGGCAGTCTAGACTCTAGACCAACCTTTCCTTGATGTACGTATGCTGAGCTCCTGTTAGACAATCACGAGAAATCCTGTTCCTAATGTACAGTTCAATATGTCTCTCTAAGGTTTTGTACAACAACGAAAAGAGACTGTTTGGACTGAATCCCTTGCGAGAGATGTGAGAATTGTTGGAGGTCTTCCGCATACACGTTAACTTGACCAGCGCAACGCAGCTAGCATGGATCCGGCTAACCCTTTACAATTTTTGCAATAGGGAAAGTGTAATCTCACTCGCATCTCGCTCGCACATGGAATGCTCTATTTTTTCTGCTCTCGACCCAAACCAAAAAACGGTTGTAGTGCCAAATGAGAAGAATCTGAAATTGGTATAAAATAATAAAAATTTTGTTTTGAAGGGAGGCATTTTCTGGCATACAATAACCGCAGAGTTTAATGGCGTTTTTTTTCGCGAAAAAAATGTCACCTTCTTATATGGCAACATTATCAGGGTGCAACATTTATATGCATGTGAAGATACTGAGAAAACGCTATAATATACATATTTTCTTCAAGCTTAAAACAAACATTTTTCTTTAAGCTTAAATGCTAGCAATTTGCGATAAATGCTGGTGGTGTGATGGCGACGATGAAATCATACTCATTTGTAGGTATAGGTAGTTGAAAACATGAAAAATAAAGTGGTAGTAAAAAATAGCAAATAACAGAAGCCTCTGTGAACGGTATTCATATGTAATCAAGCAGCAATTGTGCATAAGACCTACATACATACACATATGCCTATGTGTGTGTGTGTGTTTTACTTCAAATTTAAATGTAGAATAGAGCTATAGCTTAAATACCCAACACGCTCTAGGATCGTCGACTCGATGGCTAGCTGGCCGACTGACTAGTCATTCTAGCCAAACGTAAACAGGCCAGACACGCTGACGGCATCGGTATTAGCACGCAGCGTTTACCAACAGGCGTTGAAGTGGACAGGTGGTGGTGTTGGTGACCGTCGAGGTGCCTAACCTGACAGCCTGGCTAACAGTGATAGGTGAGCGAGCGCAGGAGTGGGATGCAGAGGACAGGCGTTTGCACATACATACATACTTAAGTAGTATAATTATCGTTAAGCAAAAAAAAAGTATTGTATAGCTATAGCTAGTGCTCCGACTTCGCTGGCATGACTTTGATGTGGTGATTATTGTTGGTGCTGCGGTTGCAGTAGTTGTTGTTGCAACGATTATTCTTACTTAACGTGCTGTTGTGGATGGTTAAATGTATCAATCGATTCGTTACGAACGCAATGAATAGTCAATTTGATAGTTAGGAGTCCCCATAAGAACGAGCGTACAGATGTACATATGCAAGTGTGTGTGTGTGTGTGTGTGTGAGTGTATGCGCGCAATCGATCGAACGATCACTCAAGCGATACGCCTCTATACCCCCGCCACCGTCACCTTAATCGCAAACGCTCAACCAACCAACACAATCGGTTTAGCTTGATTGATCGTGCCAAACGGTGAGTTAACAAACAAATAAATTAACGAATCAACGAAAAATGAGCTGGTGATCGTACGTTGCGACTGACGTACATATGTATGAACGTACGGTCAAACGGATGGGCGGACGTACGAATGGATTGTACGCTTGATTGAGCTGACAGACATACAGGCAGACCAACGCAGTCGATTGCCATCACAAAAATAAGAACACAAACAAAGAATGGACAGGAAAATTTAGCAAAAAGTCGTACTTGCCGTAGATCATATGATTGATGATTAGTCATCGTTTCGAAAAGGCAAAAGCAAATAAAATAAAAATATAAATAAAGAACTGTTTTCATGTTATTATTGTTCTGATTACTTTTCGAAGGTAATGTCGTGGCTTTTATCGTAGTTTGAGTTCTTAGTTGGCACTTTTTTGTTTTTGTTTTTCTGATGTGTTGAAGGTTCATTTTACACAACTTCGACTTTTTGTTGTTGTTTTTTTATTTGACTTTAATTACTATGCTTCTTGAGTAAATCGACCACGATAGGTTTGAGAATCATGCCGCGATGGTGTGATAGTTTTGGAAAAAAAATTAAAATTTCAAGTGGATCGATTCACGCTTGAAAATATTATGCAAACAATTTTTGTGTTTGAAGATTTTAAACGCTTTTTCCAGTATAAGGAAGCACCACTACTGAAAAAAATTGTTGATAGATTTCAAAGTGATTCCGTATCTTTTTATGTTTTTCAAAACCGTTTGTATAATTAAATATCAAAAATCAGTCAATCATACATATATATTTTCAATCAAACTGTCCAAACATCAATAGTACTCATCCGAATTGATTGTTCGATTATTTGATATGTATGAGTTCAAGAAATATCACACCTTTTCAAAGTTATGCTTGTGAAGTCTTTTCAAAATAGGATCGTTTTCAGTGCCGGATCCAGCGGGGGGGTTTTGGGGGTTGAACTACGTGTCAGTCAGTGGCGGACCCACGGGGGTGTTTTAATATGGCGCATATGTATGTATAATATGGCGTCTGTACTGTGGCTAAAGGCAAACTACAGAACCAAATTGTGGGAAAGTAAAAAAAAAATATTATCCGCCCTCTTCGGCTCTTTGTGGGGATGATTAGTTGCCATTGCCTAATGGAAACCCCTGCAAGTAGAAAAAGCTTTCCAGCTAATGGAAACTTTGCCAAGTATCGAGATGACGAAGAAAACGAGTTAAACAAGTGTTCCTTCGACCGGCTCTCGAAATCGAGCTTAGGAAAGATGTTCGATTTGAATCGATTTATATATGTACATACTATATATGTTAATACCAGGTGAAAGGCAATCATTGACAACTAGCCAAAACTATATCATAACAAGCTACCTGGGTCTAAGTGCGTCGCCGTCTTGGATCTGGAAATAGTTAGACACATTTTCACAACTAACGACAAGCTCAGCACTTTTAGAACACTGCTTTCCCATCCGAAATAAGAGAGATGGAACCATCTGGTTTATTCAAGGGAGTTTTGTAATCCTTTACTCTGAAATCCATGCTATAATTCAAATTGGATTGACTCCAATTTAAAAAACTTCCTAGGTTATCTTATGAAGGCCCGCATGAAGGCCTCGTACTTCCATTCGGAGGCAGATTTGCCGATTGATTGCTGTGAGTTCCAGGAGGAGGCACATCCTTCTAATCGAGGTAAATCTATAATGTCAGTATAAAGTTTGTCAAACCATTTACCATCCCGGATGAGGCCGCGGATGTTCGATATTTGCACCTTCGCTATCTCCCCAAAGCTATTGAAAACCCGTGATCTCAAATGGTTGAGGCACCTTGCCTGGAGAGTTGGGCAATGACATAAGAAGTGGTGAATCGGATCCTCTTCATCCTCATCCCTACAACTTTTGCAGAGGGAGCTTGTTGGTATAGGCCAGAGGTTCCGAATCTTATTTTTCTCGTAGACCCCTTTCCAATCCGAATCTAGGTAAATCGATGATAAACAAACAAGCAAGGAAGAAGCTCAAGAAGTGTTCCACTGTCTCATCCTCTTCAAAGCAGGATGGGCAAATGGAGTTGTCAGTGAGAGGAAAAAACTACATAGAGTGCTATAACTGGTTGAGGATCTAGGAATACCGGGTCTAAGTCAGATGTCTCACTTCGAGGCGCTCCCGAGTTGCCCGGCACCCAGAGTAAAGCAAGCTCGTTATCTTTATCAACATAATTTAGTTGAGACTTGCATTGCGGAGAGGGCTGGCCAATGCATTTAGTGCAGCTTCCCCTCCACCTATTCTCCACCACTTAGTCTATGGCTTTGGCTATGGATTGCAAATACCCCAGCCTGGAAGGCCGAAGCATATTCCCCAAGATAAAAAGTGAAGCTTATCCCCATTAACTTCGAAAAATACTCCAGATCCTGACCCTGAGTCAGTTTTGGAGACATCAGTGAAGATTCGACAATGTACGAGTGCGGGCTCAGTGCTGGAATTAAACCAGAATTCCCCCTTAGGGAACTCCAAAATCTCTTCAAGAAAGGTAATGGTGGCGTACTATCCTGCAGCATTGAAAAACACAAGTGCTCAAAAATCTGCCTCCGGCAATTTCCGCCTCGCCTCACTCAGTGTTATACCAACATCCGTTTCTTTTTAGTCTGCAGGTGGCCTTTAAGGCTTCCCCACGTAAGACGACACAAAGTGACGTTCACGTTCACATAACTCAAAAAAATTATAGTTTAATAAATAGGCTATGAAGGAACCATTTTGGTTCTTTACTATCGCAACCAGATGGATTTTCGTGGACCCCCATATTTTTTTCACGCCAACGTAGACCCCTGTCGAGTTTCTCGTGGACCCCTGGGGGTCCATCTGGACCACTTTGGGAAGCACTGGTACCCGCCATCGATGGAGCATTGGTGCTATATATAGCACTGTGCGCTGTGCTGACACTGGTAAAAGTCGTAACTGTAGATTTGTTTAGTGTCAATAGTTCCTCAGTACGACTCTTATTGAGTTTCGGTCACAAGGATCTTGAGACCTCACAATCGTCCCGATTGATCCAAAGGTCATTGGATACTGCATTCTTCAATCCCCTTAGCAGAAAAGAAATTGGTGGCAGTAGGGATTTGTCCGCTTCGCTGACTTGCATTTCCGAGCCGTGTCTAGCCATCTCATCGGCTATTTTATTTCTTTCTATATTGCTATGTCCAGGAACCCAGCAGAGAGTGGCTTTGACGTGACTAACCAGCGTTGAAGCCAGCGTTGCACGGCATTTGCAAACTGATTTCGACTTTACCACCCTGGAGGGTAATGTTTTCAATGCCGCCTGGCTGTCAACGTATATAGTGACGTTCCCTGACAGGTACTTACTATCCCGTATAAAACAAGTCGCCTTCTCTATGGCAAATGTGTTTTTTGAAGGTCCTTGGAGTACAGACCTGAGCCGACTCCTTTTTCCATCTTAGAGCCATCGGTGTAGATGGATTTCTCGACCGGAGGTCACCTTCCCAATATTATTCCCTGGTTGGAAATTGTATGGGAATCTTAAAACTAGAGTCCCAGTCTTAAATTCATTAATCGTCAGGTTTTCATTGGAAATGAAATTATAGTTTCTAGTTCCACTAGGCCTTACTAATTCTATTCTAATAAAAAAAGGGTAAGAACAATTTTATTTTATGCACAGGTTTTTATGAAAATATCTGTCTGGCACATCTGCAGATCCTTACTTTATCGGGAAATATATTTGATGTTAATAGGTAAGTTTGTTATTTAGTAAATCATAGAGGTAACCATTTTTAACGGACTTCAAAAAAAGGTTTTTTATGTACGTTACAGCATAATTTTGCACCACGTGAACAGATAATTCTTTTTTATCGGAAAGATGGTAACTCAAGAGTGGTCACCATAATGGTCAATTTGTATGGATAGATTTTTTCGACATCATTCCTAGCAGATTCGATTTCTTTATAGAATTCTAAGAAAAAAATTCCTCCAAACCATAGCTCTAAAGTCAATTTCGAGCCTTCGCAATTTTAAAAGAAAATATCTTTAATTGATGCTAAGTTAATATGCAGATTAATATGTACTTAAGTGTTACGAATGTTTTTTTTTAAATACAAGTTTGTATTTGGGAGTTTTTTGATACGAAGGATTAATTTTTGGTATCTATTGCTTAATTAAAGAACAATAATTCGCATAAAGCTTAAAATTGGTACGAATGTTATATGTTATAAATGCAATGTGCAACACGATCAGAGAGAACTTTTACTTTGTGCGACTCCCTATAAAATCTATATAGTAAGCTTTAAAAACGCTTATCCCGCGGTTATGTTTTTGCCGGCACTTATTTAGGAACAAGCAGAGATAAGTTTGGTAGGGTGTTTTTCTAAGCATCATTATCAGTTTTAAGTAGCAATCGGCATTTAATTTGAGAAAGGGCGGTCACTTAACTGAGCTTTATCTAGCCATTTTGAGGGATCGTAAATTTTAATCAATTACAATTATTCATTGCTTTCACCAACTGAATATTATATTTACACAGATACATTGTAAATATATGCCTTATAAGACAGCATTTGACTTTAATTATGCCGCATTGATGACCTTTTTACATTTTTTTTATAGCATATACATACATATGTATACAGACATTTGCATAGCAATAAAAATAAATACTTACCTATGTATGTATTTATGCATGTGTGCCTTCCTTTGTTAAAAGGCACTTTGTTTTGGTATCTTACAGCTGTGTAAATATTTTGAATCAATGCCATAAATCTATATATCATTTTATATATTTATGTATGTATGTGCTTATGTGCATATATTAACATTCAACAAGTCTATGTCAATAAGAAGGGCTTTTGAGTGTGCAATCATATTTACTTTTGAATATTAAATTTTTTCATTTTTTTTATTTTTTATTTGTTTATGCGAGTGGGAGTAAGCAAAGGGGTTGTTTGTAGTGCACTTAAGAAAATTATATATACTTAAATATCTCTGTAAATATTCATAGGCCTATCAACAAGTATACATATACATACATATATGCATATTTAAATAAGCATATATGTAAGTAAATGTTAGTATATAATATTTACTTCTACTTCACAAAGGTTCAGGTAGAAACACATGGCAAGCTTGGGTATGGCAGCTTACATAAAAAAAAATGTTTTTTTTTTTTTTTGTAAACCACCGAAAGAGCAAAACTGTGAATCGAGAAAAAATTGTGTTAGTGATTTAGCTTAATTAACCGGCAGCAGATAATTTTAGTGGTCAAACAAAATAAACTACTGCATAAATTGCCATTTCAGCTTGACAAAATTTAATTAAACAAAAAAGCAGCTGCATCAAATTAAGAACAAATATTAATTAAACCAGCTTTCAATTAAACAAATTTCAAAATAATAACCAAATGACCCCAAAAAAAGTGGCAAAAGCGACCAAACAACACAAATAAGTATTCGAGTAAGACCAGTTGCTAAGTGCAAAGTTGTTCATTTAATTTTGCAACTCTTATTTTGCAATTAAATATTCCCCCATGTTTTCACTGCAATTGTGAGTGTCACCGCAGAGTCAGGCGCTAGCAACTCGCTGTAATAAATGGAAAATTTCCACTTAAATTCGCAACGCCAACAACATAGGCCAGCAACTAGCAGCTAACAGGCAACAACAACAGTTGTAGAAACACACAAAAATCTGTGTTGTCGACTCGACGCTGAGGGAGAAATTATTGTTATTATTTTTGTTGGAAAAAAAGTAACTAAAATAAAATCAAATGAAGCCCGCAATAGCAACTGCAGCAGCGACAACATCACGCCACACATACATACATACATACATATGTACGTACCGGCAGCGAGTCTCAGAGAAAAGATGAATGCAGCAACTATAATTAGTTGCATGCATTTTATAGCCAAGTCATCAAGCCACCATCGCTGATTTGCCAACTCAGGCAATGCCATCCATGCCACATGTACCGCAGCGCGCCGTCGTCGAGGTGAAAAGCCAATTTCAGCTGAAATAGTGCGCGCACTGGGCGAGGCAGAGTTGAAGGGAGGTGATGGCACCAGTGTTGCCACAAAAATTTACCAAAATCCTCAAAAAAAAAAAATGAAAAATCTTCAAAATCCGAACAAATTGCTTAACATTTTCTTAATAACTATTTACGGGTACTTAGCATAAAATTTAATTACATTCTCCAATTAAATTGGGACATTTGTTCTTGCGGTTCAAAGTGTCACCGTTATTTTTTATGCCTTGGTTTGTATATAATATTTCTGGAACTATATCAGTGCTCAATCTGGTCCTCAAGTCAGTCCTACACATTTTTAAACTACTAAATATACGTTCTACAGAAGCATTAGAAAAGGGCTATATTAGTAATGCAGATATAATTTTTTTAATTGGGAAACTTATATGAACCTGACGAATCTTTTAATTCAAAAACTTTGTTTCCTATAATTTTCTGGATCTAATGAAAAATCAATATGAATATCCTTATGATCGAACCACGCGTGTTCTCTCCATTCGTTATCGAGATTTTGCAAGTCCAAAATAAGTTGAAAATATAACGATGCAATGAAAAAAAATATTTAATTTTTAATATTTAATTGAATATTTAACAACAAATGCAGATGTGCTTAAGAGCGAAAAACACCACACATGCGGCTTGACAAAACAAGCGAAATATACCTTTGCTTAAACCTATTTATATATGTTGTGTATGGGGGTATTGACCAACCATTTGAGGGAAATGTCATATATTCATAATTTTTTGATTTTCTGGCCGCGATGTTGACGTTTGATCAAACCGCTTACGTCGTGAATGATAAAATCGCCTCAATCGCAACGGAATTTTTATCGAATGAGGACGCAAGAGAGAAAAATCGAAGAAAACCAAACCCTATTACATTGTGAATCGGAAGAAAACTAAAATTCTTTGCTTGAACGAGTCATATTTGCATGGTATATGGCGAAATGGGAAAAGTAGGTTTGAAGAATGTTTGACAAGCGGCTAGTGTGGTGTATTTCGCTCTTTATAAAACTTCGGAAAGTTTTTTGTTCAAAAATTTGCAGAGCGATTTAATAACACTCTTGTGTAAAACATGGTTGCATTTGTTATCTGCAAATATATCGAGAGAAAATCCCTCAAAATAAAAATCCTCAAAAAATACTCAAGCGCATCTGAAATTCCTCACGTTTTGAGGAATTACTCACAAAGTGGCAACACTGCGTGGCACCGCATAGCAACAGCTGACAATTGAATGCGAGCGTCGCAGCAACTATCAGAGGACAATAGCTGTGGAGTAGCAGCGGCAGCGACAGAAGTGGCAGCAGTTACTGCAGCGGCAACAATTAGCCGCCTTAATGACTTGATATGTATGTCTACGGTCGTTGTTTTTCTCCATCTATCTGACTATTCTTCTGCTTCTTCGTTTTTTAGTGCGCACTCATTGGTTTTTGGATCTTTTCTTTTTTTTTGGATTGCTGTAGTCAAAGCGTACTACCGTCATGCATATGATGACTACCGTTAGTCTGTGTACGAAATAGCGGCAAGACAATGGAGCCAACCGACATGCCCCCGAAACGGAATCGCTGCTGTAACAAACACAACTACAACAACAGGCATGTATAGGCATAGGTATATGTAACTACTGTAGGCAGTGATGGTAGTCATTTCAAACGACAAACTGCAGCACACAAACTTGCAATGATTGAGCTTCGTCAAAGACTCAGCAAGCCCAGCAAGCCCAGGTTGCTGGTTGGCCGCTCAGTCGGTTTGGGCTAATTGGCCCAGAAGTTCAAGCACGAGATAGTTTTGTGCAAAATTGGCGTGTATGTGTGGCGCACTGTGTTCTGGTGGAGAGAAAGTCACGAGAGTTATTTGTGTGTTCAAAGAATATTGCTAGTATTTTAGGACTTCATAGATCGTTAAGTGCTTCAAACAAATCCAGCATTACGTAAGGTTAAGTTGGGCGTCAGTCCTATGTAGACTCACTTAGACGTAGGGTCCTTTGTGATACCGCATGGGGTTTTCATTTATCCCCGTTCCCCTATAAACCACTTGTTGCTAGAATAGGGTTCTAACAATCATCGCTTTGGAGTTATCGAGATCGTTGCAGAAATAAATGCCTAGAGATGATATTTTGCTGGGATAGTTCCTCTCAGAGGACTTCAGGATTCATTGCGAACCGAGTCCACAGTCGTTGAAGGCGATACTGCCTTTAAGAGAAATCACAGCTGGGGAGGGGACAGCGCAATTGGCTTGTGTGTGGGCATGGCCAGCAAAGCTTCCTGAAGGCAGAGTAGCAAAGTTTTCCATAGCGTCAAGTGCGCCACTAGAGGTGGAGAGGGTGTCATCTTTGAGTTGTCTTGAGACAGTGTCGGAGATGACAGTCTGCCCAACTCCCGAGGCTATCGAGGCATCACCACCATCCTGCCGGAGGACATGGATTGTATTGGTGCCCGTAAGATCGGTTTCGGACCTTGCTACCAGTTGGGTCAGGATTGAGCTAGGCCTGGCTTTGCCCCATGCTTGGCCCCAGAAGGGTTTTTTGCTAAAGATTGGCAGGACCGGCCCAATGGGTTAGGTAAGTTTTTCTCGCTTACCCGATGCGAACGAAATTTCCCCCATTTCCGAGTCGGTCGAGAAATCAAGGTTAAGAATTTCAAACGCACTCTTGGTATTGTGATTCTACTTCCGGAACAATTTCGTGCTAATTGAAATTTTTTTCTAATAGATTCGACAAATTTCAGTATGAATTTTTAGAAAAAATTTCCTATTAAACTTTTATATAATATAGTGTAAGTGTGAAATGGCTAGAAAATACCGCTGACTTTTAGCAATTTTCTTGTTGAAGTTGTCCGCATTTTTTCCATACAAATTATTTATGTTCGAAACATTTTTTTATATATGTAGACAAAAAGAGCAAAATCTTCAACAAAAAAAAAATATCATAAATCAAAGGTAGGTCCTAGCTACTTCAAACTTGCACTTTACTAAAACTAAGTAGGCTGCAAAACTGCATGCTCCAACTTTTTTTTAATAAATCCAATTGAAAAGCCCAAAACTTTGATGAAACTTTGTTAAATTTTCTTATAATAATAAACATTAAATAAACAAAATAAAAATAGCGTAAACTTGTTAAAATCTCGCGTCCCTACCACGAAGCCGCATTTTTGTAAAATATAGCAACCTAACCATAATTAACCCAATAGAAAGTGTTCATTATCATACATATTTAATTTTTTAAATTTTCCTAAATGTATGCTACCATATCCCTTCAACTCTGACACACTGTGCCGTAGCACAATTCTTATTTATTTCCACGGCATTTGAATTTCCCATTTTGTGGTTTTCCTTACATTTATGTATGTAGAAATCTACCTTCCCTACCGCTCCCAACGCTCACAGCACCACACATCTCGAAGCTTTAGCAGCTTTGTTTCGCAGAGTATTTGTACTTATTTTTTGCTCGTTATTTCTTCATTGCAGCGCTGTTGATGTTAGCATTGCTGTTGTTATAGTAGCTTGTGCCCATTTGTTGATTCAACATTTGCTGTCATTGCAGTTGTTGCTGTTGTTATTGCCTTAGTTGCCATGTAGTTTTCATGGCTTTCCAGCGAAATTATTTAGAACGTTTTCCTTGGTTGCGGCATGCCGGTTAGTGCAATTGTTATTGTTATACGTAGATATGCAGTTGATGGCTGTACATACATATATGGGCTGTAGTTGTTGTTGCTGTTGCTGTTGCTGATGTTGTTGTTATTCTCTTCTGGGTTTTTGTAAAAGTTCAGTGAAATGAACCCAACGAAGAAAAGTTTGCGACGGATAGGCGTACGGATGGTTAATTGCAATAGTTGATCGCTACACCAAGAAAGTATACAATAACAACAAAAACAATTGTAACAGTAACAATTAAGCCATGTTGCTGCTGCTAGCTCGTCGTTACTTGCGAACCGTAGGTGAAATGTGTGCCACACGAACGTTCACTCTGGTGGGAAGTGCAGGGAAGCGGAGCAGAGGCAGGCACCAACCAACCAACCAACCAACCAGCTAACCACCAGAGTTGGCCGAGATCAGCTGAAGATCAGCGCCCATAGCAACAATGATCGCTTGCGTTATGTGGCTTTGACAGTAGCAACAACACTTGCAAACAAACAACCACAAAAGCAAGGATGGTAAGAAGGCAGCAACAGATTACAATCAATGCAGTCAAGAGCTGCTGTGCCACTGTAATAACAAATCGGGCTAAAATGCCTAGAAGAAAATAAAGAAAAAAATATACATACATATGTATATGTATGTATGTAGTTACTAAGAGGCGTGTAAACGAGTCAGAGTAGAGAGAAGGGGGGGAAATTATAAAAATATGAATACAGTTTTCAAGCAAAAATGGCAATTTTCTGTAGACGCTGCACGTAATCACTTGCGGCGTTGGTGAACAGTTTTTCATATCTACAGACACAAATTTATGTATATACTTATGTAAAAACATAAGTAAGAAAATATATATATGCATATATGTATATACGAAAAGATAAATGCATTTGCAAGACGAAAAAAAGGAAAACAGTCAGAGGGCTTTTAGTGTGTTTCTCATGACGTCTGTGAGACAAAAAAGACACACAGTGGCAGTAGGTAGCAACACCGTAATCATTATCATCAACAACATGTCGTTGGCGCAGTAACATGATCAACAATAAGAGTAAAAAAAATAAAATAAAAACAAGAAAAAAATATTAAAAGAAAAACTGAAGTGGTAAAAAGCAGGTAAAATTAAAAAAAGTAGAAATACTCGTTATTACTCATTTTTTTTCCAAAGAAAATAAAAAGTCTACTAATTGATCTTAACAATAATTTGATATTGGGATTTCATCCCTTACAAAGGATTTGAAAGGGCTAATAAAAAAAATTTTAAAACCAATAGACCTCCATAAAATTTTGGTTTGCTTGGTATTCCAAAACACTATAGCTAAAAGTAATTTCTACAGTTAACCTTTCATGAAAGGAATTATAGCAGAGAACTTGTTTTTCTTATGATTTCAGAATTTTAATTTAAAATTTAAATAATTAATCACTTTTTGGTATTTTTAACTTATCTTTGAAAGTTCGGATTTTGGAGCCTTCTGCTGATTTACGGGACGTTCCGAATAACTTTTCGTTATTTTTAGGATTGTTGGGAACAGACAGCAATTTTGTGAGACCTTATTTGCTATATCAAAAGTTTTTGTTGCTCTTCCACACCTACTCGAGACATTCGTGGTATTTTATTTACGGAATTATTCGAGACTTTTTGAGATCTTTCTCGATTTTCCAGGACCTTTCGGGACTTCCCATGTTGGGGTGCTCCCCAACTTCTCTTTTTTTTGTGGTGTATTATGTTTTAGACAGGATATTTCGTCATCTTTTGAGATATTTTAGGTTACCAATGAAGTTTTCCTGATGCCGCACAGTGTTTTGACTATATGGAGGCAGGTGGAAGAAAGTTATGGTGTCCCCGCCTCTATACGAACCGTACATTAAAAAAAATATATATATTGGAATTGGCGCGATATCAACAAATCAGTTTAATTCTTTAAGTGTGATGGAATATTTATTTGAAGGTACTTATCATTTATTTGGTATTTCCTCTCTTTTTATCAAACAATTCGCTTGGAAATGTAGATGCTAAAAATTATTAGTAAAAATAAGTGGGAGTACCAGTTCGTCAGGTCTTGAAATGAGACGCATGTTTTAGCAAATTTCATGCTGTTTCCCAGCATATCATTTGACTTTTTCGACTTTGCAAATATATGTAATTTTCGACTTTCTTAATTTTTCGACTTTCAGTTTATTATTGCACAATTTCGCGAAAATGATTAAATGAAAAAATCACATCAAACATTGCGAGAAAACAAATATTTGCACCTATGTAATCTTTAAGTATAACCCTTGTTTTTCTGGAAGTAGAGAGCAGAAAACAAATATTAACCAAAATTTCATCACATTTACTGGGCAATTCTGAATAAGATAGTAAAAAGCCTTTCGTAAGAAAAATGAATGACAGATGGCAAGACAGTTCGAAAGACTTTTGTTATTCTAGCAAAAAAGTCTTTAAAAAAAGCTCTCTCATTCACCACTCGTGGTGAAAAGCTATTTTGAGAGAAAGCACGTTTATACCATTTAGACGCAACGGCCGAGTGGGCATGGCACATGCGTGCCAATCGAGAGATCCGAGTTCAAGTCCTGGCGCAGGGGATTAATTTTTTTCTTTTTAATTTAAATTTTCAAATTTTTAATTTTTAAAAAGAGATATATATATATTTTTTTAATTTAATTTAATTTTTAGAAATTAATTTTACGTATTTGTTTTCTTTTTTAATTTTATTTTTTTCT
The DNA here is from genome assembly GCF_013731165.1 of Rhagoletis pomonella. NCBI lineage: Eukaryota > Metazoa > Arthropoda > Insecta > Diptera > Tephritidae > Rhagoletis > Rhagoletis pomonella. Next base: position 59,276,440 of record NW_023458559.1, on the reverse strand, counting down.
TAATATAATTTTCTTGAATGGTTTGGTTGTTATTATATTAAAAATACTATTTTTTTTTTAGATTTCATTTAATTTTTCGGAACTTAATTTACTTCTTTATACATTTTTTTTAGTTTTTAAGTAAACTTTCTTTAAATTTTTAGAATTCATTGTGCAAAAATGATTTTTCTTTTAAATTTCACTTTTCAGAAATTTATTTTATTTATTTTTTCCTTTTTTATTGAATTTGTTGTTCTTTTATTAATTTGATTTTCTTTTAATTTTGTAGATTTTATTGCTTTAAAAACAGAACTATATTTTATTATATCATTTCATTTCAGCTTTAGGATCTTAAGTTTTTTAAATAGTTTTCTTTTTTTTTTGAATTACTTTTAATCTAATTTAATTTTTAAATACTATCTACCTCTGATTGCTATAAGATGAACACCATAACGCTAAGTCCCCCTCGTAAGCTATTGACAGACTTAGAATGTATTCCGAGCACCTACCAAGGTTTTAACGTTATGGAGACGAATGAGACCGAAAAGCTATTTTAATGGGGTGCCCAGACGTTTACTAAGGTTGTCGAATGTTACACGCTCCAGCCGAAAGCAACGCCGTCGTTATCTTGGTCACTATTATATTTCCAACACTAGTTTAACAATATTTGGCGTATCTGCAACTATCTCTTGTGTTATTTTAAGCCGTTATTTAGGTGAGATATTCTTATAAATATTTAAATAAGACATATGTATGTATGTATGTAAGTTGCCTGTTTTTTCTACAAACGTTTCACTTTAACGAATAGCGCTCTCGTCTTAGTACTTCATTTGACTCTCGAGTTTCAGGTCACTCTAAAAAGAACACGTTTTGATAAGTTTATTTGAAGGAGTGATGCTAAGATGATTGCGAAGTCGTCGTTGGAGATTATCTGAATACATAGTTTTGTTATGGAAACGTAATCTTATAACCAGACTTTCAAACGTTGTCACCATTATTCTCTCTTCCAGGGTATCTAAACAAATTACTATCGGGATTGTAGTCGCACTATGAACCATTGCGAGATGAAAGAAGGGCCTTTGGGCTTATACGCGCATACTGTATTCTCATTATAGTACCTGGGGAGAACATGTCAAAATAGAGCCAAAAGCTACTACATTTTTCATCTGCAATTCTTCCCCTTAATTTTTCAAACATTTCAATTATATAATTGTCAACTAAAAACTCACCGGGCCACGAATCTGAAGTACATACTCGAAAAAATGAGTCATCTACTATCGCTTCTTAGCAATAACCTTGTTGTTCAACTAACTGCACGGTAACAGTAAAAAAAATAAAATTAAAGAACCAAACAAAAAACAAAAAACACTGAGCGAACAAAGTAATTATTGTTTCAAAACTGAAAAATCGCGCTTAGCAACAAATATGTATATAACACAAAAGCATATGTACGGAGCAACCGATTTATGATGGTGAATAATGACTCAAACAATAATAAACCGGTGAAAACTGAAGGCGCATAAAAAGTTAATGAAGAACAAGAGCATAAAGGCAGTCAAAAGAGTGCAGAAACTCAAATAAAAACAAAACCAAAAATAAGTCAAATTAAAACTACAATGGCAACAGAAGTTTGTTTATTACCAATAAAACAATAAACAAAACATAAATTACATTCACTAATGAAATAATAAAACAAAAGCAGGTAAATCAAAAAGTGAAAAACTAAAAAAAGTTTAAATAAATAACAACGGGGAAAAAACACCAAATCTAGGCATTTGGAGTGGCTGAAAGGGACCGCGGCGGGCAACAACTTCCTCGAGCACATGACTTCAGCGGTGGCTGAGTACGAGCTTCAAGCTAGCAGGCTAGTCAGCGCTTGAAACTTTGCTACAACATTGGAGGCGGAGGGCTGTCCATGCAGCTGAGATTGCAACTTTTTTCTTGTCAGTCTTCTTCTGTCGATCAGCCACTTTTGGCCGACTGGTCAATGCTTGCGTCGAAAGGCGAAATTGTTGGTGATTCGCCGCGGCCACTATGGTCGCCTGCGGCCGTGGCTCAAGCGCTTGCTTATCACTTTTTAGACCAACGTTTTTTCTGTTTTTGCCTTTGCTGTATGTTTACTTGCATCGATTGCAAAAAAACTTGAAGACAGTCGCAGCGGTCGACCAAGCGACTTAGCGACGAAGCGACTGGCGATGACAACTCAGGTATGGCGTGATTTGGCCGGCTGTTGCTCATCGTCGATGTGTTTTTGTTTAGTGCGCTGCTGTTGTTCTTGTTGCTCTTAGCATGAGTAAGCACTGCAATGCGAGTTTTCGTTGTATACAACAACAGTATTTTTTCTTTGGTTTTGTGTTCATCATTGCATCGCATGTCGTTGTGCATTAAAGCTTGCATGTCTTTGGTCATTTGCTGTTGCACATTTATTGTTGTTGCTGTTATTCATGTGACTGCTATTGTAGCTGCAAAAGCCACGAGTAGTTCACGTTTAGAATGGGCATAAATTATTGATGATTGTTGATGGCTGTTGGCTGTTGGCTGTTGGCTGTTGGCAATGATACAAATCGATGGGTCAACAACAGCGACAGAGAAACTGACACACTTAAGTGCATATATACTTGCATATTCTTACATAAATATAATGTACGTATGTACATACAAAAATATGCGTCGTCGTGCTCAGACATATGTACATACGTCCGTATATTAATACATAGTCATGGGGTTACGGGTATCTTGTAAGTTGAATGATTTGAGGAAAGTAACCATGAATAAATGGATAATATGAGTTCGAGAGCAATTACTTTCCTCAGTTAGTTCTAAATCTGTTCCTTTTGCTGCTGCAGCCATCCAACTCGAGGAGCACATCTCTGGAAATCCGGCTTTAATCTGCTCCTGATAGCAAAATCGTGACATCGACTATTGCTGTCAGAAGCAAAGCTCACTGATAATACAACTTTGCACTGTTTAGGGCTTGTTTCAAAGCACTCCTATCCCTAGTAGTGAAGTGAAGTGCAAACCTGAAGGGGGATTCAAGTTAAATTGCTTCACCAATGTAACTTCGCTTAACCCCCGAAAGCAGAGTACATACTGATCGAGTCGAAGTACAATGCGCCATCATTTTTCAAATCAGAGAAGATTTCGGGCTCTAGACCACTAGCAGTATATGTATGTATTGATGTTGACTCTGGAGACCTGTTAAGGAGGCTGGTTTTGGGGGATCGCTTGCCTCCGAACACAATACCACTGAGTTTCCCTTCGCCTGCCTGCCTGAAAAGCCGGAATGACCTCTGCCATGTATAATTCTTCAGATAGTATTATTTTTGCGTATCGTCTGGTTCATCTGATATAAATTTCCTAGTGCTCATTTCGTTTGCATAAGAATCGGGAAATGAAAAAGTATAACCGCGCGTATCTCGATTCCACGGTTAGTCTATTTAGAACTGAATGTATCCCAGTATCTTAGGACCGTAAGTTAATAACCTGGCACCCACCCACGATGCCTTCATCGACATTTGGCATTCTATTTTAAAGTTAAAATAATTTTAACGAATGAAAGGCAGCTTTGAAGTCAATTTCAAAAGTGGGGGAGAACAATAACATACCCGTTACCCCGAAATGACGTCTAACATCAACTGGAGAGTGCAGTCGATATTTCTTCAATGCCAGCGGACTGCAGCAAGCCTCAGAAATGGTAATTCTTTACTTAAAGTAATTTAATTTCACTTTATTAATTATTTTAATTTAGTTTAAAAGAATTTCCTGTTACTTTTATAGTAAAGTACCAAAAATTAAACAAGTTTTTAACTTTCATATGACTTCAAAAACATTATGTACTTGCGTGCTTGTGTAGGTACTTGTATTTCTCCATTTCCGAAACAACTGTCCGTCAGCTGATTGCTGCGCAAGTAACCGTGCTGTGACTAAAGGGTCAGCAGAGCGTAACGCCACTTTGCCACGGTCAGGTGGTCAGTGACAAAGAGAGCCCTACAAACTGTCAAATTACGAATAAATTCTGCATATGCATACAACAGACAAACACATATGCATATGATTGTAGGTATGAACAGCTGACCGTAACAGCTGATGCCTGACAGTGACGTGGAATCGGTAAATGAGATCTGCATCTCTATTACAGTTACCAGTGTATGTAGTTACATATGTGGTTGTAATGTTGATATGACGAAAAGTTACAAAGTACATTCCAAACTATCTAAACTTACCGCAATCGGAATCATATGACTACGCTTTGGTTGTGTAATGACTTTGTTGCTAAGCCATATTTTTTCATATTTTTTATTTATTGCGTTTGCTATTGTTGCTAATTTTCTTTTGTTACTTTTTATAGCATTTGTTTTGTTAGGGCGCGGTAAGTGTGACGAGTTCTTTACAAAAAATTCTCAAATTTCTACCTACTGTTGCTAAGAGTCTTAGGACTTTGAGTAATAAATTGATAGTTCCAGCTGCAACAACATGGTTTACTGGTAGCACAGCGAACGAATTAGCGCATTTATCGTCACTTTGATGCACTTTTCGTAGTAATAATATATATCTGATTCCCTGATGAGTTTGCCAAAATCGCCTAGAGTAGATTCTGATATATCTGCAAGTTTTCTTGTATGTGTCTTCCAAGTGCTTCATGCCTGCTAGCTAAATGCGGAGTGCTCCGAATATGGAGGCAAAAGGGATTCCCACAGATGCACCTCGAATGAGCGTTTTCGGAGTGCTCCGAGTGTGGAGTGAAAAGGGAGTCGAAGTGTTTTTATGTTATCTTTGTTTGCTTTTCTTTGTGTCTAGTCTGCATGATGAAAGTTAAATTTTGAATCAAGGAGCGGGTCGTCGCTTCGAAAAGCTCGTGGAAAGTGACACCGCGAAAAAAAACTGTTGACGTTATGGCCGCTGCGAATGCATTTAGAGGTAAGAAATGAAGCACACAAAATTCCTTTGGGCTAACTTAAGCTCCTTTTAGGCACATTTCATAGAAAATTTGCTGGTTCTGGCAAAGAATTCTTTTTTTACTGAATAATATGATACATCATTTTCTTAAGATTAAAAATTTTCCAATGAAAAGAAATGGTCGAAAAATGCGAAAACTTACATATAAAATATAAATTAGATTAGTTAGGAGCTTTTCGAAAACCGTAAAGCCTACTTCTCGGTTCATTATCGGCCGGCTAAATTTTTACCTGAGCAGTTTAGATGCAGATGTGCCCAACGAGTGTCCGGTATGCGGAGAGTGACTCCACGACTCGAGACATCTCTTCGCATGCCCCCTAAACCCCACTCAGCTAACACCCCTCTTCCTAAGGAATAACCAAGTCTGAGTTGCAGATTTCCTGGGTCTCCCGTTAATTGAACTTGACGACGACGATTTAGGGACAAGCCCATCTAGGCAGGGCTGAGTAGCCGCTATAAAAAAAAGAGACGCCTATTGACGTAGACACTGAGCATAATTCCTTTTTGCATTCCTGGATTTGGTGACCCGTGGCGCTTATGCTAAGTTAACCGCTTAGCTGTCAGAGTTTATTGTTACTTTATTTATTCTACCCATGCTTTTATCTAAAACCTAACAAGCTTCAAAGATGCCGAAGACATCCGCTTAGAAGATGCTTCCCCTCAATTGCATGCTATTGAAATTTAGCTTGAATACCATATAGTCCGTCCTTTGTCGTGATGGTATTTCTTTGATGAGCATCCCGTTCCTGAATAGGAGTGTAACAAAATATTGCTTATACGCCATGGCTCCTCTTCACATGGAAAGGGCATCCGTGTCCTTGTGCTCGCATACGCGAGGCCTCCATTGCTAAAGGGGGTCAAAAGAAAGATACTCATCGCTTTTGTCAATCTGATGTTATCATAACAGATCCTATTTTTTAAGGAAGTCTGATCGATGCAAACAGTGAGAGCTGGGGAAACACCTACGCTCTCATATTTCTTGAGGGCGTCTTTTATATATTTCTTTAGCGGCTAGATTACTGTCGGCTATAGGGGACAATCTCAGTATCGAAAACCAACGCAGAATCACACTTGCCAACAACTGCTGCTTTGGGCTGAGTAGGCAATTCAGGAATAAAGTCCTCTCTCGACGTAGGAAAACCACACTCTATAAGTCTCTCATCATGCCCGTGCTGGTATATGGCGCAGAAGCATGGACAATGACAACATCCGATGAGGCGGCTCTTGGAGTATTCGAGAGAAAATTCTTGCGGAAGATTTACGGGCCTTTACGCATTTGGTGATGGCGAGTACCACAGACGATGGAACGATGTGCTGAGTGAGCTTTACAACGACATAGACATAGTGCGGCGAATTAAATACAGCGACTCCGCTGGCTTGGCCATGTCGTTCGAATGGACACCGACGCTCTAGCCGTGAAAGTATTCAACTCGACGACTGGCGTGCTTTGTTGAAATCGGAAAACTCTTCGGTTAAAGTGCCGAATAAGAAGAATATGAATTTCTTTCAAAGATGTCCAATAAGCTAAGCTTAGTTTTAACTAAGGAAATGTTAAGTTATCTTTTATTTCAGACAATGTTTCCTATAAAGTGGACTACTCTGAACATAAACTCACTCGTAGCTGTCAAAGATTTTAATTGTCTTATTTGCTTTGCATAAGCCATTGTTTTGTGGAAATGTTAAGATGCATTGTATACGTAAGTATATACATACATACATACATACATATATACACATCCATATGTGAGCAACTAATTATATAAACGGTCATTAGTAAAATCGATTTTTACCACAAAAGCTTCCAGTATTACACCAATACATTGAATTCAAGTCTGCGGAGGAGCGCAACGATTCCGGCAAATGATTCGTGACTCAAGTGTCAATGCAGGGCAAAACAATTAAACAATTGAACACCAATTGATACGCAGTCATTAATTTAATTAATTGACAATACGAATCAAGCAGCAGACAAACAGACCACAGCAGTCAATATTCCAATGTTCATTCGCAACACCAAGTAAGTTCGTACGTATCTACGTAAATAGTATGGAGCATAAAACTTATGTATAGAAATGTCCAGAGCAGCGGAGCAGCAGCTAAGTGACGATGGCGTAGGGCAAAAGGATTTGAAGAGGAGGCGAACGCGTATTGTAATATGCGCAAAGCAATAACAATGAACCTGGTATACAGTAGCGACAGCAGCAGTGGCAACAATGCCAACGGCAATAATAATGACAACTGCAGCAAGAAAAATAAGAAGAACAAGAAGAAGAAAAGAAAAACAAATAGACAACAATTTATTTAAGTGCGCATACAAATTTAACAGCAGTGTAGGAAAGTTACACTCGATCCACTGCATAGTCTTTCCCAGTTTATGTCTGTCTGTGCTCGGCTTCTTGTGGCAATTACAATTTTATGCCAGCAACATACATTCGTACGAAAAAAGTAATAAAAGTCAACAAAAGAAACAGCAATAAATAAGCCTCAGCAGCGCAACAGCAGCGATTTTAGGCCTCTCCATATATGCAGCGACAGAAAAATATAAAAATTAAGAGCAAGACACAAGAAAATTGATCGCTGCTGCTGCTGCCCACAAATTGCAATATAATTTGGGTTATGTGCTGGCGCGCGCTCGTCGGGTTGTCGGACATTCGTAGGAGAGCGATTTCAGCAAGGCACATCAGTCAGCAGCGGCCAAGGGGGTTGTGTGGTTGTGTAAATGGGAATGTAGATGGTCCAATCGAAATGCTAGAGAACGTAGAAGCGGATATGTTCATATCTTATTTTCTGCTTCTTTTAAGTAAAAAAAAAAGAACGTTAAGCTAAAAGTTTGTTGGTCTGAGCAGTTTTTCCCAGATCCCCAGATCTCTCAGTAACGCTGGATTTGAAGAATTAGCTTGGAGACTTTTAAAGTCCACTTTTTTTTGAATAATTTTTTATTTACAGACCCATTCGGATCTTCAAAGAAACCGTACCAATTTGTGAAATGTACCTGGAATACCATTCCCCGTAACCTATTTCGAGAACTTCTAAAGCGACTTACCAAAACTTTCTTCTTCTCAACTAAGGAAGACTCGTACAAAAAACTAGATCGACTAGGCCACTTGGGCTTGACCTCTGCTTTGCATACTCATCTGCTTCCTACTTTGCCAGAAAACTACTACTACTAGGGATATCCTCAAAATCTTGCAAAGCCTTTGCTCCTTGCATGGTTTTGTAAACCGTTCACATATGAAACCCAGTTTTTACCGTGCAATGCATACTCTGTGTAAGGGATTTGTAAGATTTCAAGAATCCCTGTACTGTTTTTGGGTCCTCGAAGTATAGGTTTGGTATCCAGTCATCGCTTAAAATGAGAAAATACTCCTCCTCACTAGCGAATGGACGACGAAGTAGAAGTCGATTTTCCACAATTGAAATTCTTAGTAGCAGTCTATCGCTCAGAAGTCTAGTTTATACTGTATCAATACTTTCGGTTCGATATCGTGTCCCTATATAAGATTCAAGGTAGTCGTATTTACGAAAATTATGCCAGAAGGAAAAATAATATTTATAACATCGCCGAATTTACTCATAATGCAGCACTTGGAAATGTCCCTGCTGATGATGTTCTTCATCCCAGTTGAACGTTAGGGATTCGAAATTCGGCTCAACTTATATCCCGCAATTCCCCTCAGCTCAAAAATTCTGGTTCATCATTTACTTGATTGCTGAGATCAATTTAGTTCTTACTTACTACTGGGACCGAAGCATTCAATTTGCTGCCATTCCCATCATCCTGAGTTTTTGTCTTGATAGATTTTGTGCGCTATTGAATTTTTTATGATGCTCATAAAAAATTGTGTTTCGTCCCTCAACGCGGCCGACGGTAACAACAAACAAAAAACCAAACTATACCACCAGCAGCAACTACCTGCAAAGGACAAAGCATACAAATAACAACCAACAACACGATGCGCACCATCGAACATAAATTAAGGCTTAAGCAATTCAATTTAATCCATTGCTGGCGCTGCCAAAATAAGCAGAACAAAGTGAACAGCAGCAAAGATAAGCAAGAATATCAGCACCAATCAAAAGAAAAGAAAAACTATGACCACAGTTGCAGCGACTACATAAAAAACAACCAGCGAAACGATAACAATGTACAACATTCAACAAGCGACAAGCCGGAGATTTCTTGTACTTTACAACAGGCATAAAAAGTGCAACAACCAAAGTGAAAATCTGCCTAGAATCTCGTACATATGTACATATCTTCATTCATATCACTACATTTAGATGTGTTTGCACTAGGGTGGTTCAAAAAACAGTTAAGTCGGAATTTTAATGCTCTCATTCATATCACTACATTTAGATGTGTGTGCACTAGGGTGGTTCAAAAAAAAGGAAAGTCGGAATTTCAACGCTCTCACTCTCCAGGATTGTTCTATATCGAAAGAATATACCGCTATTTTTTATTTTTAAATCAAAAATATTTAGAGGTCGCTCAAAGCGCTCAAAGTTTTTCATGTATTTTATTTGAAAAAAAGTTTTCGTATAAATTACACAAAATTCAGGAAAATCAATATTTTTCGATCATAAAACTCTGGTTCTCTTCAGAAGTCTACTAATAATAATACACAATTGTTTATTTTACCATATTTCAATACTAAAGATTTTTATTGGACCCCCCCATTGCATTTTCTGAGGTTTTTGGCGGACCTATAAAATAAAGTTACTATGAAAAAATTGTTAAATCAACAATTGGGTGTTGTTATTGGGAATCTCGAGAAGAAAAACAGAGTTTTCCGAATGAAAAAAAGTTTATCAAATACTTGGCAAACATCTAAATATTTTTTTATTTCAAAACCAAAAAAAAATAGGGATATATTTTCTTCGGGATAGAAGAAACCAAGGGGGTGAGAGCATAAAAATTCCGGTTTTAATTTTTCACATGCATTTTTGGACCACTCTAGTGTGATTTAAGAAAGTTGCTGCCAGCGAAAAAATTTAGAACACTAAGCGCAGCAGTGACAATAAACAAGCTAGTGACCAACAAACAGGCACACAGTAGCTACCCTGCAAGAAAAGTATCTAACTATAAGTTAACTTGAAGTTGATTAGGAAGGAACTAACTAATTGTCATCACAGCAGGCCTCTCTTATATTTTCTCTACTTCTAATGGTCTTTAAGTAGGTTCACAGAAGCTTCCTTTAAAGTTATTGTTTACAAGCGACCCAAACCACAACAAGAGCGCTGTGCCTCATCCCCAGCTTCCCGATCAAACTATTATTATTATTGTTGAGGATTAAGCACTGCGACTTTAATATCTATTGTCCCTCCTTCATGGATTTATGGTGTGTCTATTAACCCAGTATCCGAGAGAACCTTTAGTGCCGATTTCACTACGTCTTTTACTATGCCACAGATGGGCTCTGGGTCGATGAAAGGGTTTGATTGAAGCTCCTTCCTTCGCAAGTTTATCCGCAATCTCGTTTCCTTTAAAACCATATGTCCCGGAAGCCAGGGAACCCAAACTCTGTTGGTGATACCAAGAGTATTCAGCTCATAAAGGCACTCCATCACCAGTTTAGATTTTTGCTGATCATATCTGATCAAGATCACAATGATCGGATTCCGGTAGTTTCGCTTGCACATCTTTCCTGCCCAGCTCTTCTTATTACTATACAAGTTTCAAACTTTGTGCAATATTAAAAAAAAATCAACAAAATTTCGTAAAAATTTAAAATTTTTCATTATAGTTTAAGAGAAATGTAGAGTATGCTGCGGTGTAGCCTATCCAATTTTAACATAACAAAGTGGAAGTTTCAAGTAGCTAGGGCTTAACTATCATAGATTTTTCGCATTTTTCTATTGAAGGTGTTGCTCATTTTCTTCCATATAAAAAATGGTCGAATATACAATACTTTGTATGGCAGAAAACGCACTAGATCGTCGACAAAAAAATTGCCAAAAATCAACGGTAAGTCCTAGCTACTACGATAAAATTGAATGGGCTACAATATTGCACACTCAGAATTTTTCCAAGATGTCAAATAAAATATTGAAATTTTTACGAGAATTTGTAAATTTTTTTTTAAATTCTGAACAAAGTTTGAAACTTGGATTCATACGGTTTTTGCTTAAAAATAAACTATAGGACAATTCATATAGACACGTAAATGCCTCGTAACCACGTTAACTTCGTAAACTTACTTAATATTGTTTGTTTGTTACGCTTTAACTACTCAACCGATCATCATGAAATTTTGTGCACTGGTGTCATTTAGCCCAACTTAAAATATAGGATAGCTTTAATCTCGATTAGCTAAGGGGCGTGACACTTCCCATACGAACGGAATATTTCTTACTGCATATTTCTGGAAGTATTTGTGGTAGAGGACTGGAACTTGGTATGAAGATATATCTCTGGAAGTATGTATTTGCGGTTTAGAATTGGTGAGAAGATAATGAAAGAGGTTTGCGAAGGTTGTAGTTTGAAAATTTTTGAAGAGGGTTGCCACCTGTTTAATAAGCTAAATTCAAATTATTTTATAGGTAAATATTGAGGTATTACAATATGGCTATTAATCGAGACGGCTTTGAAAATACTTTATTTTTTTACGTGCAACCTCAAATTCAGCTTGAATTAGAGGGTGGGTGTCAGATAAAAAAGCTTTAGAAGGTTGTAGTTCTAAAATATTTTGTTGAGGGTTGCCACCTGTTAAAAAGGCGAATTTAATTAAATTATACACAAGTTTAAGTGTCGAACAAAGTGTTAAGAAATCTTAGGTTTGAACATTTCCAATTTTTTATTGGTGCTTGCTCCAAGGTTATTTAATAAGTTAAATGAATTATAACGATATGGTCATCAATCGAAATGGGGTTTCAAAAGGTTTATTTAACTACATCAAGGAGGGTTGCCACCGGATTGAAAAATTGAATTACTGAACTTGAATTAAGGAAATTTATTAAAATATGTTCACAATATGAGTGCCAAAGGAAAAGGTTTAAAAAATTTTTAGTACGAAAATATTTTGAAGGGGTTAAGAAAAAGCAAAATGTGCAGTTTTCTTATGTTTTTGTTGAGTTTCAATAAGTTAAGTTTAATTGAAATGAATTACACCTAAGGTAACCGCAATTTCATACACTCAGCGACGCGGGTGAGCTAGATAACTAAACTAACTAAAAAAATAAAATAAAATAAACTGTATGTGGTGCGCTTATAATTTCATCACGGCGCGTAGATATGTAGGCTCTGCGGTATAAATCATAAGAGAGTAGTAGCGAGCAAGCACTTAGACAGTTATACGTAGCGTCAATTCTGATGAACTTTTACCTTACATGTATGTATGTATGTATGTATATCTAATTTGGTTGAAGCAAAAACACCTAAAGTCCCGTTAACATACAACTTTGGCGTTGCGTTGGCGTTAGCGTCGCTTGACAGCTGGTGCGTATGGTGTATCGAAATTTGACAACCAAAACAAAATAATAAAAAACAAAGACGAATTATTGCCGTAATTAATAAAATAGTAATTAATGAAATATTTTCTCTATATTAAAATGTTTGATGATAGCTAAAATTTTTTCTCCATCTTCGATATTTGCAGTAAATAAAAATAATAATAAATAGCGAAGAACAATAAGTAAAGCTGCCAAACGAATTACGAATGTGCCATTGAAACAGGGTAATTCAGGAATTACTTGGCGAATTACTTAGAGAGCGAATTATGAATCGTGGAAACGTCGGATAAGTCTCAGATCGGTTCTAACGTAACAAAGCGGTTTTTGTGAAAATTGCAGATAGAGGGTATTGAATGTTTCTTTGTTAGAGCTTCCAAAATATTGCAAAAAACGCGATTTTTTGACATTTTGACCTCGTTTTTTTTCAAAATCTGGAGCTGATGGAAACTTTATGCTGACGCAAAAGCTTTATGCAAAAGCGCAAGGCATTCGCTCTCTACTGCCCATTTTTCTAGCGTGAGAAATGCTTCATGGGCTGTTTGGGCACCCGCGGAATCTCGCGGGTTCGTGTGGAACAAACCTAAAACAAATTTAATATTAAAATAATTTTTGTCTATACCTCGGTGAATTGCGTGTGACTTTTCTTTGAGTTTTGCTAAATTATATTCACAATTAAATACAATATGCTGAATAATAATAATAATAATAATAATAGATTGGCGCTTACACATATGTTAGTGTTTGGCCGAGCTTCTCCTCCGATTTGTGGCGTGCGCCTTGATGTTGTCACACAAAGCGGAGGGACCTACAGTTTTACGCCGACTCCGAAAGGCGATTGTATTTTTATGAGAAGCTGTTTTTCATAGCAGAAATGCACTCGGAGGTTTGCCATTGCCTGCCGAGGGACGACCGATGTTAAGAAAAACCTTTTTTATATATTTTTTGCGATGTTGCTTTGACCAGGGTTTGAACCCAGGCGTTGCGGAGTGGAAGCGCGCACTGCTTACCACTACACCACAGCGGCCGAATACTCTAAACAAAACAAAGATGTTCTTGGTTGTTACGAATGACTTTACATAAAACGGCCCCCTAAAGAGAAATCCTGCGGCCGGCCCTGCTTTGACATGCATATATTCCAAAGAAAATGTTTCCAAACTTGCATGTGGTAATTGTATACCTAAATATGTATGAACAAAAGATGTAAAAGCATATAAAAACCTCTTGTATTTTTTGCGCTTTCGAAGGTGAGCAATGTCACATGCAAACATCAACGTAAGTGGCATACAAAATTACAAAGCAACAAAGCCAAACAAGATTTTCTAAAATGTCGCTAAAAATCTTTCTTACAACAAACATGCATTTACATGCATTATTTTAAGCAAACAAGTTTTTTCTTCACAAACATTGAAAGCAAACATCAACAATAAGCAAACATAAAAAAGAGTAAATAATAAAAGATGTGTTTGCTATCAATTAAATTCACGTTAAAATCCGAAAAGTTACAACAGCAGCAGCAGCGGCAATGGCATTAGCAAAAGCAACAACTACAGCAAGAACGGCGACAATGATTCTTAAGGCCGGTCCACATAGAACTTTCGCGTTGGCTTTGGCGTTGGAGTTGGTTTGACAGAACGCACGTTAAAAGTATGCTTGCTACAATGAACGTTTGGCAGCGAATGCTTGGGCCACTAAATTAACATACTAACGAGAGATTAATTAATATTTCATATCAATAATTGCACTAAAAAAGATATTTCTTGCCCGCACTTGATTGAAAAGGAAAAATATTTCACATAATCTTATTTATTTGCAACAGCTGACGAGCAACGTACGCGAAAAGTTGAGAGTTGGCCATCTTTTTGCTTTGTGTTGGCGTGAGCGTTGTCGAATTTCGGCTATGTGGACGGCTGCATTTGAATTCATGTATTCAAAGTCAGCTGTTGAAGCGACGCCAACGCCAACGCAACGCCAAAGTTCTATGTGGACGGGCCTTTAGTAAAACGCATTGGTAACTGAACGCCCTGAATGCCATAAACTGCAGACAACAACGAAGCTGCATTGAAGAGGCCAACTTGGAAAAGATATAAAAAAGTAGAAAAAATTAAGACACAACCAAAAAACAAAAAAGAAAAGTACAAAAGCAACAACAGACAATGGCGACCAAGCAAATATACCGAAACGAGCACCAGCGAGAGGTAGTGCTTACAATATCAAAAAAATATATGTATATACATACATATATATTAAAACAGCAATAACAATAGCCAGTTGATCGAGCAAACAAATGCAACGGGCCTGATGATACTACACACCAGTGTTACCCCTGCAAGAAAATTTGCGATCTTCGGAGTCATTTGGAGGTTCTAAAGCCATTCCTGGATAAGCCGGAGCTTTCCTTCTACAAACTCTACAAGATTCCTGAAAGGTTCCAAGCATGGTATACCGACGGATCAAACATGAACACCGAGAGTACTGGGGCATGCGTATTTGGACCAAAATTCCAGAAAGTCTGCCAATTTACCCAACTATATTCCAAGCGAAAGTCTTTGCAATCGAAGTCTGTGTAGAAGGACAAATGGGGCCAAATTAATTATTATGTCGGATAGTTAGGCAGGGTAAAGGTCGTAGACTCTTTTGAGACGCCGGCAGGCTTTTGGAAGCTCACAATAACGTAACGTTGTGGTGCGTATCGGGACTTGAAGGGTTTGAAAGCAGCGAAAGCTGACTATCTCGCAAAGCGTGGAGCCCAAATGCACTTGCATGGCCCCTTTTGTGAGCTGGTGGAGGAAACCCCAGATCATATTCTACGTGGCAGTCACGTATCAAAAATAGCAGACTGATACACTTTGGGGAACGATTGTCTTATTCATCCAAAATTTTAAACATGGCGCTCTCCAAAATTTCTAACTTCTCAAAGAGAATAAGGGAGTGATTACAGTTAGGGTTAAGCACAATTGATCTTCTTAGGTCACAGCGCCTGTATCACCGACGTAATATTATCATATCTATATTTCACATTAAAACAAAATATTAAAAACTTAAAAGCCCAAATAAAATGTTAATAAGCCAGAATAACATTGCCAAAATTTTGGTAGGTTTTGATTGATTTTGGTAGGAGCTTTTGGTAGCAAAAAAAATGTGTCCGTGGCAACACTGCTACACACCAACAAATTAAATGGAAAAAACAGACACAAAAAACACCAACAAATACGAAATTAAGGTGAAAGATACACGTTCAAGCAGCCCAGATCCAAAGATACACAACTACAATGGCTAAATAGCGGTTGCAAAGGTAACTGCAGCCACAAGTAAAGGCAGGGCAGCGGGTGAAGGCAGCGGCGGCGGAGACAACGCTTCAGTTGAACCAAAAGCCATCGAAAAAAAAGTAAATATAAAAACAACATAAGATGCAATGAGCCTAAAAAGCAGACAATGGCGCAAATGACACTTCGGATAGGAGGCTGTCAGGCCATACGCTGTTTGTGCTTAAGTTTTTGTGTGTGTGTTGGTGTGTGTGTGCTCATGTTTGGCATATGATATGACTGCGGGTTAAATCCGTAACCAGCGTTGCTGCGCTAACCGGCGTTACGGTCTACAGTGGGATTCGCGCATGATAGAAGTAAAAAAAAATAGAGCATGGAAGAATTCGAGATGAAGAAAGTAAAAAATATACATACTTTCGGCTACAAAAATCAGAAAAAGGCTTAAATAGGTAATTTTCTTAACACTGAAGAGCGCTACTGTTACTGATAAACTCTTGAATTGTAAATGCCATTATTGGATATCTATAGCAGGCTTGGCGCTTCAGCTGCCTCTGGAGACTCTCATAGCTCCGCATAAACTATGAACTAGATAAAGTAGCAGAACACGCTCCCGCTTATCCAAGCTTGATCCCTATATATGTACATACATATACAGTGAAACCTCCCTTGGGCGGACACTCACCGTCAGTCATTTTTTGTCCGCCCAAGAGAAGTGTCCGCTTAATGGAGGGGAAGCCTATTTTAGAACTTTTTAATGTTTTAATTAATTGAATAGTCACTATTTCTTATTTGAATAAAAGATATTGATATTACATCGTTCAAACAAAAATGTGCATGTATTTTTTCAAAAGTGCACATTTCATTTATGTGCGTAAGTACATATTAAGTAATAACAAAATAAAAATAAATATTACATTTTAGTTCATAAACTACATAAAATCATAGATTCATTACATAAAAAACTGGGAAATTGTCGATTGACGTAAGTTTTATTTTTAATTTTTTTCAGTGTCAGTACCTTTTTCATCAATAGTTTTCATGTTTTTATCAGTCTCCAAGAGTTTCTGACAATTCAAATAACGAACATAAACCACTGCGCAAACCAAACTAAATGTGTGCATAACAATCACATTTTGTGCGGGAAGTCCCCTTTTTACATTTAGTAGTCCGCCTATGAGGAGTTCGCGTCCGCTCAACGGAGGTTTTTGTTAGATTTGTTATGAAAAGAAATCTTAATGTCCGTTGATAAGAGGTTCGCGTCCGCCCAATAGAGTTTTTTTGTCAATTTTATGCAAAATAACTGTACGCGTCCGGCCAAGAGAGTGTCCGCTTAAGAGAGAGTAATTAGTTCCGAAATTTATACTTAAAACTTGGTATAGGAAAAAATGTCCGCCCAAGGGAGGTGTCCGTCTAATAGAGGTGTCCGTTAGGAGAGGTTTCACTGTATATGAAATATGTTTTGAAATAAGCTATGGCTATGAGTGAGAGCTCATTTCCGTTTCCAGTGCACTCTTCATACGCTCTTGAAATGCGGATCTTAACCAGAATAGTATGGGACCACCCGAGACACTACCTTTCCCATGCAAAAAGAATTATCGAAATCGGTTGACGTGGTTTAAAGTTATGCGGTAACATACATACAAAAAAAAATATTCCGACCAACTGATAACCTCCTCCTTTTTTGGAAGTCGGTTAAAAAAATAAACAGTTGGCAAATATCTTTTACCAGATGCTTAGCTAGGGTTCTCTACAAAAACATATTTGCGTTATGTAAAAGTATGTTCTTACTTACCAAATTCACTCGTACCTGCATTTTTTTTATTAATTGCTAGGTTTCTGGTATTTAACCACTTACTCATATTATTCCACTAGCTGAATGACAAGGTGTTACAATTATATGAAATTCTCCAATGAAAACCGTTGCCTTGGGTAGTATGGATATGTATGAATATGACTACATAAATATGTATATACATATAAACGTATGTACTTATGTATGCGCAAACATTTACATACTTACACGTGTACATATGTATACACATAGATAGCACGATTCCAAACCCATGCGACACGACCACAAGATGGCTTCCTCGTTCTTCATGGCGAACACACGAATTTCACTTTTTCACAGAATTGCACTTTTAATGCTATTGCACATTTGAATACAAATTAAATAAATTATTTTAACACTTTTGCACAACATTTTCCTGCTTATCGGATTGAACTCGCGCACCATACGAACTTAAATATATCCGCGGCAAAAGTCTACTGAATATTGAAAATTAACCTACACTCTCAATCCATCGCGATATGTGTTTATATTTGAAGATAACACACTGGAAAACTCTCAATTTGCAAGTTTGGAAATTGATTTTGCGCTAACCGATTGCGCAGCAAAAAAGCATTTCAAGAGCGGATGAAGAGTGCACTGGAAACGGAAATGGACTCTCACTCATAGAGAGGTGGAGACTATGTAGGCGTTTGTGTTTCCGCTTAAATAGAAGAGTCAGCTACATAGTACATATGTACATAAGTGTGTACATACATACACACTTGATACAAGGGTACATATACATAGGTATGTTCTTTTTAAGGTCGCGAAAATCTCGGGATTCTTGGCAAATAATTCCGGGATTTGTAATATGCACCGATGGCAATAATAGAAACTCCTTTTCTTTAAGCTGATAAATTTAGAAGGACGAAATTCGAGGATGTTATCGAGATTATATAAATCCTTAACATATAATTTTTTCAAAAACAAATATTGTGAAATTTTAAAGATATAATTTTGAAAGGACGTTTTCAATACTTAACATTCCTTATGCACCAAACACTTAAATCTGTTTAAATTCTGCAGGGTTTCCACTTTAATTTGATACCCACACTTCTTCTCTAAGCACATTTACTGACGTCAGAGGGAACAACTAATAACGCCATTTAACTATATTTGGCCCATGGACATTTATAAAAAAAACATTAATTATTAAATAATAAAAGAAATATACCCAATATTGGTCAAGAAAAGGAGTTTCTATTATTGCCTTCAGTGCAAATTATAAATCCCGAAAATCCAGGGATTATTTCCCAAGAATCCCGAGATTTTCGCGACCTTAAAAAGAATATACATACCTACCGTCAACATATCGTCATCTCGGAAAACGGATGTCGAATGTTACAAAACACGGTTTTGAGAAAATTGACTTTGAAGTTTAAGGTCGAATTAATCCGAAACTGTACGGTAGATTTTTGTAGTTTTTGAAGGAGATGTAGTTGGTATTATTAGGTTTGATTTTCCATATTTTTACATTTAATATCTCTTAACGTTAATGAGAAAATTGACTTTTCATGCCGTATACATTTGTCGTAAGTAGCGTTTACTCACCACTTTGTTTTGTCCATAGAACATACGACAATACTAAAGTATCTATTTCAACGACGATGGCATCATTTGATGAAAAAACCAGACATGTTTATTAAATAATGATTACTTATTAGAAAAAACATAACAGAAACATATTCATGCATTTAATAAAAAAATCTGTACATCTCTTATGCTGTAAATATGTTCCTAACATACGTTTTCTTTATATAAAAACAAAAAAACAATACTTAAATTCAGTCTTTTGTACATTTTTATTTCTTTCATTTCATTGGAGACTCAGTGCAAGCTAAAATTTAAAAATTTAAAACTTTAAAATTAGTTACTTAGTTTAATTTCCAATTTTAATTGTGCCGTTATAGTAGAGGACCATCGAATTATGTTTTATGATTAAAAAAAGTACGTTTGTATGGGAATTTGTCGTATGTGACGCATTTTCAGCACATACAACAAAAGGCATACCCAATCATTAATATTATGTAACATACGACAAAATGCGCACGAAATATCTCAAAAACTAAGGGAGATATAAAAAAATGGATTGCAGAAATCAAAAGAGCATGTCCAACTTAGTAAATCTGCATCAAAATCCCAAAATCGTGATTTTGCACATTCGTCATCCGTTTTCAGAGGCGACGATATGTACCCTTGTATCAAGTGTGTATGTATGTACACACTTATGTATGTACTATGTAGCTGACTCTTCTATTTTAGCGGAAACCCAAACGCCTACATACTCTCCACGTCTCTATGAGTGAGAGTTCATTTCCGTTTCCAGTGCACTCTTCATCCGCTCTTGAAATAATAGTTGCCAACTTGGTGCTTTAAGCACTAGATTTAGTGCTTTTTGACAATTAAAACGCCAAAAAAAATACTTAGTGCCTGGTGCCATTTTTAGTGCTTTTTTTGAACTAATATTACTCCGAGATAGTCAAATCCTGAAATAATTTTGAAATATTATAAGCTGTGGTGACTCATGAAGATGCGGAATTTACAAGAATATACAAATTTAAATGCACTAGAAAACAACCATGATTGATAAAAATCAGAAGTTGCAAACCCACCTTGTTGAATTCTATTCGCGTTGAAAATGCTAGTACGCGGGTAAGTTAGGTATTTCTTTTCTAATTGTTTGTACAAATTTTGATTTTTTACCACCTGAGTAAAACACATCATTTCTTGGTGCCGAATCCAAATCTGGTCGTACAATTGCTCTAGTACTAAAATTTTTAGATATCCTACCCCCAGATTGCCAAAAACACGGTTTTTTGCGATATTTGAGGTTATACATATAATGAAAACATCAAATTTTTTGCTCTTTTCTACTTAGGGCATTATTTTCGTTTGTTGCGATTCGATTTTTCTTTCTTGAGATATACTAGTTTTAATAGTACTTTGGTATTACGTCGTAAGAGTCATCACAGCATGTGTAGAGGCTATTCCATCGTTATGAGCGAAAACGTTTTGTGTATTTATTTATGTATGTATTCTTGTAAATATTGGTAATTAGTTGCTTTTGTTAAATACAAACTGTTACGAAAAAGCGTCTTTTGATAAAAAAAAATTTGGTGCTTTTAGTTTGGCAAAAAGCCTTTTTTTCAAGTTTTTGGTGCTTTCTGAAAATCAAAAGTTGGCAACACTGCTTGAAATGCTTTTTTGCTGCGCAATCAGTTAGCGCAAAATCAATTTCCAAATTTGAAAATTGAGAGTTTTCCAGTGTGTATCTTCATTCAAACTCTTCCAAAGTGAGGACCTGGAAAAATAAGCACTTATTTGGAATTTGCAAATTAGCTGTGATGGATTGAAAGTGTAGGTTAATTTTCAATATTCAGTAAACTTTTGCCGCGGATATATTTGAGTTCGTATGGTGCGCGATTTCAATCCGATAAGCAGGAAAATATTGTGCAAAAGTGTTAAAATAATTTATTTAATTTGTATTCAAATGTGCAATAGCATTAAAAGTTCAAGTAGTAATAAAATATATAAATAGTGCGATTCTGTGAAAAAGTGAAATTCGTGTGTTCGCCATGAAGAAATGGGAAGCCGTCGTGTCGCATCGGCTTGGAATCGTG
Source organism: Rhagoletis pomonella (assembly GCF_013731165.1). Taxonomy (NCBI): domain Eukaryota; kingdom Metazoa; phylum Arthropoda; class Insecta; order Diptera; family Tephritidae; genus Rhagoletis; species Rhagoletis pomonella. The sequence goes on along the minus strand of NW_023458559.1, from coordinate 59,255,342 downwards.
CATATCTATGTGTATACATATGTACACGTGTAGGTAAGTAAATGGCGACGGCGAGTACTGCAGCCGTGTCGCGGACGATTTCGTTAGAAAGGCGATCGAATTACCATTGGTATGGGCTGCGGAAGTTAGGTATATCATATTAGATAAACGTAGGGTTCATCAAGAAGAGTACTTATGGGTTTGAAGGATAAGCTTCTAAGGCTTTTGTCAAGGTAGTGGGGAACAGTTGGATGGTATTATATCTGGACAGTTTAAGATTATAAAATGCATACGATACATACTTTAATTTTACAAAAGAATATGAAAGTGAAACATTTCTTGAAAGCCTAATGTCCAAAGGACTCGCAAGATGCACACCCGAGAAAAAAAGTTCGAACTGAGGCATAGGGCAAACTTTACTGCATACAAAGGAAATGCAACTCTTGTAAGGAGCCACCGAGAAAAATGGAAAGGATCAGTAGGCACATGTGCTAAGCCAGGCGTTCCCAAGCTGTTTTCACCGCGGCGCCCCTACTCTTCAAATTTTTACGAAAACAAGCAAACACGATGCAAACTTTGTGCTCATTTAGCCTAAATATGAGGACTGAAATTGTTATGATGATTTCATTATTTCCTTTAAGTTTATTGGGAGCTGTGACGATTTTACCCTGAATTCATTTGACGATGAAAGCGTGCTGGTGCATTTCTTTTTAACCAACTTCACAAAAAGGAGAAGGCTATCAATTCATCGAAATATTTATTATTATTATTTTTTTTATATATGGCACCGCAGACCACATCAACCGATTACTATATTTCTTTTTTTAAAGGAAAGGTGTTACCTCACAGGTTGTCCCATTCTAATTTGGTTTCCATCCGATCATTGGATCATGAAGAGATTAACGATAGTCTTAAATTTGTATATGGGAATTGAAGTCGGTTTTGTTTTTTGCTTAAATATTACTTGTATACGTAAGCATTTGTGTAAAATGCAGTCTCACATAGAAATGTAAAAGTAAAAGTCACTAGTAATTTTATTGCAATCTTGCCAACAGCAAAATGGTTGTGAAAAGGGTATGTTTTCGGCTATTTTTCTGAAAATTTTCTGATTAAATTTTTCGTTGACAAAACGTACTGGGAACTACGCTTAAGAGCGAAATACACAAATGTTGTGTATGGGGTTTGACGAGCCGCTGGAGGTAATTTTAATAAAAATCAAAATTTTTTGATTTTCTGGCCGCCTTGTTGAAGTTTGATCAAAGCGCTTGCGTTTTATATGGAAAGTTTAAAGAATTTGCCCGCACCACTAGTATACTCTAGCCACTAGCGGCACTCCAGGCACCCACTTTGGGAAAGCCTGTGCTAAGCAATATGGAATATATTTATTAAAATTTTACAAGCTTTCGAACCACTGTGCTGTTGCCACGCTTTCAGTTATGCAGCGAACGCGTTAGCTGATGGTGTCATTGTTGATATTGCCATTGGTGTTGCCATTGTTCCATCGCCCTCATTGTTATTTGCCAGACGCATTACCAGAAACAACGGCTCCATAGTCAACAATACAAAAACAACAGCAACATCAGTATCAGGCACAAATAAAGCATATACAAGCAACAACAAAGAAACAAAGTCTTACAACGCACCGGTTAACTCGCCTTCCACCTACCAGTTTGTTTTTCTGCAAAGCCAACAACAGAGCGCACGAAAGCAACGAAGTTCTCTAGCTGGTTGGTTGGTTGGTATTATTTTTTTGGCTTTTAAGCGGCAAAAAATAATGAAACTCGAAAAAATCATGGTTTTTATTGGAAGCGTGCTGTTACCTCGCATATCTCTACGTGCTGTGCCACAAAATGTAGCCAGCCAGATACGATACATGGCATGACATGACATGGCAAGGTAAAATGCGATTCTCTGGGCTGCTGTAAAATTGTGCGCGACAAAGCAAAAAAAAGTGTACCGAAAAAAGGCTTAAGCTAGTTGCAGCGCAATTGGAAAATGGAAAGAAAACAAAGTTTAAAAATATAAAAAGTTCTACGTAAAATTCAGCTTTTTTTGGAACTAAATCCAACCTTCGTTCGCCGCTATAAAAACCTCTAATCAACCCGCCGGTGAATTTAGCAAATCAGCCTAGCAAGAAATTTTTGTATCCGCGTTGAAGCAGCGAACTCAAACGAAAATCCGCGTGTCCGCCCTGATATTAACTGGTTGTCTGCCGGCCGCCCTGAAGAGTGTCAGAGCCGACTAAGGAGGACGGCACACAACCAAGCCCACTTCCAAACCAAACAAAGACACGCCTACCGGTCAATTGATCGCTGCAACGCCCCCATTGCTTGCCGCCCATTTTTACGATCAGTCAACAGTCAATGAGCGGAGGAGCTCAGCTCAGCTGTCAGCAGCCGCTTTGCGCATAAGAGTGTCAATCCGTCAAACAGAAAGTAAGTGGCGCGCAAAGCGAGTAACTCCATTTCAGTCTTTGTTTCTTGTTGGTGGTTTATTTAAATTTCGAAATGCGGCTCTAAAAATAGCGGGCATACCCATTATTCCCAGTCTTTTGCTTGGCCTCTGCTGATGTCGGTCTGTTGACTGCTAGTTCAACACTATTCTTTGCTAGCGTCTAATTGTAGAAATCTACAAAATGACTAACATTAATCTAACTTCAACTTTTCACTGCCTCGATTTTTAACTTCTACGCCACCTACTTACAAACTTCTTTAGTTATTCTATTTTCCTTCTTCCCCTTACGTTTAGCGGTAACTTTGCCACTTTATTTGCTTCGAAAGTGATTTGATTACAGCTATTTATTTGTTTATTTGCTATCTAGTTGAGTGAAGTTTTAATTTAATGCTTGACTAAGCGCACACATTCTCATGCATGGAGCCACACATACATATGTATGTATGTATGTACTTATTGCATGCGATGATTCTACTGACCCGGAATAAATTATTGAATGCTTAGATTTGTTAAATCGATGAAAGCTTGTAAACTAGATTTTCATAAGAATCATAAGAAGCGTGCGTTGAAAATCGTTAATGACCTCTTTATGTGTATCTACTCATTGTACATACATTACGTTAGGCGATACCCAATATGCGTACCATGGGAACAAGAGAAAATTCGTTATCTGCATTGGTTTATGCATAATGCCAGAAATGTATGCAGCTATTTATATACGAATTAAATATATCTGTACTGACTAGTCTACAATTTGAGAACTTTTTATTCACTAAATTAATTTGTTCCACTCGAACGCATGCAAACTTATTTCATATCTGATCCTCATTTTGAAACTTGGCAAACTTTAAATTAAGAAAGCTGGAAGTATTAAAACCACCATTGTAAGAGCTCCTCAATTTTTGAAAGACTGCGCCTTTTTATTTCTAAGAAAGCAGAATAGATAGATTTTGGCTTTCTATTTTTTGGTGTAGATTTTTTGGTTTCTCCAGATCTCTTTTTTTGCGACTTTCGGAACTTTTTTGGACAATTAATCGGAACACTTCGGTATTTTTGCGGAATCGGTTGGTTTTCTTGGACATTTTTGGATTTTCGGACGATTTTCAGGACCTATCGGATCATTTCCGACTTTTTTCTGGATCCCTAGAGTTTTTCGGTAATTTTAGGATTCGTCATGAAATTTTCGATATAAAAACATTAAAGGCATGCTTTATTATACCCGAGCGCACTTGTGCACAAGGGTATTATAACTTTGTTCACATAACGGTTGTTTGTAACAGGCAAAACGAATCGAGATAGATATAGACAAATGTATATATAAATGATCAGAATGAAAAGAGAAATTAAGCGGTGGCTGTCTCTCCGCCCGTCCGTCTGTGCACACTCGAGTTATCGAGTAAAAATTAAGATATCTTAACGAAACTTGGTACGTGCACTTCTTTCGGGCGTAGGACGGATGGTATTGAAAACAGGCAAAATCGGACAATAACCACGCTTACCTCCCATACAACGGCAATTTTCAGAAATACGAAAACTGCGATATTTTAGTAACTACTGAAGATTCTCTTAAAATTGATATTTACAATAACTTTTAGACGAAAAATATGAAAATTATAAATTTTTGGAAAATGAGCGTAGCCACGCCCACTTATGGTTACATGTGTATCTATGTATATCTTGGTAACCGCTGCACCAATTTCTTCCAAACTTGGCACAGTTGTTAGCCTTGCTACAGCATACCAAATGGCAGAACATTTTTTAAAATCGGACAATAACCACGCCAACATCCCATACAACGGTAATTTGGAGAAATATGAAATCTTCGATAAATCAGTAAATATCTATATATATAATACGCGAAGGCATTTTTTGTGCAGCGTAAAAGACCTGCAAATGAAAGGGCTTGGCCTGTATATGTGCAGTAAGGTTTCACTTTTTCGAAAAGAGTTGCCACCTGTTAAATAATTAAACTCAAGTTATTTACTAATCAATGCCCTCAGATCCGCACCGTCCGTTCGATTTTCAAAGGTGAGGTACCAAATTAAAGGGGCTTAGGGTGTGAATGTTCAAGAAGGTTTTACTTTTTCGAAAAAGTTGCCACCTGTTAAGAAATTAAGCTCAAATTAATTAAAAAGTTAAATCAATTATTAAATATGGATATCAATCGAAATGGTTTTGAAAAGGCTTCATAACTTAACTACGTAATGTAGTTCAATTTTAATTAAAGGAATTAGGTAAGTGAATAAGGTATCGGTATATGGGTGTCATACAAAGGTGGTTTAAGAAGGTAGTAGTTTGAAAATATTTTGAATAGGGTTGCCACCTATTTGATAAGCCTAATTGAACTATTTTTTATATGAAATATTAACGATGGATGTCAAATGAAAGAGCTTCAATAAATACTTAGTTTGACAATTTAGAACATTTTTAATATGTTTGAGGGTTGCCCCAGTTTAAAGGGCTAAACTAAAATTATTTAATAAGTTAAATCAATTACTAACCGATGGTTATCAATGGAAATGGGTTTAAAATCCTTTATTTAAGAACAATATTTAGGAGGATTGCCACGTGTTAAAAAAAAAATTCCACTTAATTCATCAGTTACATGAAATATTTATAACAATGTCAGACGAAAAATATTTAAGGAAATTTTATTCAATCCTATTCCAGAAATTCAAAAGTCCTTTTAAAAAAATCCTGACGTCAAAGAGAAAAACTAAAAACGCAGTTTTACTATATTTGGACCCCAGTTTTGTGAATATATTGATTTTTTCGTGTGTAAAATTGACTGTCGCACGGTGTTATATGAAAATTTGTACTCTTTAACTATTTTCTCCTTTAGAGTTTTTAAACCACAAAACTTTAGCCTCTATAGTTGTAGTAACATTGATCCACAATATGCATTTTGAAGTTTTCTGGCAGCATTTTCATTCGATTTTCACGAAGAAAAGCCTACTAAACGTGCGCTCGGTGTGTATTGATACAAGTGGCACCCAATTATTATATGGAACGTTCAAGGAACTTTGAAATCTGGATACTTCACATCATCATTTCCTGTATGAAATTGAGCAGAAAAGCGTGTTACTCAGGTGTACGCGGCGTATGAATCACATTCTTTCGTGCTCAATTTTCATACAAATAATCTTGCTTTTTTTAATTTTTTTTGACCACTCCTTATTTATCCATCGATTTTCTCCATCAGTAACTTGATTTTTTTATGTAACAGAACAAGCTTTAGTACAAATGCAAAAATTTGGCACAGAACCAGTTTTTTTTTAAATATTTCATCTGTTGAAATTTGATTTTATTTTAATTTTTTCATTAAAAAATAAAAAAAGCTGGAATGATTAATTAATTTGTCAGTAACTATAACCGCTATCGGAAAGCGATGTATGTATAAACGGTTTATGGAGAATTTCATTGGCTTTCATTTGCCACATTTGATATTAAGATTTTTAAATTGGTTCGTAAGATATACGTGATTAAAAGGAACCAATTTTTGCTTTAAGCTGAATAACGGTAAATTGCAAATATCTCGAAAACGTATCCATAGAAAAAAAATCAACTCGATTTGCACCGAGCAATTCTACATAGGAATTGAATAGTGGCATCCATAGAACATTTTTGCTGTAAACCAGTGTTATCAGTATTTGCTGAATACAATGAATATTTAATTTTTTTTTCATCATCAGCACCATTATTTACTTTTTATTTTAAAAGTGTTCTCCTATTTGGTAGCACAACAAGGGGCTGCTGATAAGCCAAGTAACAGTCATTATACTATTTAGTATGACTAATGTGTGGTTTATTATTTTAGTAAATTTGCAGGCAAACAGCAACAGGCGCTACGACGCCTGATTGGCTAGCAAAATCGCTTATCTACCAGAGCCACTAACTTGTGAGACCTTGAGGCATATTTCTCTAGGTAAGTCATCACTAATTCGCTTTGTCTTTAACTCTATCTATGAGTGGGTGAGTCAATAACAAAAGTATTTATTTGCTTAGTAGATAACAACTAAGTAAATGACAAAAGAAAATATAACTCTTTATTACTGTTGCTTGTCATCTCCGATTACTTGACAAGTCACGATTTGCCTGTAAAATAAATTACTGCTTACATACTCAAGTATGCTCGTAATATTCTAATTAGAGTCGATTGCGAATTTTCTCACACTTATCACTCGGCAATGAGTACTGGCCTTAGCTGGCCAGGCAAATTATACGAATACAACTACAATTTTTTAATAAATTATAAATGAGCGCATGCATTGTAATTGATATGTAATGCAAAGATGCAAAAGTTTGGTTGGATTGGGTTGGGTTTGGTTAGCTTGTCGGGCGCTGGCTAATCATAAAACTGTCAACATCGCATGCGGATGAAGAAAGAGTTGCTGCTGCTATTAATTCAGTAACCCCGCCCGTCATAGCCGTTTGTCTGTGTGTCGTTGCTGACCGTTCAGCGCGACAAGGATGTCATAAAAAAAAATTAGTTTGTGGGTTAGTTGTATGTGTTTGTTGTAGAGGTAGTTGTTAGTTTACAACAATTACATATTGGCAACTTCTTGGCAGAAACTTGAACATGTAATTTTTTTCCAAGCTTTGCTGTTGCCGTGCAATAAAAGCTTAATAGTGTTTGAAAGTGGCAGTTGTGCTCATGGCCGCTACTCGCCCATAGCTGTAAATACATACATATGTGTGTGATGGGGTAAAATTAGTAGTTAAGAAATGTGGGCTTTGAAAAAGCGTGGTGTGGGAAATTATGACTGGAAGAAAGCGACCCAGATGGTATCATAGGAAAGAAGAGACTAGAATAAGAGAGCACGTCGCTGACAATCAGCGGAGGGTTTTCTGACTAGTATTGCGAATAAAAAGCTCTTCGAAGACCACGACTTTAAGCACAAATTCAGACGTAAGCCTCTTTTTGTCTTAAGAGAGATTTTGTTCGGGAACTTCATAGATAGAGTCCAGCTCTCTTAGATACCGACAGCGAAGCCAAGTAGAATCTGTACGAAGAAATAGGGGAGAAAGATAGAAGATACGCTACTAACTAGGCGGGTGAAGTAGGCGGAGTAAGCTACGCTTTTGACTCCAAACGTGTAAACTATGAATGATTCTATGTTTATGAAACCATAGTCAGTCATAGTGTCCAGATCTTAAACCACCCCGTGACAAACTATTTGATGGTACTTATACCGAACAGATCGGAATGATTGTCCGAACATCGTGTAAAAAGGTCTAAAAATTTTACGCTGGTCGATTTCACTTATATTTTTTTAAATTTGGTCTGACATATGAAATGTTTTCGTTAAGATTGAAAGTCAGTGAAGGTAGCCGTACTGAAGGTTGGACAGATGGTCTGATTGTCCCGAGAATGCAAGTCAGTAGTGTATTTACTCTTTCTAAACCGTTACTTAAGAAAATTTAGAGAACATTGACGAACAAACATACCTACCAAATGATGAAAATAAAATGTACCAGGGTTTTAAATTTCGAGATTGTTCTAACCAGTGGCGGATACAGGCGGACAGACGAAGGGTCGAAAAACTTCTTTCTGAAGTCCCGTTGCACAGTGGGACAAAAAAGGTTGCTGTGGACAAATGCATTTTGAGAGCCCAAATATGAACCGATTTCAAGTTTCTTTTATTTTAAATAAAGTTTCTTTTATTTTTAATAAAAGACAATTTAATCTATACGAGGCGATTTTTTAAAAAAGCTCTGGTTTTTATTTATTGATGTTGAAAAATGAAAGAAACAAATTTTCACGTTTGAATGCTTCTACTTTTTTGGACAATACTTGAAATTGAATTCAAAAGCCTGTAATTATTTAAAAAACTATTCATTAACATTTTTCCATGGGAAACATTTAATTAAAAAATGTTTTTAATTTGCCATCTATATTGATATATATTTTGAAAGCCGTTTATTTCAAATCGAAAAACTCGAGAACAGCTGTACCGATATTCTTGAAATTTTGGACATCGACACCAGACTCTCAAAGGATGATAATAGAAGAAGAATAATTTCGACATATCAAGGGGCGTGGCCCCTCCCATACAAACTAAAGTTTTCACATAACATATCTCTGGAAGTATTCATCGTTAAGTGCCGCAACTTAGTATAGAGAAATATAATATCAACGCCAAACTCATGGGAAAAATGGGAGTTTTTGAAAAAGGGGGCGTGGCACCTCCCATACAAACTGAATTTCTCACATTAGAATGTGTATGTGGTTGAGGGTCTAGAATTCAACCGACCCTTAGCGATGGCGGTAACTAACGTGGCTGAGTGGAAGATCGACATATCTCCGCAACCAGTTCGAAAACGACCTATCTTTCACTCTTTGTGCAAAATTTGAAAAGAAATCAATAAACTCTCGTAAACACTTCGATATTTGAGTATGCAGTTTTGTACCCCATTCAATTTTACTGTAGAAAAGTGCAAGTTTAAGGTCGCTCGGAATTATCATTGTTGTTCGGGAACTTTTTTGTGGTGTTGCTAATTTTCTGCATGTAGAAAAACAGTCGACACCGTGACCGTAAATGATTCTTAGGTAAGCTCAATTGACCGTTAGTTCTTCACTGTACTTTCCAACTTTGCTATTTCCTCAGGAAGTTTGGACTCGCTAATCACTGTCGCAGTATCTGAATTAGTATTTTGGACATGTTTTCGTAAAGATATCCGCAGCTAGGTTTGTTTCGAATATTATGATATGAGGAAGTCAAAGCTGGCTACGGCAGAGGCCCATGCTATATTAAATGTACCCGTTACTCCCGAAGGCAAACAGCATGAGCTCTTACCTACTGTATTAGGAAAAATGGTACTATCTTCAAAATCTCTGAAGTCTAGATTCATAATTTTTGATGGAAACAAGGCCACGTTTCTGAGAGCGTGTTTCTTCAAGGGGCAATATAATCTTGATGTGAGAGTGGTTAGGCAACCGAAAAAATACCGAGAGGTCTTGAAAAGTCACAAAACCCCACGAGAAGTCTGGAATACATCGCGAAAGGTGCTAGAAGTCATGAAAATCCTCAGATTAGTCTCGAAATTGCGAAAGATCGCGTAATAAACGGAAATCGTCCCTAAAAGCTTTTCATTGCTTTTGATGTACTTCTTCCTCCCACCCGTTCGGATTTCCCAGGAATTTCATTAATTTTACATAGCACGAAAGAAAACTGCCCCTTATTCAGTTACAAATAACTTAAGAGATGGTTTCTTATTCGATCATTCATTTCTCAGTGGCTAGCTACTGTTCTATCCAAGTACGGCTAGCAACAGCGGCGGCAATTCAGTTGAACTGTAGTAAAGTGCCATCGATGAAAAGCGTTCAGCGATCCCAGCGCAAAACTTGTCTTATAAATTTCACATGCCAATCAATAAAACCAATTACAAGCAATTACTTTAAATGGATATGCGAGCTGCCCCATCCAACCAACCGACCAACCAACCAACCAGCCAAGCTGCGAGCCAGTCAAAGCGCAGAAACCAGCAAACGCGCGCTATAGGATCGATGATGGACATATGTATGAGTGGTTGATTGTCCAGAGCTATGGACAGAATTTTGGATGGGCTATCGACATGTGGCAAGCGTGCCGTGGACGCCTGCCTGCCCTGCAAGCTGTTTGCGGTGGCCGCGAGGTAGTCGTTGATGTTTGAGTTGCACCGGGCATCAGCTGGTCGTTCTTGTAGTAATAAAGCTTGATGAACTTATAATGAAATATATGTTTATGTAAGTAAGTATATGCTCTGGCGATACTTCAACTTCAAAGTAATTAAAAATTAAAAGGAAGAAGAATGAATTTCCGCTTTTCAGTAAATTCAAAGAATGGCTTTTTGCCCCACTCCGTGATATCAGGAGAAGAAGCGTACAAAAATTACAACATTTAGTCTACCAACAAAAATTAAAAAGAAATTACTTTAACGAAATTACTGCTATTACAAAGTGTCCTATAAAGGCCCGCAGGTTTATCCAAGGCAACCATATGAGTCTGAGTTGCGCGAAAATAGGACAAGTAAAAAATGACTGCGTCTCTGACAGGCTATTTGTTATAGTCATCTCACTGCCTGCCCTGCTGCCAGATCAGCGGATTTGCCCCAATAGGCAAATCCAGCTACATGTGCTCGCTGTCGGTTAAAAAGAAAGCTGCCAGCGTATGACTAATAACGTCACCTGGCCTCGATGGTGTTAAAAACGTAAAATAAATCACGACAAGGAATCATACTTTTGTGCATAGGTATGTGGATAAACACTTAATCGATTTGTTTTCTATTTGATGAGTTCTTTCCAATTTTTTTTATGGTAAGAAAGTCAAGACTAACAGCAATAATATAAAACAAATATTGAATTTTTAAAAAGTTTTTACTCAATAAATTTAAGCGACGAGCACAACGCGATTAAAGTCACGTAGCTCAGCAGCAATTGCAAACAAGTGCACCCAAAAACAATAACAAAAGGCAGCAATTGTGTAGAGTTAAAAGTACTTAGCCCAGTGATCAGGCACTATGTCATGGAAATTTTTTGTGCAATAACATATAAAAACAAGTAAAGAAGTATAAATTCGGGCGAAACCGAACTTTATATAAATACCCGGCGCAGGTATCAAATATCGTCGTTTCAACTTTTGCTGAACTATCTTTGCATGATGCGATTTCAAACGTTTTCGATAATATGCAGAGTTAGACTTAATGATATAATTGAACCTAGTTAGGTACAAATCGATTTATTGGCTACCGAGGTACACCTTTGTAGTTATAAAGTTGGCGGTGCTACGCCCAATTCCTAAAAGTCTATAGCAGTCTTATTTATTGTTAAGGGATTGTTGTAACTATTAACTTGGAGTAAATTAGCGTCCTCAGTTATTGAAATATCGGAGTTTTCATATTTGAAAGATTTTCAACAAATTTCTTAGCTAGACCCTACCCAAGACTCGTACCGAGTTTGGTAAGGATTGGTGAAGCGGCTACTGAGATACGGCATTTCTACATAAGTGGGCGGGGTCACGCCCATTTTCCAAAAATTTCATAATAGTATTATTTTTTTACCCCAATTCTACTCCGCATATTAATTTTCATTAATTTGCATCTAATATTTACTGAAATATCGCAGTTATTGCATATTTAAAAAAAAACCGTTATATGGGAAGTGGGCGTGGTTACAGTTCGATTTCGCTCATTTTCAATAGCCACCTACCTTGGATAAAGTGCAATCTGCATACCAAATTTCGTTGGGATATCTTAATTTTTGCTCGAGTTTTCGAACAGACAGACGGACGGACAGACAGACATGGCTTAATCGACTTCTATTTTCATTCTGATCATTTATGTATCCATATCTATCTCGATTGGTTTTGGCTGTTACAAACAACCGTTATGCGAACAAACTTAATATACCCTTGGGCACAAGTGCGCTCGGGTATAAAAATTCAAAAATAGGCCGGTCAAGTTAGACATTGAAAATTGGTACGAGTGTTGCGAACACCATTATGAATGAAATGTTAAAAGTCCTCATCGCTCCTACGTCTGCAAAAAAATTTATTCAAGATCAAATGTCACTTAAATTAATTTTTTGCATTTTTCAGCAAAATGATAAGGTTTATCAGAAAAATAAATGAGACGAAAGTGTATCTATAAAAACTGTTATAAAATTTTTCTTTTGCTATATTCTACGTAAACGATATTTTCCAATCGGATTAGCTGTTTAGGAACTAATCATTGATTCATCGACAATTTTGCATAATTAGAAAAAAAAAAAAAAAAAATTACTTTCGGTAAAAATGCCGACATGAAAGAACCTGTCATCTTTTGTACGGATTATACTAAAATTTTGAATCGCCATATCTCAGAAATGGTAATCCTTAGGAAGAAAAATACTATAAGAGTTTTTATAGATACTTATATGGTCTATACTTCGTCTGACCTATTTTAATGATAAGTCTTACCGTTTTGCTGAAAAATGCAAAAAATCAATTTATATGACTTTTGACCCTGACTAAATTTTTTTACAGACGTCGGATCGGTTTAGACTTTTGACATTTCACTCTTAATGGTGTTTGCAACATGCGTACCAATTGTAAGCTTTATGCGAATTATTGTAAGCGTACTCCTATTTATTGAACTAACTTGACTGGACTAAAAAGTTTTGAGAATACAAGTTGTGAGGTGAAAAAATTGCTAAAATTCCGACATAACCCGAAAAGTTAGACAAGCAACGAAAGCGAGTTTTCCACAACTGAATGTTTTCTTTTAAGTAAAATGTATTGCTCCAATGGAAAAAAGAGCTTTTCCGACATATGCTACTTTATTTTTCCGTGAAAGATTGACTTAATTTGTTCTTTCAAATGTTCACAGATAGATATGTATGTTGTATATCCAATTCAAAAAGAAAACTTGTGCTGACCTAATACAAGGCAACAAGCATTTAGCGAGGCAACAGCTACAAACGGGTTCGCACATACATACATACATACATATCTTCCAAGGTAAATGGCATTATCAGCAAAATGTGTTTCTTTTTTCGCCGATAAATTAGCTTTTTGACGTTTGTCGCTAAAAAACCATATCACCAGCATGTTCTTGCATAAGCAACAAAAAATATATGAAATAATCTACAAAGTACAAAAAAAAAAAACAATTTTATTTTGACATCAAATAGCATTCAAGTGAATAGATGACCAAAAAGAAAAAGAAATTAGAATGAGGAACGTAACAAATTGGCTTTAATTAAAAAAAAAAGCTAGCAGTTTTAAAAATAAGTATATGGGATACATATATGTATATATATACATATATATATGTATGCAAATTTGTATGTTCTGGCGAGGTCAAATATACCTCTAAAGGCTTACAACAAATATAATGGAATGGTGAAAAACAGATAATTTAGTAAAATGTGGCCTTAGGCAAAAATCTTCTTGCAAAGCGAAGGCATGTCCCCATCATCTAAGAACAGCCGATAAGAAACGCTGAAACTTCTATAAAGCGAAATGCTTTTGTTTGAAAGAGTAAGACCTATAAATGTTATACCTTCGAAGATCGGTGGATATTTCCCTAGGTATAATCGGCGAAGAAGGCGAAGAATAGCTACATAGCGGTAATGCCTCGTGATTTACAATTGAAAGTAGCCACATTTACTTTATGGTCCGTTAAAAGATGTTGAGAATATTTGCCGTGGAGGTCAAAATTCCTAAAAACTCGAAACTCTGGGGGACTTCACTCCAGTTTGAGTAAACCGACCTAAATGAAATATTTTCAAGTGCACCATATAAAAAAAACGCACCACAATCAAATTAATTGAGCCTTAGGCGCTCAATGTGATTACAGCATATATATGTACATAAAAAGTTGTTTACTACAGTATTCCCCGCTTAATTGTCCCCCGGTTAACTGATTTCCCTGCTTATTTGAATTACCTCATGGGTAAAAGAAAATATTGCATACAAAATCCATGTAAATTTTCCCGCATAATTGAACCCGTTTCATTGGTTTCCCCGTATAATTTGTTAAAAACATGTGGCATTGAAAAGAGATATACCTTCATTTTTCCCCGGTTAGTTGTTCCTCACGTTTATATAGTTTTTTATAACATTTATCTCTAAAAATGTGAGGACAAGTATACTAAATACTTACGTACGAACAATAATCAATACAAATTATTTTTACTCTTTATATTTTTTCGTTTAATGTTTAAACTATATAAATGTCAATAAATTGAAAATACACACATGCATTTTCTTTTGATTGATAAGTTTGTTCAATTTAGCGGAATTTCTGTAATTGAACGAACTGTTTAATTAAACAAGTATCGGTTAATTTATTCCCCGGTTAATTTAACCGAAAATTGTGCAGTTTTTTAAGTGCATTTAAGCGGGAATACTAGCGCCTATCATAACTGTACCGTAATGTTTTTGTGAATGAATGGAAAATTTTCAATGAATTAATATACTTATATATATGCATAATGCATATACAGTGACTCAAACAACCGAAGCATTGTGAATATGCTTTTCAAGTATTTTTTTTATTCTCAACAAAAAAAAATATAAAATTAAAATAGAAATAGAATGATTCGTTCTGAGTCAATGTTAGTGAAAAGTTAATCCAGCAAGCTAAAGAAATGCACCTCCAAATGCAAGCAACGATGTGAGTAGCTAGCTGGTCATTGGCATTACTTAGATCAGCAGCCCAGCCAAATTGTGCGTTAAATCTGGTTGTGAGGCACCAGCTAGCAGGTGCCTTTAACCGGAAAAAATTGCAGTGGGCGTTTTCATAAAATTGCCGCGATTTTAATGAATTTTCTGTAGCTTTTTTCTACGCATAGGCGAATGACCAACAAGACGCACAGCGCGGAAATACATGCATTGCATATATGTTGGGTTTGTTTTATGTATGTATGTACGAGTGTGTGGTTAAAAATATGCACCTAAACGCCTGGTCACTTTTCACACAGCAAATAGCGCGCTTTCTAGGCTCACCTTTTTTTTTGCTTTTTTCTACAACCAACTGCCAGAATGCTTGTTTGTCTGTTTGTAATTAGATAAATGTTGCGGCAACATGTTGCTGTTGTTGTAGACGTCGTTGCCGTTGTCGCCGTCTTCGTCGCTCATGGCAGTTCGTTCAACTTTGAATCAAGTATTCGTCAGCGAGTTTACTAAACTCTTAACAGGCCTGTTTGTTCACTCATAGTTCATTAAGACATTTTTTGTTTTCTTTTTTTAAGTTTTTATTGTACTTTCTTGATTTACTATATTTATGTGCCATCTGAGGCCTTTCATGCTAAATGTATCACATTTTGTTAAAATTCTTGCAAAATCTCTACATTGTGGCCTCTACCCGCTCACAGCCAATTGGCACTAACTAATTATTATTATTATTTTTTTTTTCTTGAGACGTCCATCTGCTTGTGCGTGGGTTTTCATGTTTTTGGCAGCGTATGCGTGACACGTGCTATAGTAAGTTAATTTATAAAATGTCCAAATCACTTATGAACATATGAACTAACTGCATACAGAAATTATGTACATACATACATATGTATATATCGTCACCTGAAATGCAAAAAGTCATAACTAATAAAAAAATTCCTAAATTCAGTTTTTGATTTATATGATGGATTTCATTGAATTACAACTCCCCATATAATTTTATGAAAAAAATTTAAATATTAGTCACGACTTTTTCCATTTCATTTACGATGTTGTTATGTCTTTTTGCATTTCAGTTGACGATATGTATGTGCGTATACATATACAACTACATACACAATTATTTGGCACTAAAATTGAAACTGGCCTATAGTATATTGGGTTAACGCTAATGGGTGTGCTCCACTAGCTGCCAGAGTTTGCTTTCATAAATAAGTTTTATGAGTTGGTCATAAAAACACTTTTCTTTGAGGTATCTGCACGTTTCTCTAATAAAAAAATTAATACTGCATATTAAAAAATGCAATAAAGGAGTGTTTTTTGTATAACAAGTATGTACATATGTATGTGTAATCAAATTAAAATTTAATAATATCTAATATAGCATATGCAGAAAAATTCGCTGAATTAAAATAACTATTTGATTTCATTATCTTTTTAGTTTCTGTACTTAAAAATTTTATTTTTTGATTTGGTAGGGCAGGTATCCCCTAATCCTAATTTCCCTAGAAAATAAAAGAGTTTAAAATTATTCATGCATCAAACATATACATAAAAACAAGGTTATGATGAAAATACATCGCTTAAACCAAAAATTCCTGCCGCGTATAATAACTGCCAGAGCAAGAAATCCCGAAAAATAAAAAACAGGAAAAAACCAGAAAATACCTTAAAGTACCAAAAAAATCTAAAACTACTGAAAATATTTCAAAGGTATCTGAAAAAAATTTCGAAAACTTGTAATTCAATTCAAGAGTCCCAAAACATCGCGACGGTAAAAAAAATCCAAACAAAATAGGGTAAAAAAAAACCCAAAAAGGATCCGATTTAAATACGGTTTACCTAAAAAAATTTCAATTTGTGCAGACTGAAGCCAATTCCAATAAAACGATCACTTCCCGGCTCGTCAAGGAATGCTTTGATACTATCCAACTCATGGCAGCAGGGAACACGATGTTACTATGCTGGGTACCGGGACACCGCGGGATCGTAGGCAATCAGGCCGCCGACAAATGGACAAGGAAAGGCTCGTCGTCTGTACTTGTGGGACCGCAACCGTTTTGTGGACTCAATTGATCCTCCTCGAGGCTCATAATCTAAATGTGGTTCAACTCAGAGTACAGCAACTAAGAAGAGGTAGAGGGCATTTGCCGGACCATACTTTTTGGTTATCGTTTTGCTAGGAAAGATATAAATCTCTTGAACAGAGCCAACATCAAGTGGCTTATTAGTTTCCCAACCGTCATCACTTGCGCTCTCTGTTGCACCGAATTGGTGTTTCCACAGAGACGGATTGCCTCCTTTTGACCCTTAAGGTTTAGGAATTCTTAAACCAAGAAACTTTTCGCTTTTAAAAAGGAGGCTAATAACAGCTTAAGCCGTCAGGGTTAGGAGCCATCATAGGGATACAAAAGATCTGCTAGGTTGCGGTGTTCCTTATTTCTATTGCACACAAAAAATTTACATCCGCAAAATCTCGGAAGCTTTTATAGAAAAACGAGATTATCTAAAATATATGTATATATGAGACATTCTTTTTCATATCGGACACCAAATCGAGAAAACTTTCGAATAATCAAGAAATAAAATCCCGAAAGCCCCTAATAGAAACGAAAAATCATAAAGAAGCCAAAATAAAATCATAGTTAAATAGATAACCTCAAAATAATCTTTTAATAAAACATAAAATATAAAATAAAACAGAACCAAATTATTCCTAATACATCCGAAAAGTTACGCAGAAATATCAAAAGATCAGAGAAAGATTCCAAAGAGACTCAAGAAAGAACTCAATAGTCCCGAACAAAACGCAAAACATCACAAAAAATATAGAAAAATGCTCAATAACAAAACGAGCAAAACCTTAAAAATACAAGGAAATCTGGAAAACATTCGAAAAATCCCAAAAGTCATTAAGGGATCGAAAATAAAAAGTAGGGAGTATTAACCGAGGCATGGTGTTCATTGAAAGTAATTTTTTGTGGTCCCTAACCCAGCGAACAACCAGATTCGGGGCTTGCTCCAAAACGGATGCCCGCCTGCAGCCGCGCCTCAGATGCAATTAGCGTTCAAAACCCAGTTCAAAAAAATTATGTAGAAGGTGAACTGTAATGAAGATTGACAACTTACGCAAATGATAGAGAAAATATTTTCAACCCAATTTCTTTATTATTTGCTAAATTTCGTAGTTATTTGTGATAAAAAATCTGCATTTTTCCAATGAAATATCTGAAAAACATCTACGCAACGGCTATTTTTAAATGTGATCTCCTTGGACTATTATCAGACAAAGGAAAACAAACTTTGCATATTTTAAGAAAAAATAAATAAGTGAATGGCCAAAAATCAGTTAGCAGCAAAGTGGTAAGCCGCAAGAAATCAATAAACTTGTTGACGGTTAATAAAAGCATGAAAATATTTGAAAAAAAAAATAAAAATAAATTTTAAAATAAGCAACAACACGCAAAGAAATGCAAATAAACCAATGCCAAGTGAATAATAAATATTGGTGAAAACAAAATATTTATATTTAAATTTGTAGCTATGCGCATACAGCTCTAAACATTTCTGAAAATTGTGTAAATCAAATCTGACTTATGCGGTTTTTGTTGCTGCCAAACGATTTTACCACCTTTCAACCTTCATTCACTTTGCTTGACCGCCTGCCACTTCCTCGCACTCGCTTGTGGTCAACAGCTGTAATATGGTTGTTGCTTTTTACGGAAATAGTTAAAAAAAATTTGTAGATTATTAGTGCAAATGCGGTCACGAGACCGCAACAAAATCAACTTCCTATCTGTAAGTCAACTCAGTGGGCAAACAAAAAATAACTTAGCTCGCAGGCCACGCAAGCAAGGAAAATCCGGTTGATGTCGTGCGGCAGCCGTAGCCTAGCGACAATAACTCAATTTTGCCAAAAAATCCACTGCAGCGTTTTTATGTTTGTTTAGTTGTTTTTACCACAAAGGCAATTGCAATCGCATTGAAAGAATGACAATCGAACATACCAATGACAACTGCCATCTGACAGCTGGCAACAGTCACCGAAGTTCAAGAGCAATAAGGAAAATGATGCCACCAGCAACAGACAAATAAACCAATCAATAAACGAAAGTTGATAATGACCACAGCAAACATGCGGTTCGATTGCCCGCACAAAAAAAAAATCAACAACAGCCAGCTGTTTGGTAGATTAGACAGTCAGTCAATTGTTTGTATGGTGTTTTTTTTTTATTTGCCAGCCGTTTGCATGGGTTGTGTGAAAATTCTCAAGAAAATTGTTGTTTTTTTTCTCAATTTCTATTAGCTCATAACGAACTCAACTGCTCGTGGGATGCGCTCAACCTGATTGACATATCATTAAAGGCTAGAATTCATGCGAAAATCAGCTTCAAAGAAAAGCCCAAGTTGTGCTAAGTTGATGGGTTTAAGTAGAAAAAAAATTAATCGAATATGTGTGATGGGCTCATCTAGTAGCACAAGTGATTATTGAATTGAACTACGAAAAT
Organism: Rhagoletis pomonella; assembly: GCF_013731165.1. Taxonomy (NCBI): domain Eukaryota; kingdom Metazoa; phylum Arthropoda; class Insecta; order Diptera; family Tephritidae; genus Rhagoletis; species Rhagoletis pomonella. The sequence goes on along the minus strand of NW_023458559.1, from coordinate 59,236,264 downwards.
ATAGATGACCTGATGGTAGTTAGGCGAGAGGGAATTTGAGTAGATCATGTGACTTGTGTGGACAGTGGCAACCAGCTAGCGAAAAGAGATTTGATAGCGGAGATTAAATGAAAATTGTTATTGCATTTTTAGAAAGCAAGATACTGCAAAAAATAATGAATCTCATATCTTCGCAGGCATTAAATAAACGAAGGTTTGGGGCTTATATGTGGCGTGCAAAATTGGTGGTTTTTACGGATATAGGTAAGCATTCCAATAATTTGAACGTAAAGCTTCAAGGCTCTAATAAAATCAAATTTGAAAAAACCAGACAGACAAAGAGTCATTGAAGAGTTTTCTTTGGTAATAAATTCTCTCATCGACGAATTTTCATCGAAGTTTTCTGAATTCAAGGAGTTATCGGTAACACTCTAATTTATTGTGTAACCTGATGTGACTTCACTTGATTAACTGCACTTGTTTAAATTTGCTACTACTAAAATTGTGGAAACTTGGAATTTAATTCCAGACATATTAGATGTCTGCTGAAGTTGGCGTTTACACACAAGGTACACGGAGAGATTTAAGAGACGCTTAATGCCTTTTTTTTATTTTATTTTTATTTTTACATGATTTAAGTGTCAACCAATGTCCCCAAGAAAGGTGATAAGACGTGACTTCTTTTTGGCACGTCATGGCTACATTGAATAATTCGTTCGAATAATAATTCGCCGGCCCTGGAATAGGATGTTTAGTAGGAAAAAAATATACTACTGAACCCGCATGTCGGTAAAACGCCCGAAATTTAATTTAATTAAAAAGTTTTTGAAACACGTGGCAATGCCCTTCAAACATTCCAAATATTAAAACTAAAGATTTCTCAACACTCTTTAGTTTGAATACGGTGTTTTCAAATTTCATACTTTTTGTTTTAGTTAATTAGTTAGACCTCTCAAATAGGTGGCAACCCTCTTCATAAGCATTTTCAAGCTGAAACCTTGTTAACTCCCCTTCGTCTGAATTTGCGATACATATTTTAATTAACTGATGAATTAAGTGGAATTTGATTTTTCACACATGTGGCAACCCCACTAAATATACCTAATTCAGAATTAAAGATTTTTCAAAAATCCTTCAATCGATACCCATATTGTAATAATTCATTTAACTTATTAAATAATTTGAATTTAAGTTTTTAAACAGGTGCCAACCCTCTTCAAAATATTGTCAAACTACTTCTTACGGAAACCCGTTTCGTTTGGCACCCATATGGTGATATATATTTCTATTACATAATTCCCCTAGTTCAAATTGAATTTGATTTTTTAAACAGATGAAAATCCACCCATAGTTCAGTTAAGAAACAAAGCTTTTTTGTGATAATTGATTTATTTATTTTTTTTCAAATAATGTGAATATGTCTTATATATCTTATATCCTCGACAAAAAGCGAATATCTAGTCTATATCATAATATTTTTTTGTTTTTAATCTCGTTTAAGCATGAAAAGCAAACAAGAAAAAATAAGCAAGTAAATAGACAGTAGAGAGGCATTCGAAAAATCTGTTCATAGTTTACTTAAAATCTTTTCCATAAATATGTAATCGTCCGCGACTTTGAAGGCTCTTTCCACACTTCCGACAAGTTAACAAATAGTCATAGGCATAACTATTAAAAAAACCAAAATATTTATTCGGAAGCAAAAAAGAATGACTTAATAAAATATGCGCCGAAGCTAAACTTTTCCATAATAATTAAACCCAAACAAGAAAAAAAAAACAATTAACAAAATTGTATAAAGCGTTAAGAAGTGAAAATCATGCAACATGAGTATCATTACTTAATTACAATTGCATATTAAATACACAACACCCAACAATTATTTGCGAGCAAGTGAACATTGTACGAACATAAAAATCAACGTTAGCAATGAAATAACAAAAACTGAAAATACTTAATAACACTAAGAGCATGTGATTCAGCAGAAAACGAAATGGTCAAACAGTGGCGAAAGAAAATGTACATATAAACGCAGCGGTAGCCCACATCGTTGGAGTGGAGTGGGTCAACCGAAAACAGTAGGAAATATTTATGTTTAATTAAAAAAAAATAAAATTGAGGAGGAAAATTAACTCTTTTCCGTGTCATATAATTTTAATAGAAAAATTGGAAAAATGGGTAAATGTTAATTGACTTAGTAAAAGTAAAAATGCTATTATATACATGTGTATACAGAGGTACATAATGCATACCTACATACATCCGAATGTCCATTAATATTACTAACTAGTCCGTGGTTAATTTCCACTTTAGTAAAATTCACAGAAACTCACGTTGCTGACTCACGAAAATTTCCACGCCTCCTACCAGCCATGTCTTCCGACTTTACACACAAGTTATAAACTTAAACACACACACATATATCTATGTACGCGTATACATAAATTTTTAACAGCTTACATGTTATTTCGTTTCACTGTAGTCAAGTGCAATTTATAGTTTGCTTTTTGTGTTTTTTATTTATTTGCTTTGAGTTTTATTGTTTTATTGCTTCCGTATTTTCTTCGTGTACTCGAATGTATGTACGTATGTATGTTTTGATATCTCGCTTGCGTGCCACCATCCCCGTTGGCAACAAAATATTTTAGAAAATTATTTTTTGTTGCATATTTTCATTGTAATAAAGTAGTTGGCGGAGGTTGGCATCTCTAATTGGCAGTGTAATGGTGGCAATTGTCACTGTTGCTGAATGCATTCTGTTTGGTTTTTTTTTTGTTTTCTGCTTTGTCTGAATGCAATAGTTTCTGCCGCGCTATCCATGATCTTGCGTCTATTGTCGTTGTTTTTTTGTTGTATTTTTATTTTTGTGGTTTGTATTTATCATCGCTGATATAATCAGTTTCGCCATTTATTTTATTCAACTCAATCTGCCATTACACGTTGGTAATCGCATGCATGCGAATTGCACCGGTGGAAAATGGTTAGTAATTGCAGTGCTGAAAAATACGTTGAGTGGAGTTTAGGGAATGACAATTCTCTGGAGTAGATAGTGAATACATAGAAGGGCTACATACAACTTCTTATTAAATTTCACTGAAATGCGAAATTTTTAGCTTTGTTAGGGTACAATCAAATTTGCGAATGCGTATGCAATATCACTATTTATTATATACCGACTTATTCGGTTTAAGGGCTCACCGAAGTCTGCAGCGTCTGCTCACCAGTAGGTGCCCCGGCCCCAGCAATGGGTTGTGCGCTGGGGTTGGGACCCGCCACGTAAAATCAGGCTCTAATGAAAAAGAAAAACAAAGCCGCAGATTAGAACCCCCCTTTTGATGACGACCACGGAAAACGTATAAAGGAGTACGATTTGGGGACATGCACCTGAAATGTCCGGACCCTTAATGACAAAAATTGGACGGTATTAACCTGTACTGAAAAATCGACATACATATTAGAAGCTGTTTCACAAACACAACATACGTCCATCAATCAGAGCAAATAACAACGTGGGACGAACGGACGGACTATGGAGCACCGCAAATCAAGAAGATATATTGGATAAACAAGGAGATACCAGTATAGTTATATAGGGCAAGCAAGACATAAAGTAAGAACAAGATTACGCGAACATATAAGAGACTATAACAAAAAGACACAGAAACCGATCGGAATACCAGAGTTAAATTTTGCTAACCACATGTTTAACAACAAATGTTCACCAACGCAAATAAGAAGACAGCAAAATTTACTGCATGTACAACATAGAGACCAACGACTAAACCTACTAGAAAATATGGAAATATACAAAATAAAAACCTTTGACGCGAAAACATAAATGAACATAAGTAAATTAAGGACAAAAGCTCGAATCAGACAAAACTAAAAATTTCACTGAAAATGGCACAAAGCCGTAACGGGATGCCGGAAATTCGTTCCAAAGTAAATCATCTTACCACCTTGTCGGAAAAATAAACCAACTCCAATATATAATTTTGTTATATTTTTTTTTCATACAGTTCGTGTCGATAGAAAGGGCTAGATATATTTATTCACTGACGCCTCCAAGTAGGGTGTTAAGCTAGGTGGTTCAGTTTTCTACAAAACCAAAACCAGAGCTGGTTGTGTTTAGGCTACTGGCTATTGTGAAATTGTTTAACAAAATCAAGTACGAAAGTTACATTTACTAATAATCAGTTCATTACATAGATACTGCCTACTTACATTGCGTAGAATGACTCGAACAGGGTGATTCGCGCTTTCCCGATTCAAATTTTACCGGCTGAGCAGATAGTCGATTCGACACTGCGATGTTGACCACATTACGGTAGTTGTTACTGCTTGCTTGACATAATCATAGTAAAATCATAAGCATTCTACCCACAGTTGCTTCGATAAACCCACCGACTTTGCTTTAACAACAACATTCCTTAATTAAACAATTTTCTAGTCAAATAAGTGTAAAAAGTGGGCAATCCAGAGCTTGTAAGTTTTCCAGAACCATAACTGTCAATATAAATTGTGAGTCTAAAGCATGGCTTCACAATGGACCAGAATGAAAGTAAATAATCTTAGCTTTTAACTCTCAATCCCAAGAATGTTTGCAAACACAATAATTACAAAGTTTTACAGGCGAATTTTTCAAATTCCTATCTCTTTACATTAAATTTTTCGTCTGAAATGTTTAAAAAGTAATTTCTAAGCAAAAAAAAACCGACTTCAATGCTTATATAAAAAGTTTAGTAGTATCTTGGTCCAATGATCGAAAAATACGATAAAAAAATAATTATTGAATACGCTTCGCGGTACTTCGAACAGTAGTCTGACAACGTGCATAAAAAAAAATATTTTGACAGATTGATAACTTCCTCATTTTTTGAAGCTACATATATCTTAATATTGATCTCAGTTCTTGCGAAACCCTAAATTCATCATTTAGATTTTATTTTGGCCCACAAGTGCACCAACATTTTTCCTCTTGCCAATCGAGATGTGTCGGCTGTATGCTTTCATCTAAAATTAATTGGAATTACATATAGTCCATTAATATACGCAGATATATATTTATGTTCACATATATGAAGGAAATATGTTCATATGTAGGTGTTTGCTATGAAAATTTACTATCTACACTACTGGCCTATTAGCTAATGTAGCATGAAAATAAAATAAATCAACTGTCGATTAATACAATTAAAAACAGCAGTTTGTGCTAATAAACGCTGCGGTTCAGATATTCAGGCACGAAGTGACATTAACGTACTAGGGTGATCATATTACTTACGAACTGGGATTTGTGAAAGAATAATTTTTGAAAAGAATTACTTACGTGGTGCGAACAGAGCTTAAAGTTTACTAAACTAGTGATTATTATAAAATGTATGTTGTGTATTCACCCCACAAAACCTTCCACATCACCAGAGAGCTAGATTTAGAGAATAAAAGTTAGACAGAGATCTCTAAGAAGTAAGGCGACACCTCCAAGAGAAGTCCGCTTGACTTTCCGCCTTAAATGGGAAGCCTATTAATGTAGCCCGGCACTTTCAAGGGCGTTTTGTTCCAGATTTCAGATGGATTAAGTATAGCATCAACCAAGTGTGCTAATATGCGACCAGTAAGAGCGTCACATTCAAAAAAGCGACAGAAGTTTGTTCTGAAAGAATAATTTTATTGAGGTGGTAGAGAAAGGAACAGCGCCCCGTTTAGTAGGCAGTGGGAGTTCTGAGGTCCTCTTTGCCTAAATTAAGTAGATTCTTTGCAGCTTATTTTGAAGAACAGATAAATCATTTGACTTTACCCTGTCCTGGACATTCCATTCAGTGACTGCTACCCAAAAGGTTTCCGCACCATGAGATTCCACGGTAGCTCCTTGTTTCACTAGGTTGTCTGGTTCCTTCATACTCCGATACCCATCCCAATAAAACTATAGTCTCGAGCCCAAGAGCATTTCCGCTTAAAATATGGTGTGGTTGCTACCCACTGGTAACCAACTTTTGAAGTTCGGCCCAAATATGCCAGCCCCAATTTACCATTCTCAAGTTTAAATCCATCTGTGTACCAAACCTCCCCCATGGATTTGGTGTATGGGTTCGCTGCATACCAGAGAGCAATGTGTATCTAAAATTTTCTAGGGGATGCTCAGTGTCGGACCGGTTGCCTCTTTTTCTATTAAAATACAAAAAGGAGATATTCCAACCAAGACGATGAGTGTTTCAACAGGACGGATCTTCATCACTCCTCTTATGCCAGTGCAAGCCATTAATGTAATGCACCCCAAAATATTTTGTTTATTTATCGAATATGACTTTTGTACAAAATCTGGAGCGCAATCACCCTAATGGACGCAAAATTTATTGCTGCGATAGAAACCTAATTTAACGTCGCATGATTCGTAGGAGTCACATTTAATTGCTGTTGTTGTACATATGTATGTATTTGCGGGTCATATTTGTTGTAGCGCACGACTTTTCTTTCGAATCAATTTTATTTAAATTTTTTGTTGGTTTTGCAATTTCAATGCACCTTTTTTATTTTTGCATTCGCCAATGCGCTTTTAATCTCTGAAAATTTCCATTGAGATGGAAAAAGTTTTCATGATATGATTTCATCATCAAAAATGCATATGTATGTATGGATGTGCAAATATGACTCTGAATACCCACAAAACTGTAGCAGCAATATCGACTATTAGTGTTATAGCTGTGGCCATTGTATTGTTTGTTGCTATTGTTGCAATCATAAAATATATACTGGATATTTATATATACATATTTATGTATGTACACTAGACTGCATCACTCCCCACACAACAAAAAATCGGTACCGTTTTCCATTGCAATTACAAAATCTATTATATTCTAAGACATTCAACAAAACATTTCGGAAAAATGCTAAGTTTTACGTGCGCTGGACGGATTTGAAAATACCTCCAAAAATTTAGTTTTTTATGCATATAAATAGTTTTTTTTTAAGTATTTTTTGAAAACAAAATCACCTCAGATGACAAAACAGTTTAAACTTAAAAAAATTCCATACAAATATTTAAAAAAAAAAAACAAGTAAGACAGTCTAAGTTCGGGCGGAGCCGAACATTAAATACCCGGCGCAAGTACTAAATATGTGTTTTTTCACCTTTCCGAAACCTACCGCTAGATGGTAAGCCGGGTGTATCAATTTTGAGTAAATTAGCGTCCTTAAATTTCGAAATATTGAAGTTTCAAGTATTTCTAAAATTTACTGTTATATGAAAAGCGGCCGTAATTTTAGTCCGATTTCAATAATTTTCAACGTTTTGCTTTTGTGTGGCAAGCACAATAGCCATACCGAGTTTGGTTCAAATTGGTAGAATGGTGCCACGCCCATTTTACAAAATTTTACCATAAACGTATTTCCTGGTAAAGAATTGTTGCAAGCATCAATTTTGAATAAATTGGCTTTCATATTTACTGATTTAGCGAAGATTTCGTATTTCTCCAAATTGCCGTTATATGGGCTATGGGCGTGGTTATTGTCCGATTTTAAAAATTTTCGGCCATTTGGTATGCTGTAGCAGAGCTAACAACTGTGCCAAGTTTGGAAGAAATTGGTGCAGCGGTTGCCAAGATATAAACATGTAACCATAAGTGGGCGAGGGCTACGCCCATTTTCCAAAAACGTATAATATTCTTATTTGCTGTTATACAAATTATTGTAAGTATCAATTTTGAGTGAATAATCTTCAGTAGTTAATAAAATATCAAAGTTTTCGTATTTCTGAAAATTACCGTTATATGGGAGGTAGGCGTGGTTATTGTCCGATTTTGCCCATTTTCAATACCGTCCGTCCTACTCCCGAAAATAATATTCAGTTCTGTTTAAAACAATCCAAGCATTTGCACCTAACTGAAATCACGTTTTTTTAGTCTCTATTAAAAATAAGTTCTTACTTTGAGTAGGGACCTAACTTCTAAAACTATCATTGTACACATTCTAAGATTTTTGACAAATATTGAATAAATCAAATATTTTTATGATGGTCATACAATTCTGACGCGACCATTTTTTTGTAATGTAAATCGTTACACTGAAAAGTGCAGGAGTTTTGGTTTTCGTCTTGTAATTTGGAGCGGATAATGCAAATGGGGGTTAAATTTTCGTGACTGAGTTTGTTTCGTTTTTTTTTTTTTGTACGTACATCGGTGATGATGGAAAAGATTCTTTCCGAGTCTGCATTTTTGTCCTCTCACGGGATCGATTTCCAGTAAAATCTGACTGATTCTGACTAGCCCGGACTCGTACGGGATCGCAACTCCAATTTTTGGCAAAAACTGTCAGTTACGCGGTTTCGAACAACGACGACACGCGGTTTTGTACTTTAAACGACAATATTAGTTCGTTCCAGTGCTATATGGACTAAAACCTGTGGAAATGTCAAACTACGATTTTACTCTCCCAAGTGAGAGTAACAGAAGAACAGATGTAGAAGTGTACGGGAACGCGAAAAGCACCTTTTCTAGCAAAAACGTCATTTGGTTTGTTTACTTGTCATTAGTACCAGACTGATTTGGCTGAAAAATCATTAAATAACTATTAAAATCTAATTAATAATAATTGCATATTTATTCGAATATTTCATTGTTAATTTCCATTTTTTAATAAATGTAAGGTTATTTGCTTTCACCGCGTTCTGTTTTTGTACACAAATGCAACTCTGATTATCGTTTGACACTTTTCATGAATTAGCCAGAAGAAAAACTCCGGACTAAATTTTGAAACTTCATTCTGGGAACAGTTTCTCAGTTACTCTCACGAGACTGTTCTCAGATACAGAATTTTTGGCGTACGGGAACGACTTCGGACTAAATCCTGCAAAACCTGCAAAACCTGCAAATCGTAGACGTGCTGGAACGCACTATATGTACATAGGTATACACTTTCTTCATGCGTTCTGAAACCTAGTCGTCAACCCCATTTTCGAAATTATGTAGCTTAAAAAAATAAGATATTTCTTCTAGTGATCAGGTAGCATGAATTTTATGAAATGTCATAGTTTTATTAAAAGTAAAGTAAAGTATCATGGTTGTCGTTTTTTAATTTACTCATTATTTTTTCTTCCTCCGAAAAATTTAACTGAAATGTTCTCCATTCCTGCAAAATGGAATTAGAGCCCACGTTTACTTTTTCACAAAGATGTTTAAATTTCAAGTCATTTTTGTTTCCTTTCTCCCCATTGCAACTTCGGGACAACTTCAGAATAAGCTTTACTGGCGAATGACATATAACTACATACATGTCACTGGGACGTCACTAATTAATCTTGATGCGAAAGAGTTTGATCGACCGACCATCACACTTGCACCATCGCTGCACATACCTAAAAAAAGTATAAAATACTTAGTCAGACTATGAATGCAGAGTATTAATTTTATTATAGTTACCAATTATATTGTCAAATGGATTACAAAGAGTCTTTAAAAGCCTTGTAAAGACCATCTGCAGGGCAGTGAGTGCGTAATGGGAGAAGATCTAGCAGCTTAACCACAACCCGTCCGTTATCTTCGTCATAAAATCGGTCCAAGATACACATATGCTTGTTAAGGCCTCCATGCTCTCGTCAATCATTATAGATAATTTGTTTCCTTTTAGTTTTCCACTAAATTATCCTTTTCTGTTTGTCCGTTGAAACACAATACCGACAAACGGCGAATTTTCGCACAGTAAAACACAACTACGGCGACAACGAATTCAGCTGCTTATGACAAGGTACAATTAAAATTTTTACAAACAAATTAATTTTTAACCAAAACTGATACAGTATTTTTATACCCGAGCGCACTTGTGCATAAGGGTATTCTGACTTTGTTCACATAACGGGTGTTTGTAACAGGCAAAACGAATCGAGATAGATATAGACAAATGTATACATAAATGATAAGCATAAAAAGAGAAAACGATTAAGCTGTAACTGTCTGTCCGTTCGTCCGTCTGTCCATCTGTTCGACTGTGCACACGATAACACGAGTAAAAATTGAGATATCGTAACGAAACTTTGTACATGCACTTCTTTCGGGCGTAGGACGGACGGTATTGAAAATGGGCAAAATCGGACAATAACCACGCCTACCTCCCATATAACGGTAATTTTCAGAAATACGAAAACTGCGATATTTTAGTAACTACTGAAGATTATTCACTCAAAATTGATATTTACAATAATTTTTAGACGAAAAATAAGAGTATTATAAATTTTTGGAAAATGGGCGTAGCACCGCCCACTTATGTATCTCGGTAACCGTTATTAGGTTATTGTGCTTGCCACATAAAAGCAAAACGTTGAACATTGTTGAAATCGGACTAAAGTTGAGGCCGCTTTTCATATAACATTCAATTTCAGAAATACTTGAAACTTCAATATTTCGAATTTTAAGGACGCTAATAAACTCAAAATTTATACACCTCGGCTTACCAAGTAGCGGTAGCTTTCGGAAAGATGAAAATCATATATTTAATACTTGCGCCGGGTATTTAATGTTCGGCTCCGCCCGAACTTAGACTTTCTTACTTGTTTTTAATATTTTTATACAGATTTTGGAAGCTTAAACTTTTTTTCGTCTGAGGGTTTTTTTTTCAAAAAATCCACTAAGAACATTTTTTGGTGATACAGTCTAATACCTTGAATTCTTATTATTTTTTATTATGCCTTGTACGATTTTATTTTTATTGTTGCTGTTGCTGTTTTCCCATATTTTATTTTGCTTACACTGTCATGTTGTTTTTGTAGCTTTTAATTTATTTATGGTTTGGTAACACGAAACCGACATTGGCAATTTATTACCGCCACGGCCGCAAACAATTTTGCTGATCCTGCACAAAGCCAAAGCCAGCGCCAAAGCCAAAGCTAACTAAAGCAGCGAAAGGAAATGGCATAGAAATCAAAGAAATATCACCGATAGTTCTTTCAAAACATGAAAATGTAAGCAAATAAAAAATAATGAAGCGACGATAAATAAAACCGGAGAAAATTAATCAAATATTGATGGGGATAAGACATTGGCTGAGGGGGCGTTTGAGGAGAGCGAAATGAACTTAAGGCAAGAGCGAAAAAATTTGCAGAAAATGGCTGTTTGGTAACTCATGAAAACTGGGAATTTCGCTTTTACACTTTTTAAATCATTAAAAGCTTTTGCTTAGATTTAGAAACGGAATCTTTGCTTGCCGCATAAATGCATATGTAGCACCTAAAAGGAGAAAAGAAATAGCTCCCCAAACTCTTCAACCAATTTAGCCAAGTTTCCACTACATAAATTCGCTTTTAAATGGCTGACTCACTTTTTACTTTGCTTTGCAATGAATTTTGCAAATTTATAAATTAACTTTTTTTCAAAAGCATACTGATTTTGTCATATGCTAATAAGCGGGAAATGTAACTTTGGTTCTGGTCGATGACGAACCGCATGACAGTAAAAAAGAAGAGAAGAAGAAGAAATAAGTAGCATTGACAAGCGACTAACACAAAAATGCCATCATACGGACAAATAGTGGAGTTGAACCTTGCGCCTCTTGCTCATCTCCATGTAAATGCATGGTACAATAGGGGTATTCTCCAAATCTTGCAAAGCCATTGCACGTAGCAGGGATTGCACGGATTGCATAACTCGCAAATACACAACAACAAAATAAATGGGAAGCACCATTTCCTATCGCTGCAAAATATGCAACGTCGAAATCCATGTATATGTTTTGCAAAAAAGCATAGCAAAATAAATGCGACCCTGTGCTAGTTGTTTTGTTGCTGGAATTGCTACATATTTCTCTCATTCCTCTACAGAATTTCGCTGCTTGCTACCTACATATGCATGCTACCACTTTGCAATGGGGTGCTTTCGTACTCTTCCAAATGTGGAATAGTATTTTTGCATTTCGTGCAAACCTTGCATTGTGCAAGACTTCGAGAATACCCCTAATGTACTAAGTCATACATACTAACATTTGTACAAATATGATATTTGTATATTTCCATACTTAAAAAGTAGCAATGCTCTTTCACATACACAACCATACGCATTTACATATCTACCGATATTCAACCATTTTTAGGTATTAGTCAACTGCAGACGTGTCAGCGACTGATTGGTCTATAAGCTAGGACGCAAGTAGGTAGGGATTAAGCCACCAGAGCTTAACTAACAAATATTCTAAAAAACAACATTCACATATACACACTTGCACACAACCTGGTATAAGTAGTTAGTTTGACATGCATTCAAGGTCAGTGCAATGGCAATATCCAGTCCATTCGCTGTCGCTGTCAACTGACAATGGCTTCACTGGAATGTGGTCGATAGGAAAATCTACAGACGAAGCTAGGAAGGGAAAAAGGCAGTATATTTCCACACATTTAAATTATGTAGTTAAAATCTGGCAACCGAAAGAATAAGAATAGTTGAAAAAAGAAAGCATAAAAAGAATTGCACGGAAAGGATGAATTGGAGAGAAATTTTTGGGTGCCACAGAAAACAACCCCTTCTACCTATCAAGGTTATGTTAGAACTATTCCATTATTATGTTTTCAACTATCTCCACGAAGCAGCGAAGTTGAGGAGCAAATCCTGAATAAATACAAACTCTGCGTATTCCACAAAATGTTAAAAATGTTTTAAAGATCTTTCACCCACCGTCACCGGCATCCATTTCTAAGATCGCAAGCTTTTATGCTAAAGGTGGGCATACAGAAAACAGGGATCAATGTCTGCTGAGATCAACGTTCGCTTTGCTAACTTAATGCCCAGTACCCGAGAAGTAGAAAAATAGTTGTACAAACAAGATTAACTAATAGATGTGATAAGAGGAGGATCAACGCATTCTCCGATAAGTTTCAGAGTCTATGAACAGGTGACTTAGGTCTTAAATGCCGCTTGACAAAAAGAGAAATAAATCTTCTCAATACGTAAAACACCGGTTAGTACGGTGACATCTGTCTCATGGAAATATGTGCTCACCTTATCAGATTTTTTTCAAAAACAAAGATACCGTCTGAACTTCATAGATAACTAATTGTGGCAGACCTACTTAGACATTCAATTGTCCTTTGTGATACCATATTACAAAAAATGTGAGACCGGTAACCGTGTTAAACTAAGAGAAGCAGTGGGTGCTCACACAAAGTTCCGCAGGCAGCTGGTGTCCACTCCGGAGAGCCCCTCGGGAGTATTGATGAAATGCGCACCGAGGTGTTTAAATCAAGCGAATGCCGGGCAGCTGAGGAGGGAGTGCTGAGATGATACCACCTGGTCTTCCAGACAGTTGTGGCAGTAAGGATGCGTGACGATATTGAGTCACACCACGTGGGTTCCTAAAGGACAATGTTCCGTGAGTACACCTGTAAGAACCGAGAGCCGGCGCTTAACCAGCTGTAGAAGCTCCTATGACCGCCTGCAGTCAACAACATCTGTCTAGGAGCAGGCCGCAAGTTCTCAACGGAACTCTTATGCCCTACCTGTTCCAAGAGATGGCCTCGAGGGTGAAGCAGATTACAACATGAAGGGGTAATTGCTCAAACAAACACACGAATTTATTAAATCATAATGTATATAATAAACCTTTTCGATTCCTCCATGTTAAAATTCTTGGAACTTACCTGAGCTTTCAATTGCAGTTAAGCTTTTGGTGGAAATGGGCTATAAATTTTGAGTCACTAAAGACTACTTCAGCCATTTACGGCCAGGATGGAAAGATATGTACTTATTTATTGACTTACTTACTACTCGAAATTCGCATTTTCAATAATGAAAATTCCTGCTGGCTCAGTTTTTTCCAATGGATTAGTAAAAAGCGGACTGCTTAAGTGTGTTACATAGCTTATAATTTACTACACTACATACTTACGTACAAACGAGTAGGTATCACATGATCCATCCATGTGCTCCATCTATACTCACATCACGAGCATGGCAGTAGCTAGCTGAAAAAGGCAAAAACAACAACAAGCTGACACTACACAAAGTGTATAAGCAATTGGAGAGCATATTGCTTTAGTTTATTTCACGCTTCGCTACACAAATGTCATATCGTCATATTCAACAAAGTGCCACCCCCCACGCTCCGCGCACAATGAGCTGCTCGTCACAGGCACCGCGTTACAAAGGTTTTGTTGAAAACAACGCTAAGTAAGGTAAAATGACAAACTTGTAGAGACAAAATTACAAAGAGTAACCAAGTGGAAGGGCGGATTTGTGTAGAATTACTGCGCTGGATTTCTTTATGTATTGGAATATAATAATATGCATGAATGCAGTTGTGGATAGTGGTTATAGCTTTGGTATTAAGATGGACACAGTGGAGTAGAAAGTGGGTTCTTATGAAGAAAAGAGGTAATTTTTCTTTTCAAAGTTGGCCGAAGTTTTAGGGCTTTTTCGGATTTGTAATTCGTGTATTCCTATCCAGACTTATTTATTTAGACCACATCTCTAGAGTACTCATTTTAATATAAATTTTTTAAACACATTAAATTTTTGTGTGCCCTTTCCTTACCATATTACCCCTCTTAAGACGGGACCCATGACTATTGACATTTTTAGTATGTATTTTCATTTTTGCCAGCATTGCTTTATTACTCGCCTGTCATTGCATTTCGACGCGCTGTTCATTTGCTCATTCACTCACTGACTCACTGACTCACTCACTCATTCACCACTCGCTGACTCTCAGTAATTTCTTTCGCTTGTACGCTTTCATTTTTCTGGTGCCAGAATGTCTGTCTAAAACCAAAGCTGTATTGGCCGTAAGGCAAGGCAAGTTGCGGGACAAGCGGTGGCACTTAATGAGTTGCTGAGGCAGCCAAGCAAATGCGCATTGCATAGCAGAGGTGGTAAAGCGGCGGCAAACGTGACGGTGATGGTGACGGTTGCGGTTAGCTGTTGAGGTGGGGTGGTGTGCTGGTGTGCTGGTGCAGCGAAGCAAAGGTGAAGCAAAATGAAATGAGATGAGTAGGTGAGTGAATCAGCGACGGTGTTTGGAAGGAGGCAAGTGTGCTGCGCGCGCGGATGTGGAGTATGTGGGGCAATCAAGTTGGAGACTCACCGACTCTTGGGTAATCAGTCAGCTGTAGTAATTGCTAAGTTCCTCTCAGCCCGCCAGCAGCACCACAAGCCTCAAGCTGACAAATATGAGCCGCAGGTAACGTGTAACTAATTTTTCTAAATGTCAACACATACAAAAATAAATATGTACTAACACGAAGGCACTCACAACTCATAAGCGCTGGTGAAAGGGTAGAAATTCCACTTACAGTACATTAGAGTTTTCGTATAGGAAATGAGTTCCACTGGGGTGCGGGGTGAGTGCTTTTGCACACACAATGCGAATTAAAGTGGTGCCATGCAATTAGAAGTTGCTTCGGAGCATGCTTTCCAAGAAAAATTGTATGTAATTTAAAATACGACTTTTTTACTAAATTTATGAATATTTATGAGATTTTTTTTTTGAGCACTAGGTCATTTGCCACACGTTGCTCTTATACGCTTACACTCAAAATTATTGAATTTTGAAGGGGCGAACTTAGCTCATTTGTCGTGATTTGCCAGAAGTTTCATGAAAATTTGCCATAAAAGCAAATTACGTTTAAACAATTAATTTTTTTCTGGTGAAAACATTTTTCCCGGCGGTAAACTACAAAGGCAGCTAAGCTACATAAAAGCATTGAAGCAAAACAGCAAATTGTATGTAGACATGTATTAAGTGCAATTCACATAAAAGCTGATTATCTACTTAGAATTTGACGGTATTAAGTCATGCATTACAAACGGCATGCAAAATATATCTAACAATTCTCGTTGGATGAAGCGGCATGATTTATGTAAAAAAAAATTATTTCAAACTCACTTTTTCTTCGCTAGCTTTTGGCCGAAAAATGCAAGGACCAATAACTTTCACTCCATCTACGAAAAAGAATTTCGTTATGGGAAGCTTTGTCATAAAAAAAAGCGCTCAGAAGTTCCCCATCGTCTGCTGTCTGAGGAAGACAGCTATTAGCAAAAAAAAAACTAGTTTTTTAATGTTGCGCAAATCAAGAATCGAATCGTGGTCATACCGAATGATGGTTTGTATCTCCGTCCACTGAATTCGGTAGAAAGGAGTACAGAAATCCACAGACTTATATAGAAGATGAGTACAAATTGCAGAGGTTTGAGCACGATATTCAAACAACGAGTCAGAAGCGCCAAACACAGAGTCAGAGTAGGGGTTTTTTTTTTTCATTTTATATTTCTTAATGAGGACAAAAATAAATGAATGCATAAAAGAGAAATCCGGGCGCAAGTAGGCTAATAAGACGAAGTTCGTCTCGATTCGAGAAAGACGAATCTTGAAGACCGAAACGTTTGTTCAAAAAAGCTCGCGAGCTGTCGATACGTACAGTGCCTCCAAGTAAAATAAGCCATCAAACAGCTTGCACAATTTTCGCAAATGATCTGTGAGCTTGAACATCACTGCCCACACATTCACGTGCCTACTCAAATTACCGAGCATTGAATTGGACTTCGGAAAACTTTTCCTCATCTGCGGGCTTCGAAACCCATAATTAGGCTTTTGTCCTCCATTTTTATGTGTAAACTATAGCAACTGCATTATACCATTATTATTACCTCCGTTTAAATGTATTCGAAGTACTACATTTCCTGCTATACTCGACCCAGATGCGGTGTACATTCCAACTACGGCACTATGTAATAATCAGTTAGTTAGGGCAATGAAAGAGATGCGAACACAGGATTCAGGAAAACACTTCGGACAAGCTGCCTGCGGATATGGCGTCGCGACTAGGCTGAGGCTAGTAGTATTGTACTTTCTATTTCATTCCAGCAAATTTATTGCTTAGTACGAGTTGACGAATTCTATCGGGCGCGATAGTAGATAAATCGGAGTATTTTGTCTTTGTTTTTACTAAGGCAGGCTGGATGAATGTTTTCAAGACAAAGCCGACACTCAGCCTCGAGCAAAACTATTTGACG
>NW_023458559.1:59165111-59219290 GCF_013731165.1 Rhagoletis pomonella | reverse complement strand
ACAAAGACCTCTGGATCGTCCTAGAATATAGCTTTAAATGCACACTTTAATCCTTTTCTAAAGTTTATCCTAAAAGAGGCAGATATCGTTGTACAAGTGTTGAAGTGGTCTACGAATGTGGTTTGTCTGTTCGAGGTGCTAAACCTTCTCCATGGCCCGAGGTATGAAGACTTTTTTGCGGCATTTCACTACACCAAAACGTCATAGAGCAGTATTGGTGTGACTATTGCTGCATAGCACCAATGTATGAGGGAAGGTGGCAGACCCCAAGTGATTGCTAGCATTCTTTTACATGCATAACGGGCGTTACTGGCCTTCTTCACCCTTTCTTCAACATTGCGCTTCCACAGCAGTGTACTATCCAAGACTTCTCCCAAATACTTTGTGTGGTCTTTAATTGACAGCTTGATGTTCCCTAGGCTCGGAGGTCCCCACACTGCGACCTAATATCTTCTTGTGAAGAGTATGAGGTCTGTTTTGTTTGCGTTAAACCCTAGCTTCTCTCGAGACGCACATTGTTCAATGACTTTCAAGGTGCTGTTCATTACATTACTGATAGTGTCTAAATACTTCCCTGTTACAACTAAGGCTATGTCGTCTCCTTACGCCACGAGCTTGGGCGCTTTCCCCTCGAATTCGTTTAGGAATTTTTTGACCGTTCATAGCCCATATAGTCTGGTTACCCTAGCGTCTTGTTTTTCTGTGGCCTAAAAAGCTTTTAATCCACAGCGAAATAGCAGGTTCTACGCCATTTGATTCGATGCTATTCCTAATAGCTTCACTTGATATATTACTGAATGCTCCGGAAATGTCCAAAAATACCCCTAGAGCATATTCTTTGTATTCTAGAGCCTTAAGGATGTGTTGTACTAACTAGTGTAGTGCAGACTCCGTGGACTTGCCCTTAGTGTAATCATGTTGGGCCTTGGTCAAGATGCCTGGCGGCAGAGTGTCCCTGATGTGAGTGTCAAGAATTTTTTCCAGTCTCTTTAGGAGAAATAAGGTCAGAATTATGGGTCTGTACTCCTTAGAGAAAATGGGGTTGCTCTTGCATAGTACCGGCACATAGTTCAGCTTCAGAAAGTTAAAAAATATCGCCTTCAGCAAGGGTACCACAAGGTGACTACCCTTATGGAGCAAGACTGGGAACTTTCCGTCTTCTCCCGGGAATTTTTAGGGCTCAAAACTGTTGATTGCCCATTCTAATTTGGAAGAAGTTATGACGTTTGGCGGGATGCTACTCGCTATACTTCCCCCACTAGCGAGGTCCATGCATCCCGGAAAGTGGGTGCTGACCAAGTATTCTTGCGACTCCTCGCTTAATTTGGTCCAGTCCACAAGATATTATCTTTCAAGGAATCAAAAACTTTGGAAAGGTGGTCTGTGCACAGGTATTCAAACATTTTCGAGAACTATGAGTTGAAATTGCCTAAGCAGCTACTTCACAGCTGTCCAAATATCACGAGAATAATAATTAATCATCTGCTATAGAAATATTCCCAGTTACTGTTTACTTTTTTTTAACCCTTTCTTGTTGCATATAAGAAGAAAGGCAAGTAATGGGCGCTATTCAGCGCAATCGACTAACGGCTAATAAAACTCCCTCCATGCCGCACCATATACGCGCGCTAGCTTCATTTAATTAAAATGTATCATAATTGCCAAAAGTGGCGAACAAAAGGTGCCAAGGGGTGGAAACCAAGCCAATTTAGTCAATATTAAAGGCAAAGAAGAAAAAGACAAAAATGTTTAATAATAAAAGCGCGGGAGCACTAGCCGTAAAATAATTAGAGGAGCGTACATAAATATGTATGTATGTAGGTGACCGCGTATAAATTCATCTAAATAAAGTACAGAAGGCAGTACAAGCAATATATTTAATAGAAAAAACTTGCAAAATTTTTAAAAACTTAAAATGTCAATGGTAGTACTAACAAATAACAATGCAAAAATAATTTGTTAAAAATGCTGCAATAGTTTGTTAGGAAGGTAGTTCTGGGTAGGGTTAGTAACAGAAAAAAAAAAACGTTAGTCGTGTGCCCAATTTTTTTTTTTTTCAAATATGAGAAATGCGAACTCGTCAATAACATAGTTTTTGTTTGCCTCTCTATACGTTAGCAAACACTGTTGGGGCGCGCGTTTAAACTCAACACAAGTCATAGCAAAAATTTTAATTTACGTGCGCACGCTAGCAAAATTGACAGACTGCTGGACGTCAACAAACTGTGTCGAAAAATTAGTGGCATGGGGCTTGCTAGCGAATTACCAAAGAAAAGCAACAAAAAAAAAATCGCAAGTGTTCTAGAACATTTTCTTAGTGACACAGATTTTTTAATTACTCCGATATGTGTGTAATACATACTAAGCACTCACATGCACATAAGTATGATGTCGATAAAAATCAACAAAACAAAAATATTTTAGTACCGAAAACTGCTTCTTTTTGGCGTAAGTTCATCTAAAATGATACTTTTATTTAAATTGTCATAAATAACAAATCTCTTGTTAAATTGAGCACTTTGTATATGTAAGCAAGCACCCACTATCTGCCACTTTGATCTCAGGAAAATGTGTTTTGTTTAACGAACTGCTGATTTTTGACAAGTTTTTATGACAAACCTGTTGTCACTTCGCCAAACAAGTGTGCGCAAAAACAAAAAATTTAATAAAAAAAAAATAAAAAAAAAATGGTACAAACATCATATCTAAAAATATTTACATATATACTGGTACAATATTTGCCAATATACATATAGCAAATGCGAGTAGACTTTGGCTTAACATAGAAACATATATAAAGCTTCGATATAATATTAATATTAGGCTGGATCCCTTAATGGCTTTTAGAGGATATAACAAATGTCTATCGTTTATTAAACCCTGAAATCATATATTACAAAAAGGTATGAAAAAAAAAACTTTTTTGAGGCATGTCTTGACTCGATTTTTTCGCCCAAACCCTTTAAACTGTGTGGAGTTATTTTTATTATTTAATTTTTTTTTTTTGTTTTATCTGAGCCACTGTGATGTTAACATAAATAATGGTAAGTCAACCGTTTACAACACGTATTTTGAACATACATTTTTTTAGGCAGGGTTTTTGTTTATTGTACATGGTTAATTTTTAACTTTATTAGTTTTGAAAGATTTTTTATATGAGATATTTTAATTAAATGTAAATCTCAAGGAAAATTTTCGGTTACTTCAAATTTTGTTTAATATCGAATTTAAATATATATATTATTTAATATTAGTCCTTAACTTCACAGTTCTGAGTTATGAGGAATGAAGAAAAAAACAATTTTTTCATTCCTTTATAATTCAATAAATTTGGTTTGCCTCCACTGCAACCGTATTCTGTTCCATTATTTACAATTCCATCTCAGCAAACACGACTTTTCTCCGTTCTGGTTCATTCCATGCCGTTACTGTAGATTTTTTCCATTTCATTTCCCTTCGTTCCATTTCTTTTGTTGGTGTTGGTTGATTTCTCCGACAGGGTTGGAAGATAACTTGTTTTGGAACGAATCTTAGCCATCCTTGTATTTTGTTTCGTTTCTCCCTATTTCATTCCTAGACACGTTATTTCATTTCTTTCTATTTCATTCCATTTAATTTCAATTCATTTCGTATCGACTAATTCCAACTCATTCTATTTCTTTTCACTTCAAATCTTTTTTTTGATTCCATAAAATTCTGATTCTTATCACAACATTTCATTTCATTCCATATTGTTTAATTTCCTTTTCTCCTATCTAATTTCCATCCGTTTCGTTTCCTTTCCTTTCCTTTCCTTTCTTTCCTTTCAATTCATTCCATTTTATTCAATTTAATTCCGTTTTTTTCCATGTATGTACATATAACTCCAGCAGATCTCCTCGCATGACTGCCGTGAGATTACTTACTCCCACAAAACGACCCGCCCTAGTGCAATTACATGCAACTACATACTTACATATTTATACAATTATTATGAGTTCATTTATCTGCATTTATCTGGGCTGCAGTTGCATATCGACCAGACCGTCATGCTGCCAGCAACAGCAACAAAATAACAGCAAACGCAACAACGGCGACGACCAGCACTCGACAATGATTTGTGGCGCGGTGAAATTTTTTAAATCAAGCCAAACAGGCAAATTGAGAAAATATGAAAAAAAATATACAAATAAATGCACACACACACCCAAATTGTGCAAGTAAATGCGGCGATTTTGCAATTCAGCAAATAATACTTGTAAGCTACAAATTAAAATAGCGAATAAATTGTGAAAATAAAGGCCAAGCGCACGTGCGTCCACAGCAGCATAGTATAGCAACGGCAAAAAAGTGGACATTTCAGAAAATTTCGCAAAATTCGCTGCCGCATTTGACAAGTCATAAATTCTTCCTTTTTCAGAATTATTTTGCCGCTGTGATGTTGACTTTTATTCTCTTTAAAATTTTTTCTGAATACTTTTTTAATACTTTTTACCCGCTTGTTAATCAGGCATTTAATTTGTGCGGCTTTACAATACTTCTGTGCCGCAAACGAGTAAAATAAATAATCGCTAGCGGCTTGTTAATTATGTTCAATTCATTTCATTGCATTTCGTATTTTGCAACCGAAAATCGGTGCTCTTTAGCGAATAATGACAACGTGGATTTGGCATTTTCGCATTTTCGTAAATTCACATTTTCGTTTCATTATCGGCGGAGTTTTCATTAAAAAATTCACGCATTCTCTCTGTTTTCTGTTGCTGGTCGCATTTTCGGTTGCATTAAAATAAATTTATACAATTGTTTTTAAATTTTTTGTTGTTTTTGTTGTTATGCTTTATATTCATTGCTTCAAATGGCGAAAGGAGATTAAGTTAATTGCACTATGGTTGCCGATTTGAACGAAACAGACGCGACTAGGGATGGAAAAAAAATAAAATAATCGATTAATTATCTAATCATATGATTAATCACAAGCCAAAAAAAAAGAAATAATCGATTAATACAATTTTTAAAAGCATACGAGTATTTTTAGCGGCGGTAATTATTTATTCTGCAGTATATTTTCGATGTCCGTAAAGTTTTGGATAAGCAGTTTTCATTTCCTCCCAAGCGTCTGTGATATCCCACTTTGACTTGACTATTTAAATAAAAATACTCATTTTATCTTGTGGCTAACCCAAATCATTATCTTTTCGCCTTCGTTTGTGTACAAGAGATTTATGAGGGGTCCAAAGAACGAACTCATATTCTACTGATTCTAGTGACGACTCGCTGCACGTTTCCATAAGATCATCTGAGCACATTATTTAAGTTCGCAATGTCTTCATTACTGACGCTAATAACGGATTTTTGAAATTAATTTTTTTAAACCTCGGGTGGTCGAGTGAAGGTAATGCAGCTAGCAAAAAAGAATGTTCGATGGATGGATTTTAGATAACTACAGAATTCATATTTCTTGAAAATTGTTTTACGATTATTTTACAATTAATCGAGCAGAAATCGGTAAATGAAACAAAAAACTACTATACAATTAAACCGTAAATTGAATAAAAATTATTGATTAATTTAATCAAATGATTAATAGCTGCCATCCCTGGACGCGACGGACCGGGCGGGCTACTTGCTCTCTGCTATGATGACTTTTGTTGGCGTTTTCTGCTGCTGCTGTTAGCTACTGTTGTTGTCGTCATTGATGTACCTACATACATATCTTATCCAACCGATTCCCGCGCTGCGGCCTATAGCTGTCACTCTGCGGGAGCTAAATGAGAATGCGCCTCGTTATGGCGGTCATAAAATGTAATGACCAGCGATTACTCGCCTTATTATTACTTATTTTATTATTCTGTTACTTAAAGTTCACAACAACAACAAGAACAACAACAACAACCATGTCAACATAAATTTCAAAAATTAAAAAGCTGGCAAAGCTTAACTGATTTTAAAGCGACTCTAATTTCAATTGATTTTAATTACCATAAAATTGTGTGAAGCTTATCTTGGCTTACTTTGACACGGATAGAAAAATATTGCCAAATGGATTGGAATGCGCAAATAATCGCTGCTGAAGCTAAAATTTCAGTGGTCTTTAATGCGGTACCAGGTAAACTTTAGAGATTTTGCAAATGAAATGAGAAAATCCCTCATTGAAAAAAGGAATCTCAACAGATTTATTTTGAGGTCTGTGAGCCATGTGTTTATTTTTTGAACTTAAAAATCTATCAAATCGAATTGCTGCTAATTTTTTTCTAGTCCTTACTACGATTTAAATCAGTATGCATTGAATTTTCAAATTCTGACTGAAGCTTTTGTGCGTAGAACCATAAGGTGCGATCAGAGCTGGAAAGTAAAGTACATTTTAAGTTCAGCAGGGGTTTTCAAATCTTCGACAAGCCATGTCTAAAGCAAACTTTCATGGTCTGTATGTACTTTCCACATTATAATCTCACTCATTTTATTTTATTTTGTTGTTTTTTTGTTTTTGTTATTTTATGGCCTTATAACAATTATATTCAACAATTTTTATTGAGCTTGAGGCCGTTTTTAATAAAAAACTTATTTTAGAAAAAAAAGTTGGCCGAGTCAGCGCGACCAAAATAGTTTTATTTTAACAAACCTCTCTTCGGATACAGGTTTTCATTGATACGCCAATTTTAAAGAGACTGGACGGGCTGTTAAGATCGCGTGCTGAATTTGTAAAGGCGAGCAACCCAGAAAATTTGACAAGCCCTCACTTCATTACTCTGCAGACCATGCTCTGCTCACGGTCGAAAAAAAAAACAACATATTGACCTAATCTTCCCGCTTAACTACAGTTTGGAATGACCAAAGTTTATAAAAGCATAGACAGACGGCACCGTTGATCCGGATTAACGGAGCAGTTGATCTGATTAAAAATGTGCCTTGACAGAGGGCAGTAATGCGGATTAACAAGCCGCAAGGTCGTGGGTTCGAGTCCCCCGACCAGTAGAATGTTGAATAATTTTTTTTTATTCATTTATTAGTTCCAAATTTTTTACGTTACGTTCAGTTAATTGTTGTTAACTTTTTTACTAAAATTAAACTCTAAAAATTTAAATTAACTAACATTAACACGTGATCTATAATATTTTGAAAACCGTTTTTTTAGTGTTCGCAAAGCTCGAGAACGGCTGAACCGATTTTTTTTAAATTTCAGACACCTGCCGCATGTGCCCCACGGATGGCTTTAGGCTAAAAAAAATTCTATATGCAAAGGAGGCGTGGCACCCCCAATACAAACCGAATTTTTTTATACTCCATATCTCTAGAAGTTTTCATGGTAAAGTTCTGGAACTTGCTATGGAGTTATACGAAATCAATCGCATACACTTGGAGGAAAATTGGAGCCATTGGAAAAGTGGGCGTGGCACCTCCCATACAAACCGAATTTTTATACTCATATCTCTGAACGTATTCATGGAACAGTATTGGAACTTCGTATGGAGATATGCATGTATATGAAATCAATCCCATACTCAAGGAGAAAAATGGGGCTATTTGAAAAGGGGGCGTGAGGCCTACAAACGTACCGACTTTTAGCTATCTTTGAATGTATTTATAATTCTTCTGTAGGTGTGTTTTAGAGTGAAATCCTCCTAAATGGTTGTACGGATTTTAACGAAATTTTTTGTGTGTGTTTAAGTGGGTCTCTGGATGGTTTAGTTTCACAACTTAATCCGCCAGTTGGCGCTGTAGTTGAGTTATTACTAAAAATCTTATTTACGATCCGATTTGGCTAATATTTTAAATATGTATTGGGTATGGCCAAGTGGCGCTGGAGTCGAGTTATTACTAAAAGTACCCAAGTGAGAAAAGGTGCCGTGCAGGTTAGATTAAATCGACCTGTTGCACCATTGAGTATATCGACCTCTCCCGTAGTACGATTGGCCCAATGGATGTGGTTTTCCAATATTATTATGCGTTCAGGCTTTTAAGGTATTTCGTCTAAAATAAGTATATGTATATTGCATTTCTGTAGAACAATGATTCGCACCCATTTTGAAATTGCTACCAACTATACTGTAAAGCTGCTAGGACAGATTCACTATAGAACCGGGTCATTGTTGCAGCCAGTGAGTGAAGAGGAAAAAAGTCTTCAAATTTATTTCGTTTTGCGAATAACCGTGCTATGAAATGCTGCACAGTTGGAAAATTTCAAGAACTTCTTCACGGATATAACACTTCCCTTAGGTTTTTTAAAGCGGCAAATGATCACCCAACCATAATCTTAGCAGATGAATGTGCCAATGAAAATCGTAAACGTGAATTTTTGGTGAAAATGTTGGGCCAAAAAGTTTCAATAAAAAAATAAAAATTTTGGGCGGGACGAAGTTTGCCGGGTCTGCTAGTATAAAATAAAATAAATGAAAATAAAATAAAGTAAAATTAAATATATAAATAACAAGTAAGAAAGTCTAAGTTCGGGCTGAACCGAACATTAAATACCCGGCGCAAGTATTAAATATATGTTTTTCACCTTTCCGAAAGCTACCGCTACATGGTAAACCGGGATGTATCAATTTTGAGTAAATTAGCGTCCTTAAATTTCGAAATATTGAAGTTTCAAGCATTTCTAAAGTTTACCGTTATATGAAAAGCGGTCGTAATATTAGTTCGATTTCAATAATTTTCAACGTTTTGCTTCTATGTGGCAAGCACAATAACCACACCGAGTTTGGTACAAATTGGTAGAACGGTTACCGAGATACATATATGTGATCACAAGTAGGCGGTGCCATGCCCATTTTTCAAAATTTTATCATAAACGTATTTCTTGGTAAAGAATTGTTGCAAACATCAATTTTGAATAAATTAGCTTCAATAATTACTGATTTATCGAAGATTTCGTATTTCTCCAAATTACCGTTATATGGGATGTGGGCGTGGTTATTGTCGGATTTTAAAAATTTTTCCATTTCGTATGTTATACCAAGGTTAACAACTGTGCCAAGTTTGGAAGAAATTGGTGCAGCGGTTACCAAGATATACACATGTAACCATAAGTGGGCGTGGCTACGCCCATTTTCCCAAAATTTATAATATTCTTATTTTTCGTCTGAAAATTATTGTAAATATCAATTTTGAGTGAATTATCTTCAGTAGTTACTAAAATATCGCAGTTTTCGTATTTCTGAAAATTACCGTTATATAGGAGGTAGGCGTGGTTATTGTCCGATTTTGTCCATTTTCAACACCATCCGTCCTCCGCCCGAAAGAAGAGCACATACCAAGTTTCGTTAAGATACCTCAATTTTTACTCGAGTTATCGCGTGCACAGACGGACGGACAGACGGACGGACGGACGGACGGACGGACAGACAGTCACCGCTTAATCGATTTCTCTTTTCATTCTGATCATTTATGTATACATTTGTCTATATCTATCTCGATTCGTTTTGCCTGTTACAAACAACCGTTATGTGAACAAAGTTATAATACCCTTGTGCACAAGTGCGCTCGGGTATAAAAAAAAATTAAATTAAAACAAACAATTTTTTGGCAATCGATCCAACTGAGGATCGAACCTGGAACCTACAGACTAGTAGCACGCAACTCTCACCACTCGGCTACCGCGGACGCCAGACTCGCTTGCTTTGTTTGCTTATTTTTACAAAAGACAATAGCTGGCCGTTTTTACCAGTGTTTAAATCGAAAACTCCCCTGATCCGAGTTAATTCCCAAAAATATCGTACATTAGTTCGGCTGTTTATGCGCATTTGAAAGAGGAAAATGCATGAGTTAATGCAAATAAAGGCTGTTTATGCAAATAAACGAGCCCGTTTGTCAAACGAATAAGCTCTTTGTCATTCAGCTACAAAATTAGCTTGATTCCAGTCCTACACCGTTTCGTCCACTGCGATTGTTTCTTGCTTTTGATTTTCATTGGTTTGGAAACACACTTTCTCATTTGATCTTCTAACACAACACTGCCTGAAAGCGTTTATATTTCTACTAGAATATGCAACACTGTAACTATTTTCCTTCTATTCTCTTTAAGCTAAGCAACTGTTTTGGTTTTCCTTGTTGATATTACCGATTTTTTGTCTGCTATCTTTCGTAATCATTCATTAATGATTTACATCCGTACTCATTCAGATACACATACATATGTATCATCGTTTCACCTGATGAAGGCGTATGGAAAATCGTTAAGGTTTCCTGGGTCTCTGCGTTTTTATGCAGCCAATTTGCTGGCGAGGATATATTTCCCTTCATTCCCGCGACGTCTTGCATCTTATCACAGCAGGCGCACTCTTGAACGGTCTTGGAACTCTCAGGATCTTGTATTAGCTCCTTATCCTTTGTATTTTCCGAAGATGAGCCATTTTTTAAAAATAGTTCTTGAAAAACGCAAATTTTTTAAACATGATTTTTTTTTATAGATAATTAAACAAGGAATACGATGGTATAATTTTAAATCCCATTTACTGGTCTTCACTATCCAAATCCACTTCAAGAAGTTCAACTGTTATTAGACAAGTTTGCTTTAGGTCCATCATGACCATTTTATATATGGAAACGTTAAGCCCGTTTCTTTAGCTTTAAAATGACGTTAAGATGAAGTCTCTACGATGAGCAGAACCCGAGATATAACGATTTGAAGAAAAATACACATAATGATGATATATACAGAATCACGAAAAAATCCTAACTTTGACAGATCGTATCTCCGAAGAAAAAAAGAAAAAAAAAACCTGGAATACGTGTTAGCTTATTTCATGTATAGAACTCATAAAAAAATGTAAGCGAATTAAAAGTGTGACACGAAATTTGGTGTCCGAAATAGAAAAGAATGCCTCAAGTGTGAGGCTTTCCGTAAAATATAATGGATACATCTTTCCTTTTTGTAAATATTTCCGAATCGTAATTTTTTACTTTTACATTCTTATAAGGTTTTAAATAGGAGAGAGAGTTTAAGCCATAGCAGAGTGAAGAGGCAGAAAATAGTTTCAGATATTCAACCTGCAATAGCTTCTAAAATAAAAACATATTCCGAAAACTCTATTTAGATACATTTATTTTAGCGGCCTTCCCACGCATTACTTTCCAAAATTCTACAATTTGAGCAACTTTCAGAAGGCACTTGCCTTGCCAAGCCTGACGGCGCCTTTAGTGTTAGTAAGACGGGTATATATTTTAAAGAGTCTTAAGTTCTCTGTAGCTTTTGCACTGAATGTATATAGCTCCAAAGGCCATCTACATTTTGTTTAAAGTCATTAAAGCCTCAGCTTCTAGGAATAAATAAAAGCGCTTCCCAACTGTGCATTCCTCCCCATTTGATACATACATATTACTGGCGATGGTTCGCCACACCTTGTATTTTATCGCAGCAGCCAGCATACCTTTATTATTATTACTATTTTATTATTAACCTAAGTATATGAAATTTGCAATCAGAGGAAGAGTAAATTTTGCTACGCGATCAAAGTTGCCTACAACGTTATTTCTTTACATTTATTTCTTGCATATACTCCCCCGCTTCTCCTGCCCAAACCCATTGCTTCGCTTTCGCTACCAAAAGATGTAATAATAATTTTATTGCATTTTTTATGACAACAATAACAAGCGTTTGTCGAAGCAGAGCAATTCTCCAATAAAACCTCCCAGCGCAGCATCAGCACCCCTGCCCCGGCGTGGGCCTACCAAGCAGCGCGTTAAGTGTTTTGCAAAGCGGCTGGCTGTGTGTTGTCGCCATTAAATTTTTGCGTATACGACAAACGGAAATTGACAGGAAAGTGTTTATGTGCGAAAAGCATTGCCACCAACGAAAACAGCTACCACAAGCAGTCAACGTTTAAGTGTTAAAATGTGTTGGCATGAAATAAAAAAAGGAAAAACTAAGATGAAATTTATCAGCGTAAATGACGGTGCAAAAATAAACAATATCTGCTGTTTTAGTTAAACATTTGCCTGCTGGCTGCCTAAAATCATAAAATGTAACAATATACTACATATATATGTACATATGTATGTAGATATAAATTTCCGACCGAGCATATTTCTTGAAAGCCTATGACCAGGCAATGCCATAAAATTCCCCGCTACACTGATTGATATGCGACGTTGTGTGGTCGATAACAACTATCGGATATCCGCAATAGTTTACGCGTAAAAAATACTAACATAAATATATGAAATCGGAGTTGTGGAGTAGAGGAGAAATATGGAAACTAAAAGCAAAAAAACAGCTTTTTGCCCGCTATAGTGTTGAGCATTTACGGAAGGCATTTAGGGTTGTAATTTGACAGCCGTAAAATTTAGTTGTCAATTCAAGCGTCATTTTTTCAGGAGCTCGTAGCTCATGCATAGCACATAGGGTTATACGGATAGGCTCTAGAGACATTGCTCCATTTTATATCTGTGGACCTGTATGGTGGTAAACTGCAGGCAAGTTGTAATGTTATTAGAATAAACCCGCGGACGAAGTGGATTGACACGAGATTCGGACAGTCTAGAATTTTGGAAGATTTTCCAGCAGACTTCAGGCACCTGGACTACACAGCCCCGCCTACTGGACTAAAGAATCATTTCCAAACTAGCATCCCCTCAAGGGGTGAATGGGATGAGGATTCAGTCCTGATCTGCTACTCTGATGTAACAGCCATCTACACCGAACTAACAGCAACCTACGAAGCTGCTAGATGGCTGATCGAGTCTCCTATTAATCTGCATGCAGTAACTATATTTTCTAATAGCATGTCGAGAAAATTGCCAATGGTCCAGTACCCATTTGGGTTTTCACTGAGAAATCGAAGCTTTGGGAGCTTTATCAGATTTCCTGTTTTTTGTATATCGAGCGAGGCTAAAATGGACGCAATACAAAGCATGTGTGCGGATTAGTCAAACCGCTGTTGGTCCTCAACTCATGACAACATGAATGCTCTTCCGACAGCCTTCTCGCGCAATCGACTTCTACATCATTTCATCACACAGTCGTATTTCGAGACCCAGTAGCTTATAGCCTGCCGAAGAGATTTTTGGGTTGTGGATTTTGGAAGAAAGATTTTTGATGGAGCTAGGACCATTAACTTTGTTGTCAAGTTAGTTGCATATATCTCCGACTGTAGGCCTGAGAGAGGATGCCAAGTCCTTCTCCAATGAGAAGTTCTGAGGTACTTTTTCTCAGCCTGTTTAATGCTTTTTAGCTGTACCACTTTTCTCGTGGATGTCTACAGGTGGAATGTTCGGAAGTGTCTCCAACGCTGCTTCATGCGATGAGCGAATTTTTACCTTCGTACATTAAAATTCAAGATTTGGTGTTGAAAAAACTAACTATGGGTAGCTTTTTATATCCACAGTACTATCAGCACTCCGCTCATTGAGTTTTAAAGTCAACAGTGGCTGCAATGCTCTCCGATTTAACGAAGAGTCACTAATGGATAGTGACTCCATGCAAAAGGGTAGACAACTTTTTACCACAAAAACTCTACTAACAGCAAATGAAGTAAAATGAGTTTGACAGCTGCAAGTAGATTAAACGCTAAAACACTTTGACGCAAATAGCTTTGAAGCGGCGGCGGCGGCGCGACAAAGAGACCGCAAAGACATCAAAAATCAACATCAAATCTAAAAACGCAGCGAAATGGTTAACAACAAGTGTGAACAAGCGCCAAATAAAAATTAAATTTCATAAGCAATTCGATGGTTTTGGGTAGCGTACTCCTGCCTAATTGTTATTGCAAACGTGTTGTGCGCACACATCTTGTTGTTGTTTTTTTTTTACAATTTTAATGCCACCGTTATAATAGCTGCTATTTTTATTGCCAACTTTTCATCTCTATATTTCTGCTGCCATTGATGGGGCAACAAAACATTAAACCAACAACAACAACAACACTTATGCAGATACGACAAACACGGCGCGGCTGGGCAGCAGCGGCAAGATGATGATGAGGAGCAGTGGCGACGAAGTAGTGAAACGTATCCAGGGCTGCCAACTATCCTTAGCTATGGGTGATAAAAAAGTGCCAAATAGAAAAATAAAAGTGCCAAAAATGGTGCCATCCTTTTTAATCCTTTCCATTTAGCAATAAAATTGGAACCAAATTTCTAAAACAAAATTGCAATGCCAAAATAAGATAAACCAGTTGAATAATCTTTGGAAATTGGATAATTTTAGTTGAGAAAAAGCGTGTACTTGAAGGATTTCACAACAGTTTATTTAAATATTACTATTTTAAAAAAGTGCCATTTTGACACCAAGAGCCAAATGAAAAATTAAGTGCCATTTGATGTTAAATAGGGCCAAAAATGACACGGTTTGAGCAAAGTTGGCAGCCCTGAACGTATCACGCCACGCCTGCGACACACATATCTACACTCAACAGTGTGTGCTACAACAACAACAGTTAATGCAAAACCAGTTGGTAGGCGCATGCAGCCAGACAGCCAGACAGACAGTCAGGCAGTCAGGCAGGCGGGCAGGTGGTTGCGTCAGCGCGGTTGTGGTAGGCTACGTGACCAGCGTAATTTTCAATGCGAAATCAAGTCAAGCCAGCAGGCCGTTTTGCGTTTTGTGTCGTGGAGATTATTTTTTCATACTTTTTATTCTATTTTTTACTTCACTTATTTGTTTTTGCTACTCGATTTGGTGCATTTGCATCGTAAAGCTTGTGCACCCACTTTATGGCGCACGGCAACAGCAACAACTTCTCGCCAAGCAACAATAGCCAAAGAGCAGCACAGAAAATTACAGCTGCTTGTTGCTGACTGCACACAAAAGCTTGGTGGCTGGTTGGGTGGCTGGGCGCGCGAATCGGCGGCAGTGGAGTGCGGCGGTGTGTGTGTGCTTGTGGTAAGTTGGCCCCAAGAGTCAGCCGGGCCTATGCGACGCCGGCGCTGCATTGAGTCGTAGCATTCAAGCCGGTTTGCTACCGTTTTACTCGCTTTATGCAGCACGGCCTATCATTGTTGCTGTTGATGTTTTTGTTGTAAGTTCGCTGGCCGTTCATGAACTACAAAAGCTACTCATTGCGGTTGTTGGCCCATTCGCTTGCCTGCTCGCGCGCATACGCTCAGCTTGCATGGGCTTCAGCTGTTGTTGCTGCTGCTGCTTAGTTGGATTTATGTATAGAAAATGGCAACAGCAACGACATCATCTCATACCTGAATACCCGCCCGCCCGCCTGCTGTTGCGTTGCATACAATGTCCGCCGGTTCATCTAGCTAACTACCCGTTTTGCGATTGCCACAACCAGCTGCCTGGTTGCTTACTTGGTTGTTTGGCTGTTTGACTGCTCGGCAGGCAGTCTGTCTGGCTGAATGACTGAGTAGCAGCCCAGTGCGGAAAGAAACTAGTTGAAATATCGATGTTCAACTAGTTTTTTATCCACCACAACTAGTTGTAGATCTGACTTTCTTAAACATATTTATTTTTACAGATCACTTAATTGCCGAGAGTTAGAGGATTTTTCAACTAATATTGAACTATTTGCAAATATATCTATCAAAAGTGTAAGCATCTGGTTTTCCTTAATGAGGCTGCTAGGTGATTATTCATCAATTTGAAGTTAGTTGCTGCAGAACTAGATATAAATACATTTTTCTGAGGTAATTGGTTAATGCATGCCGTACTGGGTGGTTAACTGGCGTTTGCTTAAATGTTGTTGCTGTAAGCTGTGCTGCTGATTTTAGTGTCGCTACACGTACTTATTCAGATGCCCGTTTATTTTTATTTTTTGTTTTGCTGTAGTGCCATATCTAGATACTCGTATTGTATTGTGTCTGTATCTTGCCTTGAGAAGATATTTTTTGCATAGTTTTTCTTTCTATATGTATTTGCAAAATGAATACTTAACTGCGTACAAAGCGGGGGTATTAAATTTAAAGAAAAGGAGTGGAAGGGTGAAATAGTGAAATAAGGTGACAGTGGAAATTTACTTAGTTACAAATGCATATTTGATATTTAAAAACATCAACGTTTTAAATATCGGTAGCTCTTTACTTGGTTACTGAACGAATTTCCTTCATTTCTTTGCAACTTTATTTAAAGACAGAAGGGTTTCGGCTTCAATCCAACTTAAGGACCATAATTCGTTACATATACTAATACCGACAAGTTCGGAGCTCTACACTTAGAAGGTTTTCCTTGCCTACACAAGCAGCAGTTCCTATTTTGAAGCACTGCCGTTTGAAGAAGAGTATAGATTTCCTGACATTCACTTTGAAAATCTGTGCGGTCTCATTGGAAGAGCTGACTGTCGCGACCAAAAAAATGGCATGGGATTAAGATGGGAATGGGCATCGTTATGAGCCAAACCTAACCTCAACGTGATATTGTTAAAGAAACTCACCGTCCACGACAATCAGGGCTATTAGCGCTCAAAGTAGAGGGAACTATGCAAAAAGTGTTTATATTGGGATTAAGAGGTTTAACAGTCAAAAGGGTTGTTAACAACAACATCAATTTTCTAATTAAATAGGTTAGGTTGGGGTGGTTCAGACCTTCGACAGCAATTATTTGTGATTTCTTAATGTTTATTTTTTCAGTCAATTGGTACTACAGCCTTTGGCAAACTTAGTCAAGTAGCGATATCCAGCCAAAATTATTTGGTGTGATTTTCTGCTAAATAAAATAAAAGTAATAAAAATACTATGTACTTACGCTTACAGACCTATGTATCTTAGGAAAAGTAGAAAAAACTGGCGATGGTATCGCGTTGCATCCTGGTTTTTCCAACAGAACTTTGACAAATCGTTACCTTATTAACGCTCAGGCCTACAGCTATTTAATTATTTGAAAATCGACTCTTTATAACTAGTCGTTGAACATTTCTGCTTTAAATCGCCTTTGAACTCGAGACACAAGTTACCTAAAACTCCTAAGTGAGGTCCAAAGAACAGCGTTTTTATGCATATCGGGTGCTTTAAAGACCATGCCAAACAAGCGCTAGAAGTGCTAACCAATTTGCCTGCCGCTGCGGCGTTCAGGCCAAAAAGTATGTCGCTATGGAAGGATCGGCGGTTCGGCCATGCTTCTATACTTCACACTCTGGGTAGTTGTAACCAAGAAATCGACTACTCCGAAAGACGAAAATCCCGTCAAGAAGAAAGTGGCAAACACCAAGATCCTGGTGAAGGGGGGAAATAAATTTGTTCACGGATGGATCCCAGGTAGACAACACGGTTGGCTACGGAAGTTTTTCTAAAGAATTGGGACTGGAAATATCCGCCTGAAGTTAGGCAGAAGTTCTATCTATAAAAGAGCGGGCTGTTTACCTTAATACGCATAACAGGCGGCCATCAAATCAATGAAGGCGGTAAAGCTAAAATCAAAAGTTGCACAGTAATGCCGGGCAGCTCTAAATTATATTAGCAATGTCTTTAGGGTCAGCCTCATATGGTTCCCGGAACATAGAGACATTGAAGGAAATTGCAGAGCCGATGAGCTAGCCAGGCCATGAAAAAATTAAGAAAAAAAAATCTTAATTTAACAGTGAAAAAATTTAAGAAATATCAGATTTTTTGTCAAATTTTTCATTTGTGTTAAAGCCTGTTCTTTTACAAAAAAAAAAAGCAAGTAGTAATTTGAAAAGAAGAAAATCGGTGGATGAATAAAAAAGTGTGATATATGAGCAGCAAAGAATGTTACTCATACGCCATGTACGATTATGTACATACATTTTGCGTATTTTCATATGGCCATTCACAAATTTGTATTCACATATCTATCGATTTTCTTCGTTTGTAGCATCCTTTTTTGTAAAGGAACATGCTTTAACACAAATGAAAAAAATTTTAAAAAATATTGAAGTTTTCCCCTGTTAAAGTTAGAATTTTTTTTTACTTTTTCATAAAAAAAGAAAAAATCTGGAATGATGAATAAATTTCTCAAAAACTACTGAGTTTATAGAAAACTGATGTGCATATACATATGTATACTGTTTATGGGGAGTTTTTCTACCTTTCATTTGCTACATTTCTTATAAGATAAACATACGTGATTAAGTTGAACCACTTTTTTTAAGCTGAATAACGGTAAATTGCTAATATCTCGAAAACTTACTTATGGAGAAAATACTCGATTTTCGGAATCAGCAATCGGTTCTGCATAGGAATTGGATAGTGGCATCCAGTGCGCATTTTTGTTGTAAGTCAGTGTTTTTTATGACACAATTATAAGTATAAAAATGTTATAATAATGTTATAAATATCAAAATGTTTGTGTTTTTCTCTTGTTTTTCTTGCTTAATTCCATACTATACAAGTTGATGTTTTTTGAAATGTTTTAAGTTTTTATTTGCCTTAACGTATGTATTTGAAAAAAAAAAACAAATATAATTTTTGATATTCCAATAATTAGATTTATGTCATATGTTAGATAAGTAGTTATAGTTTCCAGTTTTCATACCGAAATCCTATGAAAAATCACTATTTTGCTACTATCTCCCTCACTACCAGCGTAATACCTTGCAGCTTTAAATCGGTCTGGCTCTAGCTTTAGCAACCGAATTAATGCCTGGCAAATTAATTTTAGACTCATTAGAATTTAAACAACATCATATTAAATTTTGAGCTTTACTAAACTGAGTTGAAAAATTAATTTTTCTTTCTTATAAAAAATTACGTCTGGCACAATGTTAGCAACAACGGACATGTCTGGAAATAGTAGTTAAATCTACGTTTCTAAAAGCTGATTTAAAAAATTAGCATTTTTAACTGTGAAGATACGATGCCCACTAGTCAACGCAACCATTACCGCCTGCCAGATGGCCCCCACGCTAACCGAGGGAGTGAGAGAGTTGTCATATCAAAAACCCAGCTGTCCTGAAATTCCTGTTTTCACGACGTTAATAGCTCTTGTACTATTAGGAATATTCTCCTATGAATATTGCAGAAGTTGCAGAGATGAGGAAGAAGAAGAAACAGTTAAGCACTCCTTCTGTAGCTACCCAGCTTTAGCTAAGAGCAGAGTGGGATTTCTGGGTAAGAACTTTATCAGATCTCTCACAGAATTATTCGGTATAGGAATAAAATCAATCCTACGCTTCATAAGAGCTTCAAAATGATTTTGTAAGGAATATTCGCTGAGGTGTCACAAGGACCTGCAAAGTCTAAGTGAGTTGGTCATTGGACCGACTGCCACATCAACCTAGGACCTTTTCGGAATTTTTTTAGTTTCAACGTTAAATTTAAATCTTATGTTTGTTTATTAAGAAAAGCAATTGTAAAAACAAGTAGTTTTTAAGCAATTAACAAAACCAACTTCAATTTCCTTATAAAAATTTAAGATTATCGTTAATTTCTTCAGGATCCAATGATCAGATTTAAACCAAATTATGTAGTCTAGGAACACCTAGGAGACACCATCTTCATTTTAAAAATGTAATTATAGAAAGCGGTAAACGTGGTCCAAAGTTATGCGGTAACATTCATAAAAAAAGACAAAAAAAAAAATATTCCGACGAATTGATGCCCTTCTCCTTTTTTTGAAGTCGGTTAATAATGAATTTGTATTTCTCAAAATAATGAATGTCAATACTTTTCTGAAATCTCTGCTTTCTGTTATAAAATGCCTACTCGGTACAGTTCCTACTCTAACCGGTTTCAATTACAGGTCAAATTTTGGCAGACAATTGGAATTCGAAATTCCGAAATAATTCTACCATAAAACGCCTCTTCAATAAAAATTTCTTACATTTCGAGGGCGTCATAAACTAAATAAACTAGCACTAACTAACTAGAATGGAAATACACAGTAAAATAGCTATTAAAAAATTAGAAATTCAATATCGCCATCGAAACTGCGAGAATAAATTTCGAAATTGGTTAACGAGTACGCTGCAGAGCTTTGGATGTTGAAATGTTTATTTCATTTTTGGACTTTTATTGCTACTTTGTGCTGCTTTTTGTTGGGTTTATTTTTTTGGAAAGCTGCAAGTGCAGCAGCGCAGATTTGATTACAGGGTTCGAGTTGCGATGCTTTGTTTTTATTTCTGTTTTTGAATGAGTTCACTTAAATTTTCGTTTCGGTAATAAAATCGCCATAAAATTGTAGAAAAAATTGCTAACAACATTGATGGCCAGCAGCAACATGTAAACGCCTAGCAAAAACTGCAACAAAAACGAAAAAAAAAACACTCGTGAGCAAAAACAAGTTAGCCCGCAGCAACAATTTGATACATGCAACAGCAAACAGCAAGCGAGCCATACAAAATACTAGCTGATACCAAATTTCTGTGCAAACCTACTAAAATGGCATTAAAATTGTGGAAAAACTATGTATGAAAGTATGTATGTATGCACCCGTACGTACGAGTCGCAAATCAAATGAACTCACACACAAAAAAGTAAAATCTAACTGCGAGTAGATACGAAAATGAATGCCAAATGCGCTAACAAATGGCAGCGGATGGGCTTAAGTCAATACACAGTTTTCGGTCCTAATGCAGCACCCTTTACCCCACCCCTTTTATACACCACAGTGCCGTTGGCTCTACCTGTTTTCCGCTACACACGAACTTGCTTGCATGCGCTGCGGCGATGGTGCGAATTGTAAATTTGAAACTGAATCAACGATTTGCAGTTTAAAGTGCACCGGTGGTAGCTGGGTGGTGCGCGGTGGTGTTGGAGGTGCTGGTTATGTTGCGCTGTGGCTGGAAGTGGTGTTGCCACTGCCATTGCATGCGACTCGTATGGCTGGCGGTTGCAGCAGCAGCGACAGCGACAGCGACAGCCTCGAATGGCTCTGGTTTCGCATTTGGTGCAACACTAAAAACCGAACCGAAATAAAATTTGCAAAACTAAAAACAGCTAAGGTACACACAAAAAGGTTGTACCACAAACAGCAGCAACAACAACACATACAGCATGAAGTAAGCGCAGAGTGATCGTACAACAAAAAGCAAACGACCGCACCGAATGCAACACCGAAATGCTCGATTTTGGTTGATACGGTGAAACCTGATTTGTGTTGCCAAAAACGAGTTTAGCATTTCGCACAGCCAAAAAGTGCAAACATCTAGATACGTGTGGCTGCAAATTTAAATGCACACAAATGCTTAACTACCTACAGATATACATACATACATATGTACTTGTGTATTTGCTTCCCAATAAACATTTCTGTTAAATCTCAATTTGAGATGCATTTGAACATCAAATGCCAAAAGTTACTTCTCAAATGCATCTCAAATAACCGTTGATAGCGTTCTCAAACTAAGAAGCACAATTTAAAATTTTTCAAATATTGAATTCTCAACTTTTTCTCAAACGTGAGAGGAGCGGAACGAAATGAAATCCAGTTACTTTCGTTGAAATATGCATAGTGTTTCCAATGATGCATGTAAAATAAACATAGAGTTTCTATAGAAAAAAAATTTTTTTTATTGCATTTCCAATAGTATGCTCTATTATCATACATTCACATAAATACGTTTTTATTTTAATATAAACATATTATTTCATTTTAAGCAGAAAAATTGTTGGTCACTAGCGATGCAGCAGACTATTTCTTTCATTTAATGACCAGTGCTTAACGTCGACAGATCAGTCACAAAACGATCAATCATAAATAAATTATATGCATTTCAATTCACTCGAACGAGGAGTGATTGTACGACAGACAAATTGCGAAACAAACAGCGACCGCGTGATTGATGAGCCATTTTGCATCCTTGCATTGTTAACACAGTTGGAACGGAACGAAATGCTAAAAAAAATTTTCTCAAATGTTTCTTAAACCGTTCTTACGTTGATTAACAATATTTGGCAAAATACTAAGGCCCCTATTGCGAGTGTCGACTGGCAGTAGAATAGAAATTTGTCGATCGAGTCGATCATCTTTTATTTTGCTATTGTGTAACTTGATCGATAAAAATTTGTACTATTGTGAATGGTTGACAGAATTGTAAACAGCTGTTTGTTTGTTTACATTTTTTTCTTGAGTGTTTTATTTACATCATTTTTAAAATAATTGCTTTTATTATAAAATTTAAAAAATGGACACAGTTGAAATATGGTTTAGTGATGAGGAAGATGATGCGGAAGCTAATAGATTAGTAGAGTTAGCTAAAGCAAGGAGGGAATTGCGAGATTCGTCGGATCCCTTGGACTTTGAAGGTGTATGTACACGTGTGAGTTTTATGAATAGAAGTTGCGTTCCCGATGCTTCACAGTTTTTAGGCTTTACATGATTTGCAGGAAAAGCTGTTTTCCTCATTAATAAACTTTATGGAAGTTTAAGAAATACGGTACAGTTAAGTTTTTTGTACAATGATGTTGGGTTTTTGTGTCCAAACGCGTGACCCGAGTTTAAAAATTTTAACATAACAACATAACAAGTGTATTGAAAGAATTCAACTTTAATTTAAAATAAAGATTTCAAATTTCCGAGCACTAGTCAATTAATAAATTATGCAGTTTTTTTGTATAAACTTTTGATGTTGGTTCTGCGCAAAAACACTGTGGATGGCGTAGCCGGAGTTATATGCACAAGAAATATTGTATATGTATCTTTTCCAATAGAAGCGGAGCTTCCTACCCTACTCTTTCCGGAAATTCCTTTGCCTATGTCTTCACTCTCCTGCATCAGTACGAACAACCGCGCAAGTTGCCTTTTGTTGCTTATAATTTTTGATCTGTAATTCAGACACATACATGCATATGTATATTTCACAATTTTTTACAACTTCCAGTTCAATTGACTTACTTTTTATCCATTATAGTACCACTTTCTTATGTAAATTTTATAAACGCAAACTCCAACGACTAAAAAACAGCAATAGAAGAATGAGCGATTAAAAAGTATTCACAGTCGCTAATTGAGCGACTAAGCGACACTCGCAATAGCTTCGCTAATCGATAATCGCTTAATAGTCGTTTATCTACTGCCAGTCGACATTCGCAATAGGGGTGTAAGTTTCAAATGATAGGCAATGCTAAAAATCAAATTGAGAAATAAGATTTTCTCAAGCGTTTGAAAACTTTTGTTCCATTGTTTGCTGGGTTGTGTTAATGCCAGTAAAAAGTTGTGTGCACAAAAAGTCAACTCTGTATGTGCCCTCGTGTGTGTGCTTTTGTGCCCGTCCAAAAGAGGTGCAAAAAATACAATAACCGCACGGTAGCTGCAAATCTAGCATTTGCACAAAACATTTGGAAGTGAAAAATTAAATGCAATTAGCTGTAAAAATTGCTGGTATTGCATTGAAGAAAGAAATCCGATTACCGTTGAATTTCTTGACTTTAGGGGCCACAAGAGGTGTACTTTCACAAAATTCGCATCAAAAACAAAAAAATCAATGCTAAGAAAAGCTAAACAACGGTAATACTGCACCCAAATTCAACAGAAAGCACATTTAGCTTAGAGAAAATTTCAATGTGTAGGGAGTGAGATTCACAGCTGATGACTGGCGTTTAAATATTGAGTGAAAACTTACTTTTGTATGTCGTCGTAAATAAAGCAAAATGCAAGCAAAAAAATTTAATGGCGTTTTCGTTTCTACCGAAAAATATTACCTCCTATTTGCCCTCTACGAACAATTACTAAGAAGAGGGCAGTGAGAAGGTACCATTCTTTGTAGAAACGAAAACACCATAATATTCCTCAAAAGTATGAAATTCGGTGAAAATTGTTTGTTTTAATTTAAAAAGTAATTTGGCTTGACTATAAAATTTCGCATAATTTGTTTTTGATAAATGTATGGGTATCTATTTATGTTTAAAAACAGTTATCAATACTTTTCTCAATACGATTACCGATATAATTTTTGGTTTTGTTATCGACATACCATCGATTATTACACAGTACCAGGTTGACCGACCTTGCCTGGAGTGCGTATGATTTTTTTTTAATTTTCAAGGTTTGGGGATCAAATAATGGTAAATTGAGTTGCTGAATTTTTAAATATTTTTTATGTAACTTTGTTAATGGAATTTATTACGTACATACGTATAAATACATAAGCCCTAGATCTAATCCAATACCTCTTTCGATAAAAATTATGCCGATAAAAAAATACTATCAACGCGTTAATAACGGGTGATTTTTTTGAGGTTAGGATTTTCATGCATTAGTATTTGACAGATCACGTGGGATTTCAGACATGGTGTCAAAGAGAAAGATGCTCAGTATGCTTTGACATTTCATCATGAATAGACTTACTAACGAGCAACGCTTGCAAATCATTGAATTTTATTACCTAGAAAAGTTGGCAGAAAATCCGCTTTTTTATCGACAAATTTTGTTCAGCGATGAGGCTCATTTCTGGTTGAATGGCTTCGTAAATAAGCAAAATTGCCGCATTTGGAGTGAAGAGCAACCAGAAGCCGTTCAAGAACTGCCCATGCATCCCGAAAAATGCACTGTTTGGTGTGGTTTGTACGCTGGTGGAATCATTGGACCGTATTTTTTCAAAGATGCTGTTGGACGCAACGTTACGGTGAATGGCGATCGCTATCGTTCGATGCTAACAAACTTTTTGTTGCCAAAAAATGGAAGAACTGAACTTGGTTGACATGTGGTTTCAACAAGATGGCGCTACATGCCACACAGCTCGCGATTCTATGGCCATTTTGAGGGAAAACTTCGGAGAACAATTCATCTCAAGAAATGGACCGGTAAGTTGGCCACCAAGATCATGCGATTTGACGCCTTTAGACTATTTTTTGTGGGGCTACGTCAAGTCTAAAGTCTACAGAAATAAGCCAGCAACTATTCCAGCTTTGGAAGACAACATTTCCGAAGAAATTCGGGCTATTCCGGCCGAAATGCTCGAAAAAGTTGCCCAAAATTGGACTTTCCGAATGGACCACCTAAGACGCAGCCGCGGTCAACATTTAAATGAAATTATCTTCAAAAAGTAAATGTCATGGACCAATCTAACGTTTCAAATAAAGAACCGATGAGATTTTGCAAATTTTATGCGTTTTTTTTAAAAAAAAAAGGTATCAAGCTCTTAAAAAATCACCCGTTATTTTAGCCGAATAAGTTTGTCAGTATTCAGTGAAAGAAAGTGATAAAAATACTTTGAAAATGGAATGCCGATAACCAAAAATATTGTCAATATTGTAGCCTGCTGAGTTACACGGAATTCTATAAAAATGTTACTTTTGGAAACAATTAAAAACATTTCTTTTTTAATCTAATAAATAGACAGACGACGATGTTTATGCAGAAAACAAAGCCTAAAACATGACCACAAAACTATAAAAAAAATGTATACTTATCTATATATACATATTTTTAGGCTTCGTTTTCTGCATAAACATCCGCAGTCTACTAATAAATTAATTAAATATCTTATATCCAATAGTAGGTGGCAACCCTATTAAGAAATACGCCGGGAGTTTAGTACACATTTCGAGTGTATATTTACTGTGTATACTTACACATATACATGCAAAAATATTCTCATTGAAAAAAATAAAATAAACATTTTTATTAACAAAGTGGCAACCCTCTACGAAAATATTTCTGAATTAGTGTGCTCAAAAAACCCCTTCAATTTAATATCCATGTTAAGTTATTTTATTAAACTTTTGTAGAATCGAAAATCAGTGGCAACTCTTACTATATAAGCAAAGCATTGTTTGAGAGCTCTATTTTACTACATAGTAAGATTGTATCTTAATTTTTTTAACAAAAAATTAAATAAGTAGACGATTAAAAATAGGTGGCAACACTATTCAAAAATATCTCTATATTGGGGATTTTTAAAATAATTTCCACTTGATACCCATATTGTGATATTTTACTTGATTTCCAAGTTATTTCGAATGGGTGGCAACTTTACATGTTATCGGTGATGCTAGGTATCTTAATAAACTTAGAATGGACAACATCTTTATCATTATTAAAGTTTACTATTTACCAACATTCTCAGAACTATAATCTCAAATCAAATTCAAGTTAACTTATACATAGTTACATATATACATTTGATCCCCTGCAGAAAATCTGACTAGCTCAGAACTAGACCTAATGCCGACAGTACTAGTTCCAGCTCAATACCCAAGCAATGCTTTCAACTGTTTTACACGGCAATGTCATTGGCGGTGGCAATTGTCGCCCAGTGCATTACTTTGCAACTAGTTTTTAATCAGTTCCGTTTTGGACATTTTTTTATAAGAAAATGTTCGATTTTTGTATATTTTTATCGTTTTTTCCAACATTCCATTAATTACATACGTGTCTTGGACAGTTAAAAAGCGCCTATTTCTCGAAAATATGCTCTCGAAAAGATACAACTGAAATTAAAACGTTGATACTGAACTATTTACGCATTATCATGGGTTGGAACTTGTTACCAGGGGGTCCTTGGGGTTGCTAATTAAGAATCTGAAGTCGGTTTTTCAAAATTCAAAATGGCTGTTCTAAAATGGCGATACATTTTTTAAAAAATGATTTCACTTGTTCGAAAGTTTTAGGGGTCGCTGATTACGAATCTAAAGTCAATTTTTTTTTTTTTTTAATTCCAAATAGCGGTTTCAATATGGCGATCAAATTTAAAAAGAAATTACTAAAATTAAAACGCTGATACTGATACTAGTAGTATCTTTTGGAAAACATATTTTCGGGAACTAGGCCCACTCTAACTGTCCAAGACAGGTATGTAATTATGGGAATGTTCCCCAATAATACCAGAGTAATTAATGTAACAACCATTTCTACCTGCATTTTAACATGTCCTGAAAATAAAAAATTTAGAAGATCAGCGTTTTTATAAAAAAACTTACCAGCGCGACATCTAAAAAAAAACATTTTTTTTCAAAATAAAAAAAATACGTGTCTCTTTTTTATCACAAACAACAATATTTTGATGAATATATTTATGAATTTCCAAAAGGAACCACTCTAGAAGTGATGTTTCGAATGTCGAATGCAAATATTCGCAACATCTCTGTTCCATAGCCTGAGAAACTGAGGCTCCAATATAGAAATAAAGTTTGGTAGCCATATGACACCCCTTCTAAGTAACTTTAAATTTACAATTGTAACTTTCCTGTAAGCTGGTTCATGCATTTGCACAGACCTGAAATCAGATATTTTTTATTACGCATAGCAGCAGTGTTGCCAATTTAGTCGTTTTCCTGCTAGATTTTGCCGGTTGCGAAAGCAAACAGCCGGAGAAAATTCGGTTTAGCCGACAGCCGATTTGTAGCCGCAAAAAAAAAATTGCCTTTTTTAGCCGATTTTGCTGGTTGGAATATTTTCTTAAAATTTATATATATAAGTAAGTCTCCATTTTTACAATTTAGCGACCCAAAAGCTATTAGAAATGGGTAGCCTTTTCTCGGAGAAATTTTTCTTGTCGAAGTGTGTTATATATGTATGTATATACAATTGAAAGACAATTTTTCTAATCCGAAAGGTCTTCAAATACTGGGCCGATTTCAATGATTTTTTTAAGCACATATACAGTGACCCAAATAAAAACTAGGACGCGACATTTTAGGAAGTTTAGCCTATTTTTCATTAACTAATTTAATGTTTATTCTTTTTTATAAAATATAGCTGATTACTTAAAAAATACCATTTAAATCCAAACTTCATACTTTGTGAAAATATTATTATAATTTTCACCAATATTTTTAACTTTAGTATAATAAAGTACAAATTGAAAGTACCTAGTATTTACCACTGATTTTTGGCAATTTGTTTTGTTGACTGTGCTTCGCATTTTTTCATATAAAATACTTGTCGAACATACTTTGTATGGCAAAAAATTCGCAACGCCGTCATTAAAAAATGCCAAAAATCAGCAGTTTTTCCTCGCTAATTCATAACTCCATACCACAATTTTTTTCTATTTGAGTCACTGTATTTTTTCCAAAGAACGTAGCAGGAAAAGTTTTCATAAAACTTTTGTTATGAATATCTCAAATTTAAGTGTAAAGTTTTATTCGCAACACTTGGAAAAAACGGATTAGAATAAAAGAGCACGAATTTCCATGTG
Source organism: Rhagoletis pomonella (assembly GCF_013731165.1). NCBI lineage: Eukaryota > Metazoa > Arthropoda > Insecta > Diptera > Tephritidae > Rhagoletis > Rhagoletis pomonella. The sequence continues at coordinate 59,191,394 of NW_023458559.1, read as the reverse complement.
AAGCAAAACTCTCTGGGAAGACAATATCTATGAATAATTGTATCGTGGTGCTAATATCCTTTAGAGTTGCTCTGACAGTCATGTGCAGAGGGTGCAAAGAAAAAAAATTACATATTTTAATTGTTAAAAACTTAAAAACCGACCGGCTTGTTCAATATAAATTACTGGCTTTTTTCTCGAAATAATGTTGCCCTATTTTAATCAGCCTTTTTCCAGATTTGCGTATTCATTTAACAAAATATTGCCCTCCGAATAAGCAAAAGTGCAATACTTGCTACTAATATAGCCATGTGGCAGCACGAAAAGTAACCTAGTGCAAATGTTACAATATAAGAAGGCAACATTTTTCAATAGAAAAAAACGTCATAAGTTTGTAATTGTTCTATTTTTTATATACTTGTATATGTGAGTAATAAAACATGACTTCTGATGTAGAGCTGTAATTAATCAAGTATAACGTCAGTTTCCTTTGTTAACCAAAAATAATTTAATGAATTTATAAGTCTTTCAACTTTAAACATGTAAATTTTAGCTGAAACATTTAAGTCGTTTTTTTCGGCCAATTTAGCCGGTCGGCCCAAAAAGTTCTGGCAACACTGCATAGCAGGTCCAACACATCGAAACAGTGTACTGGACAGCCACAACATGTGATCATTTGATCAGCAATATTTCATTATATTACATAGTTATTAACAACAATGCGTTACAAATTAAAAATGTTAATTTTCAAATATTTTTATAAGCGCTTTTGTTGTGCAAATAACAACGGTGATAAATTTTTATATAAGTACGAGTAATAATTATTAAGGCAACAACAAGCGCAAAGTTAATTTATGCAAAAGTAGAACAAAAACAAAAATGGCAAACTGCAATTGGAGGTGAGAAGACTATTATACATGCTTATGTACACACATATGTGCATGTGGGTGCATTTGGATGTAAGTAGGTGTTTGAAAAATGTGTGCCGCGACGGCATGGCAAGAAGGCATTATTATTACTTTGCATGTATATTACATATATGTACAAATGTATATGCAGATCGCATTTAAATATACCAGTATATACACATGTGTACATAACATTTGTACGTAGCTAATTATGCCCGCTTGCCTTTTTTGTTGTGCCGCCGCTTGTGGTGTGTGCGCGCGCGAGCTCACAAATTCAATTACACACTGTAAACAGCCTGATTATGCGTGTTGTTGTAAATATGTACATACATACATGCTGCGTTTTTGCTGTTATTTTTTAATTAATTGCATTAATTGGCCTCACACGGTGGTAATTATGGTATAGAGCAGCTAGCAGCCGTCGAAACCAATGAAACTCGCTGCTAGTTAGTTAGCCACAGCAGTAATTGGCAAATGAGGTATGAGTCAGCACAGCCAACAATGAACAACAATTTAAAAAACAATAACCAGTGTAATGGCATCAGAAACAATTGAAATCATAATAACAATAGCAATGGCAAGTTATGACAAGCAGCGGTGGAATTGCAGCAAAAGCCATGAAATCAAAAAGTTCCAAAATTTATATGAATATGAAATATGAGCACCACTAACACATATGTATGCTTCTTCTCATATTTGCATTTTAGCCTTCTGATTTCTATGCCGCATGCATACATGTGTACATTAGGGTAGTCAAAAAAAAAGTAAAGTCGAAACGATTGTTTTATACCGAAATTATATCCCTGATTTTTGTTGTAAATAAAAAATATTTAAAGGTCGCTCAAAGCGCTCAAGGTTTTCCATGTATTTTTTATGGGGGAGGGGATCCATAAAAAATCACTAGTATTTAAAAATTATATAAAAACAATGGGGTATTATTGTTTTAAGTCTCTTGATGAGAAGAAAAGATTCTTTATCCAAAAATTTAAATTTTCAAGAATTCTATACTATTTCTACGAAAAATGTTTTTTTCCCCCCATACAAAATACAGGGAAACCTTTGAGCGACCTTTAAATTTTAAAAATTTTCGGCCATTTGGTATGCTGTACCAAGGCTAGAAACTGCGCCAAGTTTGGAAGAAATTGGTGCAGTGATTACCAAGCCATACACATGTAACCATAAGTGGGCGTGCCTACGCCCATTTTCCAAAAATTTATAATATTCTTATATTTCGTTTAAAAATTGTTGTAAATATCAATCTTGGGTGAGTAATCTTCAGTAGTTTATTAAATATCGCAGTTTTCGTATTTCTGAAAATTACCGTTATATGGGAAGTGGTCGTGGTTACTGTCCGATTTTGCTTATTGTCAATATCATCCGTCCTACGCCTGAAAGAATTACACGTACCAAGTTTCGTTAAGATATCTAAATTTTCACGGTAGTTACAGACAATCACCGCTAAATCGATTTCTCATTTATCATTTATATATACATTTGTCTATATCTATTTCGATTCTTTTTGTCTGTTATGTGAACAAAGTTATAATACCCTTGTGCACAAGTGCGCTCGGGTCTAATAAAAAACAGGGATATACTTTTTTCGGTATAGAACAATGCTATGGGCGAAAACATTAGAACTTCGACTTTACTTTTTAATATGCATTTTTGGACCACCCTATTACATATGTGCGTACGTGCAGCTCAAAAATTGTAAGCTCATTATAACATTCCCATTAATTTCATTTCAATTTTGGGGCTTCATATGCAACCGAACAGCCACCCAACCGACCAGCCGACAGGTAGTGACAGCTTACCAAACATAATCCGATTTGAAATGCTTCGTTTGTGTAACTACGCGGTTTCATTACCATAACTAAGCTATTTTAAAATTAGCTACATATATTAAACCTTGCAAAGTATGCTCCTGTGTGTAAGTAGATCTTTTCTAGCAAACTGCAGAATTCCCACTATAATATTCAACGTATCTCAAACAAAGGGGATACTGACATTCCCATAGTCTGATAAACAGTCATTTACTTAAAAAAAGGTATAATAATTATTATCATTTAATATTTTCTCTTAGTTTGTATTTGAATTTAGGTTTAGGTATGCTTAGCGTTCACAGAGGTTTTGTAGAAAAAAACAAAAATGAAATCATCAGTTAAACAATATATCGATTTGCAGAAGACATTCGAATACTATTGTTTAAATAAACAAGTAATTTTTGAGCAAAAAACTACACCGACTTCAATTCTCATGTAAAACTTTAAGATTACCGTTAACTTCTTCATGATCCAATAATCGGATCAAAACCAAATTAGGATGGGACCACTTCTGAGGTACCATCTTTCCTTAAAAAAGATTTATCGAAATCGGTAACATATGTACATAAAAAAAAATTTTCCGACGAATAGATAACCTCCTCGTTTTTTTGAAGTCGGTTAAAAATAATGGAAAAATTACGATTTTAGTGTAAAGACGAAGTCGCATTTTTAAATTTGCATGCAATTAAGGTAACTAAGAAATTTGTATTTTAACTCTTCAGTAAGTTCATAATAAACTTAACAATAACAAGTAATTTTTAAGCAAAAAACACAACCGACTTCATAAAAATAAAAATTTAGAAGTACCGTTAATTTCTTCATGATCCAATGATCGGTTCTAAACCAACTTAGTATGGGACCACTTGGAAATCGGTTGACGTGGTCCAAAGTTATGCCGTAACATACAAAAAGAAAATAAATATTCCGACGAATTGATAACCTCCTCCGTTTTAGAAGTCGGTTAATAAGAGAAAAATTAATTATTATACATTTTTAGTAGCTATATTTTAACGTTTCTAATAAAATTTACATAGAAAAATCTCTCCCTCTGGAGATCTTAAAGTTTAAAAACCTTCAGCTCTCAATACTTGTGGGAGTCGCAATTGGCAATCGTTTAGTTTTTTTCACATGTCTGTTTTTGTTTTAAATGGCCTTGAAATTTCAACGAGGACAGTGGCTTCAAAAAAATTTTATATATCTAAAAAAATGTTTCGAAATATGGGTATCAGATAAAAGAGGACATCTTACATTATGTGAATTGTTAAATGGCCTTGAAATTTCAACGTGGACAGTGGCTTCAAAAAAATTTTATATATCTAAAAAAATGTATCGAAATATGGGTATCAGATAAAAGAGGACATCTTACAGTATGTGAATTGTTGGTGTTAGCGCGTATATTAAATACAATGAAATATTTTGTTAAGATATTTGAATGAAAATTGTCAAAGATATGTAAGTATAAGAACTTTAAAAGAAATTTTTTAGATGTCTTACCACAATATTACTATAAAAAAAGTATGTCCGGTTTTAAAATGACAGAAATCCTATAGCCAGCTATTACGAAATCAGAATTTGATACCACCTTTTCAATTAAAAAAAGATGTATGTCAACTTTTGAATGACCAACAATTTATGTAAAATTTTCAAATAACCAAAGATTTATGTTAAATCGAGTTTCCAATCACCAATTTTAATGTCAAGTTTTTTAGTAACCAGAAATATAAAAAACGTATGTAATAGCATTGGTGTCGTGTATTTGGCATATACTAAGTAATTGAACTTGAGGAGTTTGTGAGAATTTTTTAATTGAGGATTTTATTTTGTACATTCCAAAGTATTACACATGTTTGCGTTGGTAGCACTGTTTACTACATATGAATGATCCCTGCAGCAAAATTTAGGGACAGGCTGGCAAAGCGCCAGTTCCGCTCTACAAATTTCAGGACTGTCCCTGAACTACTGCAAAAGGGATGCAGAGCTGGACGGTTGAAACTCATATGTTGCTAGTTGCGCTGTCATCAATGTTACTCATCCTGGTCATACGAAAGCTGACAAAAGATGCACAAAAGTAATATACTATATTTTTTCGATTTTCTTAGACCCTAAAACTATTACCAAACTGTTTTCGTTTATTTAATATGTAATTCTCTACATGGGGCAACTGCTAAAATATTTCCAAAAAAGTCGTTATTGGTAACATAAATGTCATTTTTATACATATCTACGTACATATAAAATTGAATGCAAAATATAAAATTTAGTTAAGCTACAATTAACAGCAAAGGTCTGCGTACACAATTTCTGTTTTAAATATTCACAATATATTTAGAGTTAAAATTTGTTTGTTATTATTTTATAAAAAAATTATCATGCTTAAAACATTTGTTTTAAAATTTTATACAAAACAAAGTTAAATTTAACGATTTTTCATCAAAATTTTTTACCTTTAATCAGATTTAAAAAAAATAAACAAAAGTGGTAAACAATCTCAATTTGAAATGGGGGTGCTATTGATATGAACGATACTGAATATACGTAAATATATATCTGAGCACCCGAAATGTGTAGTTATGCAGTGATCTTTTTTTAATTTCCAAGGTTTTTATTTAAGTACTATGTGTCCATACTCCATAAACCATTTAAATTCAAATTCCTAACTGTGTTGCAAATTTGATAGCACTCTAAAAACTGTCTTCAAATTTTAAACTTTTTAATCAGAGATTTTTTTTTATAAATATTTCGAGTATTCTTAGCCCATCAAATTTTAGTGTAGTGTAAGCGTGCTTATTTAAAGAAAAGGCTGTACTTTTTAGAACCAGCTCAAAACTGACCACATTTTTTCTAGTCCGGAGGTGACCCGTTTTGAACTATCTAGGAACTGCTGTTATATGAACTGTCTCAGAACCAGCTAAGCCAGAGTCAGCACAGAACAAGTTCAAAAGTTCTGCAGAGGGCGACAATTGACAGTTGAAAGCATTGAGTTGGGATAGATGAAGAACCAGTACCGTCCCTTTTCAGGCTAGCTCAGCGCAAGTTCTGAACCAATTTGATTTGCTGCAGGGATTGTACATACATAAAGTTGCGATGAATTTTTCTTGCTTCTTACCCGCGCTTTTTCTGATTTGCTGTTTTAAATTAAGTTAATGTATTAAATAGCTGAAATTAAGTAGTGTGTATTGAAAATTTTCAGACATGAGTTCTTCTTCTTCAAGCGACTCGGAACAGCGACCAAAAAAGTATCGGAGGCAAACGTTTTCGAAAAAGTGGACAGAAGATGAAAGCTTTAAAGGATGGTTGGAAGCTGTAGAGGATGAGTCCTATAGATGTAAGTGCACTGCATGCAACAAAATTTTAAATTGTGGTAAATCGGAACTACTGAAGCACTCTGAAACAAATGCGCACAAACCAAAAGTAAACGCAGTTCAAAAAACGGCTAAAATTAAAAATTTTTTCAAACTACAAAACTAAGAAAGGAGTACATTTCCAGAGTACATCTGGCCACCCTAATTTTAAACCACTTTTTCGTAATTTGCTTCTGATGTTATATTCGTTGCCATCATTTCAAATAAAGCTCTTTGAGAAATTTATTTGCAACAAAAATTTCAAAAAACAGTAATTTTGTTTACTTGCCGGGCCTTGTCGGACAATATATTTTTTTTATGGGATATACATTGGATCCTTGGCTAAAAACCTCTTTGCTAAAACTGCCCCCTACGTCCTTCTTTCTTTGCTATTTAAAGTCTCCTTCAATAGGAATTTCCTACAGAAATGTTGAACATCTAGCTATAAAGAGGATCGATGCTTAGGCAGTTGAAAAAACTGTTTAATTAGGTAAGAATTACGTAACTATCGAATATTATTTGTCTAAGATCTGTTGGAAAAAAAATTATTTTTTTCTACTTTTTCTTAGAAAAGAGTAATTATATTATCTCATAAAACGGCTTATTTTGATTAAGCTCCATATTTTATTTTATTATTTGGCAGAAAGACACACCAAATAACTTTTTTCGGTTCTACTATCCATTCCTTCAACATAACAATTTATTTGCTTCATCCACCTATCCAGAAGAAAAGATTAAAAATTAATAACAAAAACTAAAATCGAAAAACGCTGATGACGTTACGGGTTCTCCAATTTCTGAAGCAGCTAAAGGAAAAAGAATGAAGAATTCTTTCGAAAAAGTTTTAGAAAAACCTGGCACATCTGGTTTGGCTTGTAAGCGGTGTTTAAATAACGGTCGTGATGCTAGATTTTTCAAGTGAAGATGAAAGTCGGGAGGATACATCCGACATTTTACTAGTTTCACACGCAGATATTTGTCGCCTCGAGCGAGCAGTTATTTAGTGGCGTAGGCTTGATTTACGACCCTTTAAAAAACAGGATGCGACCTGAAAAAGCAGCAGCATTACTTTTTATTAAGTATAATGTTTCCCTTTTGAAATTAAAGTACTCAATAAAATAAACTTTATTAAAAATTATTAACTTTTGCATTTTTTTTATTCACGTACATACATCACTTCAATTACTTGACATTCGCATTATCATCCGTATCTGCGGATGTTAGCTTTTAGACATCCGCATACGCATTCGGAAGATCGACTACCTCGCCAGCCAGTTCGGAAACGCACTATCTCAGAATTCGATTGAAAAACACCCTATATCTGAATTCGGCTCAAAAACGCCCAATCGCAACTGAAAATATATCGAAAATTAATAATTGATGTTGGGCGTTTTTGAACTGTATTCTGAGATAGGGCATTCTTCAATAAAATTCTGAGATAGGGCGTTCTTCGACTAAGTTCTGAAATAGGACGTTCTTGAAAGGTTTTCTGAGACAGGGCATTTTCGAACTACGTGCCGAGATAGGTCTATATTCCAGTCAGGTGTCGATATGTTCATATATGTTGCCATATTTATATCCCTTCAGACATTTTTTATTTAAAGTAAAGTCTAATTGGTCATCCGCGTAATGACCTGTGGTTTTAGAAATTAATGGCATTAAACGGCCGAAAAGCTCCTTAATCTACCCAAATGGCAATTCTTATTTGTACTCTTTTTCTAAGCCAACTATTCAAATACATATCCAGAAAACCTGTCTTCAATGACCTCCGCCGCTGATTTAACACCATTTCATAAATTTAAATCTCATCGTCCAAAGTAGCACTTAGCAGCATTCACAGCTGCCGTTTTTAACCTGAGAAATTATTCACTCAAATTATTCCTCATTTTTGTTTTTAATTTGCCTTTTCCACTTAAATTAATTTTCTCTCCCACATTCGCCACAGCCCGCTGCTCCCACGCAACTCTTGCACAGCTCGTAGAAATTCTTGAAGCACTCGTAGCTGGCCATTCAAGTGAAAAAGTAAGAAGTAGAGAGAAAATTGTAGTGCCTTTGAAGAAAATTTTTAAGAATTCAGGTAGTCAGCAGTGATGGCAGTCAACGAATGTCGCACAGCGGCTTCGCAATTAGGCAACAATAACAGCAAAAAAAGGGCGAAAAAAGATTTCGCAGCGCGCTCCATTCAGCTGCTTTCGTCCAACCAAACTTTGCATGCGACGCGTAATTACCGCTAAGCTAAGCTAAGTTGGTGATGGGTAACTAACTGCCTTTCGTCGTCGTCGTCTACGTCTTCCACATCTACGTGGCCTGAGAACTTTTTGTTGGCCAACCATTTTTGGTGCGCTGTGACTTGTGTGCCGTAAGAGACCAGCAATAGCAGCAGCAGCCTCATTAATGAAACAGTTTACATCGTCTGCTAAACCGATAATTGCATTCAAATTAGTTCCAGCCGCGTAACTGGCCAAATTACACGTTGAATGTTGAGCAGTGGCCAAAAGCCGTCGATGCCAAAGACGCTGCGAGAGCCCCAAAGAAGCCGTGCATGGCAGCCGTGGCATTGTTGGTCGTGTCGTGTTGCATAGATTTCCTGCTTGCTGCATGTTGACCAATTGGCAGCTGCGCGGCAACGGAAGCCATGGGTATATAGTCACACATACACTTACGCATATTTATAGGTTGAATTGGTACTAGTACCAATGTTATGGTGACCAGTGGCTGCACGTTTCAAATTCAGACCGCAGCCACAGACAAGTCACACATCCGCCGTGGCACTGGGTTCCACGCTTTTGCGTTTTCGTTTAGCTGCTGAGGCTGTTTACTCGCTTGCTCTGCATTCGCTACAGCGCTCTAAATCATTATGCATAATTACCAATAATCTGTGATTTGAATTTTGTGAAATTTTCACCTTTTTCCTGCTTGCATGTCTACTCGTTACCCAAGTGCCGTCGCAACTTTGCCCCAACTTTTGCACTTTCGTTCTCTTAATTTGGGGGCGACAACGCCTTGTTTTTCTACTTCTTCTTTTAGTATTACATCGCCGCTGGTTGAACGCTTTTATTGCTATGTGGCCACACCCACCTCCACTGCCCATTATTTACTCCACACTAGTTGCGGCAATTACTCACAATCAGCAGGGTTTGACAAGAGTTACTCGTCGAAAATGTCATCGCGAAGATCAAAAGTATTTAAGTAAGATTTTTGGAGAAAAAAAAGGAAATCCGTTTCTACTATCTCTTTTGGTTGTTCTCTATGCTTGATTGTTGCGTTTGCCTGGTTAAAAATATTCTTTGAGTCGATTTGTTCAGGAGCCTTAAGGTAACTTTATAAGCTACCTTAATGGGGTTGGTAGAGAGACCGGACTATTCTTCAGTGCGTAGTTTGGACATTTAAAAATTGTACGAACATAAGTATAAAGTTATAGTATAGTAAGTATATGCTATATCCCATATATAGCATATATAATATGCTATAAAGCTTAGTAAAAATCCTTCGCTGGTTTGGGAAGTATATTAAGCAGTGGATTTCTTTGACTAAACATTCATGAAGTTTTAAGTATTTTTCAAATAGAAGAAGACTTTTTAAGGTTCCACTCGAGTTTGGAGCCTTCTCCAATTTATTTGGTTTTTACCGCAAAACCTCAAAAGATCCCATAAAAAATCCGAAAAGGAGCGGAAATCTGATTTAAGAAGAATGTCCCAAGATATTTATTATATTTGCCCATTATGTTGTTTATTTAAAATGTTTGCATGAAACGATAGCTGCAGTTAATTCGCACGAAGCTGTTAAGAAAAAGTCTGGGTGCTCCAAATGAAGTTCTGCCAGCAGGTGCTGAGTACCCCAACTTGGGAAAAAGGGCTTTGATATGAAATCACAATGCATGGATTCCTATTCGACACTGTCGGCCAATACTCCTTTCAGTAGGGAAGGTTGCCGATTAATTAGCAGAAGACGCTCCTGTGACTGTCCATGGTTAACTATCGGCCAGAAGGACTTTGAAAGTTTGTGTGTCAGAGTTTTTACCAAGTGTTCGCTGAGCTGACTAGAATTCTAATTGACCACGTGAGAAGGACAAAACCGGGGCAACCATACGTTTCTTAGCTACTTTATCCTGTCAGAGAAAAAAGTGGAACGTTAAACGTTGGAGGAAGCTGGGAACTAGGCACCTTTTAACTCCAGGGGAATAGGAAAAGCTCCATCTTACGGGCATGCATACCAAGTCTGCAATTGGCGGAATAATTTGTGACTAAATTTAAGTACCGCTGCATGTTGTCACACAGTGTCCAGAAACTTACCCCTGACGATAAGCGTCACCACGTCCCCATAAGCAATAACCTAGCGCATCTTATTCCCAGCTTTTTTTTTTACGTCGTCGTCCACCACCTTGAAAGTGACCTTTGTAATTACCGGTGAGACAAGTGCGAGAAGTGCTGCTTGGCTATCTGAGAAAATGTATGCTTTTCGTACATCGACGCAGTTCCTTTCTAACGTTTTACATGCCCTTTTTATTACCAGTACTTACGCTTCGAAGATGGTAGCATAGTTGGGTATCGGAACGAGATAGAGACATTCACCGTTTTAGAGATCACCCCCGCACCCACACCGCAGTCCATTTTAGACCCCTCAGTATTGATTTCAGCGGAATTCTCCTCGAATATCCTGCACCCATTCCAATCCCGACTAGAAGGAAACTTCACCTGAAGGTTTTTTCTGAAATCTGTCGCATAAAGTACATATGTCTGTGGTCGTAAGCAATAACCGCCTAAGTCGAAAAGCCTGAATTCGAGAAAAAACTTTTTAAACATTTGGATTGTAAGGTTAATCTTATGAGGAAACCAAAATAGGCGATGGGGATTGCATATACACAAGGAATAGTACTTGCAGAATACGATAGCATATATAACTCAATTCTTTCTTAAGTCGACTTAGGCGGTTATTGCTGATGACCACAGAATAAATGTGATTGTTTCCCTGCTTGACTCTTGAGTCTGACTGACGAGGATGCACCAGCTTCGCGAATGTGGAGTTCTATGAGCAGTTGATGCAGGAATACATTAAGCCCATCAGGCGAACACGACTTAATTGCCCCTTAACTGCAGTATCTAATAAGGTCAGGTGCAATGTGTATATCAAAGATTGGTGAAGTAGTTTTCGAGTGACAAATATTTGACGTAAGTGGACGGGCCTTGCCCAGTTTCCAAAAAATTGTACGAAAAACTAATTTTCGCTTAAGATCCATTGAAGTAGGGTGTCTTTACGCGCCTCTCTACATTGGTCTTCCATTTCAGTTTGGTGCCCAGTACGACACCCTAGTAATTGAGCTTGAATTAAAGTATTATTGTTTTCTTGGTAAACAGATTCAGTTTCGTTTTGCTGGGTTTGACACGAGCAAAGCTCTCTCTGGGATTTCGCTAATCGTTGAGAGGAAGTAGGTTGGGTTATTGTGGCAGACCCCACGAGGACGACTTACTTAGACATTATTTAATTCTCCATTGTGATACCAAATTATACAAATTCGTAGAACGGCAACTATGCATATTAAACTAAGAGAAGCGCTGGGTACTCTACTCACACAAAGCTCCGCAGGCAGCTGATGTCCACTCCGGAGAGCCCGTCGGGAGTGTTGATGAAATGCGCACGGAGTTGCCTAAACCTTAATATAGGGAATCCCTGGTAGCTGAGGAGGAGGTGCTGAGATGATTCCACCTCGTCTTCCAGACAGCTGCGGCAGTAGGGATCCATGACGATATTGAGTCGCACCACGTGGTTCCCTAATGTAGGAACTAAGAGCTGGCGCTTACTCAGCTGTAGAAGCTCCCTTGTCCGCCCATGGCCAGAAACGGGCCAGAAGAACCTTACAACTTTGCATGTCGGGGCTTCCTCCCAGCGCTCGTTGAGCCGACTGTGATCCCATCTCTCCAGAAGCAGGCCGCAAGTTGCCAACGGAACTCCTATGCCGTCCCAGTCCGAGGGGATGGCCTCGAGTGTGCCCTGCGTAGCCAATTTATCAGCCCCGAAATTACCAGTGATCTCACTCTGCCTTGGGACCCAAATCAGCTTGATTTGGAAGTATTCCGAAGCGGTTGAGAGAGGTAAGGCATTCTTCCACCAGTTTTTATCATACCCTATAGCGATCTCAGCGCCCTGATTGCTTCCTGGCTACTCGGCTGACTCTTTTATAGCGAGAGAAGGATCCTTTTGGGTCCAGCCTCGGATGACTGCAGTCCATTTCTTTCGGTAGGAAGCTTTCGAGAATTATCGAGTGCCCGTGCAGTGGGTTTAAGGAGAACCCAGATCTTTTGAGCATAATGGAGGGCGCAGGCAATTTGGCGTTAGCCAGGGCACACCATGCGGAGGTGACCAGCCACTTCGTTTGGGGAAAGGGACCTGAGCGGAAGATACCTAATACCGCCACCTCCACATCATCAGCATATACTATTACTTTCACTCTACCTTTGCTGAGATCCAGTAAAATGTCATTCAGTAACACCACCCCTAGTAGCGGAGACAGAACTTCCCTTGGGGCGTGCCTCTATAACGGGATAGCGTTACTGAACCAATGGCTGAAATTGTGATTATGTTTCTAAGCATTTTGTCGATCCACTCGTATATGTGTATAATGTTATTGAAGGTCCCCTCTGTGTCGAGGAAGGCTTTCTTGTATCAGGCAGAGTACTCATAGGATCCCTGAGGAACTTTAGAAACAGATTAATCCATAACTGACGCCTCACTGCCAACGACTTCTCTTCGCTTATTGCAGAATACAGCTTATCCTTTTCAACACCGTAGACGGTTGCTTTGGTTGAGTGAGGGGTTGAGGATGCTTGTGAGATTTTTCCAGCTTAAGTTTGTTCGACATCTGGACTATCCTTAAGTGAAACAGATTGGAGTCGCCTAGCCGGTTCAGATTAAGTTTGTATTTGAAAGGTTTTTATGATATCATTTAAGACAGAATCTTTGGGTCTATGACCCGTGAGGAAATTTTCAATGTTGAGAGGGTAAAAATAATTGTTTGTTCTACCCACCGTGACCGATCGACATTATTATTAGCCGATGTCTCCGATGGGCCTGCTAAGTCGCAATTGCCCAGCTTAAAACGGGTTTTAATGAATACCATATGTTTAGTGCTTCCTGAAGAGATTTGTCTGAATCACAGAGAAGTGCTACATGGCATTAAATTCAGTCTGTTTCTGGTAATAAAGTATCAACCAGAAATGGAGATCAAAAATGAAATATCAGTACTAAAACCTCAGAAAGTCTGTGTGTTTACATACATACTTACGCATATATGTAAATGTTTACATATGTACATATCGCCTTCAGCAATGCATAAATTTTTCCCATTTCCTAACTCGATCAAGAGGGCAACATCAGCTGCAACATTGTAATCATATTTTGCATGCAGACGTTGTTGGTATTATTATCACCTATATAATTTGCAATATATGCAACTTAAACACAACTCAGCATGCTTTATAACTGTTATTTAAGCAGCGACAAACACACTGCACATTTACAAATATATGCTCTCATTTACTTACTTAGTAGCTAAATATCAGTGTTGCCAGTTTAGATTTTTGAGGCTAGATCTAGCTTTTTTCTTTATCGTTTAGCTTCGAAATTTAGGATTTAGCTTCGTGGCTTTTTCTAGCGTTTTCTTATTTTTAAACTAGCATTTTTTTAAGGACAATCCTCCACAATATTTTTAATAGCTCTAAATTATTGTTCCGGTCCAGTTTTACTTGGCGAAATGTTAAGCGAATATCACCCGGCGGCATCGCTCCGTCCGACGAAATTTACTCAGCCAACTCGTTATGTTTTTACTTTAACAGTTTTTTCAGGGACTCTCAAGGGTCCCTATAAAACCAGGAAAAGCATGTTATTTCTTAAACCTCCGCACCAAACGGGAATGACATCAAGCACTACAGCGGGAGGGATACAGGAAGTTAGTCGCCGCTGCTATGCCGCTGCCATTCGGGGTCTTAGCCCCTTCATTGCCTCTGCCATTGTGAAACATGCTGCCGACCATTTTTCGCTGCTTTGTAGCATAGCCTCGATCACCGACTCAGGCGTGAAAATTGCGCCAGATATGTTGCGAACTTTGCATCTGGTACTGTCAAATCGCATACACTCAAAAATTACGTATTCTATTAAATATATCCGTAGTAGTCGCATATGGAGTCCGCTTCGTGTTTGAATCGGTGAAGGTATGCTTTAAAGCACTCGTGTCGAGTTAAACAGTTTGTCAAATAGATATAGACTTCGCCGGTTAGTATGCTTCATTTGCGAGTATATATGGTTTTCTCTTCACTATGTGCGCTCCAATTGAAACATTCACGATTGTAATCGTATTGTTATGTATGAAGATATTTGGTGGTACAAATGTAGCACTACTTTGTCTATAAGGACTATGGGTTTTCAGACCCTAAAAAGGATCCCCTTTATTATTAAAATGTTTTTATTAAACGAACTTCATAAAATGTCATGATCGTAAGTACTTTGGTTGTCGAGATATTTACATATTGGTTGCTCGGTGTTAGATTTGTACCACCTCTTTGTACATAAAAGTTAATGAAATGTTTGAAAGACTGGCCTTGTTTAACCTTTTTTTGGGCCATTTAGCTTTTTTTAGCTGTTTTATTTGGCCGATCTAGCTTTTATATTTTTGAAGTCCTGGCAACACTGCTGAATATGCACGCACATTAGGGAGGTCCAAAAACGCATATGAAAAAGTAAAAAAGGAATTTCTATGCTCTCACTCCCTAGGACTGTTCTATATCGAAAAAAGTATACATCTATTTTTATACCCGAGCGCTCTTGCGCTCAGGGGTACTATAACTTTATCATATAACGGTTGTTTGTAACAGCCATAACGAAGCGAGATAGATATAGACAAATGTATACATATGAATGGAGAAGTCGATTAAGCCATGTCTGTCTGTCCGTCTATCTGTCCGACCGTCCGTGTACACGATAACTCGAGCAAAAATTGAGATATCTCACCGAAATTTGGTATGTAGGTTTCCATTTATCCAAGGTAGGTTGGTATTGAAAATGGGCCAAATCGGACTGTAACCACGCCCACTTCCCATATAACGGTTATCTTCAGAAATACGAAAACTGCGATATTTTGGTAACTACTGAAGATTATTCACT
Source organism: Rhagoletis pomonella (assembly GCF_013731165.1). Classification (NCBI taxonomy): domain Eukaryota; kingdom Metazoa; phylum Arthropoda; class Insecta; order Diptera; family Tephritidae; genus Rhagoletis; species Rhagoletis pomonella. The sequence goes on along the minus strand of NW_023458559.1, from coordinate 59,176,190 downwards.
CAAAATTGATATTTACGATAAATTTTAGACGAAAAATAAGAATATTAGAAATTTTGGAAAATGGGCGTAGCCACGCCCACTTATATTTACATGTGTATATCTTGGTAACCGCTGCACCAATTTCTTCCAAACTTGGCACAGTTGTTGGCCTTAGTACAGCATACCAAATGGCCAACAAAAAAAAATAAAATCGCACGTTAACCACGCCCACATTCCATATAATGGTAATTTAGAGAAATAAAAAATCCTCCATCATCAGTAAGATCAGTAGATCAGTAAATATTAAAGTTAATTTATTCAAAATTGATGCTTGCAACAATTCTTTACCAGGAAATACGTTTATGATAAAGTTTTGGAAAACGGGCGTAGCACCGCCCACTTATGTATCTCGGTAACCGTTATTAGGTTATTGTGCTTGCCACATAAAAGCAAAACGTTGAAAATTGTTGAAATCGGACTAAAATTACGGCCGCTTTTCATATAACGGTAAATTTCAGAAGTGCTTGAAACTTCAATAATTCGAAATTTAAGGATGCTAATTTACTCAAAATTGATACACCCCGGCTTACCATGTCGCGGTAGCTTTCGGAAAGGTGAAAATCATATATTTAATACTTGCGCCGGGTATTTAATGTTCGGCTCCGCCCGAACTTAGAATTTCTTACTTGTTTTTATTTTAAACGAATATATTTTTCCTAAAGAAGGCCGTGACGGGGGTTTTCTTCATAAAATGTTTGTTATGAATGTCTTAAATTTAACTGTGAATTTTTATTCGCCAACTTGGAAAATAACAAATTGTTTCACTGTTTGCTTAACAGGCGCTTGTGTTTAGATATAGTGCCAACACATAGAATAAATATTACAGGTATTGTCTTCCCAGATAGCGCATATTCAATTCTGCCTTAATTACAAAACATCATTGTTGCCCACGCTTAAAGGCTTAAGGTAAGGGAAAATTTTATATTTTCAAGTACTAACGTATGCGGAATGAAGTACGAACTAATGCAGTAAAAATAAACAGGTATACTTTCGGTTGCAACAAATATTGTTTTTCCACTCACATACATATTGCCGAAATTTCCAAGAAAAATCTTTATAGAAAAACTCAAGCCCATAAAGATAGGCCTGCTTGAGCTTTCAGGCATAGTGTGGAGGGATTTTTTAAAAATATAATTTTGGCACTTTATTGTGCCAATTTTAGTTATTCTTTTTTTAGCCATTTAGACGACAAACAGCTCAGAGTTATATTTAGGTGTCCTTTTATGGGTCCCCAAAGAAAAATATTTCTCTTATCCGTTGTACGAAACTGAAATGAATGTGGGGCAAGCAAATTTTGGGAAAGCGCTCATAGCCGCTTTTAATTTTCCTTTTGAACGTTTAAAAAATCTTGGCTGCAAATGGTGGTTTGCACATATCCCTATATCCCTGGCTCTTGCATAGTCTCTAATGTTTTTTTTTGCTTACTTTGTACTTTATTGTCATTATGTGCTGTGCTTTTGAAGAGAGATCTAGCAATCTATGATTTTTGTTACGGTCTAATTTCGCCGCTATTTGTGTTTGTGCTATAAAGCCGACATTTTCTTTGTAAGTGAAGTTTTTTTTTAAGTCTCAAGGAGAAAAAAGAAAAGCACGTTACTTTTCGTTGCACTGTGTTTCGGTATACAAAATTTACAAGAAAATTTGCACAGTTCCTTCGATTTCAATGATATTATTTCAACATTGTAATATACAACAAGATTGTTTTAGTGAAATTCTTGTTCAGATTGCATGGTAGATTTTGGCATACTTAGTTTGGCTCCTGTGTGTACCAGAATTTTTTAAAGTCTGCTTAGAAACAGTCCACATTTCATTCCGCATACGTTATGTACACATATGTATTTTGTAAACAATCTTTTTTGCTGAGAATTCCAAAAACTGAATTAAAAGAACCAACACTGAAATGCGTCAAAATTAAAATAAAAGAGCACAAATTTAGGTGTTGTTCGTCGAAAATCCAGCGAGAATTATCACTCAAAATATCAGATAGTAAGAAAAAATGCTCCCAAATTCTCTCTCAAACAGAAAAACTTGCGAAATTCTGCACGAATGCAAATTTGCAATTTTCGCTGCCAGCTAGTGTGCACAGTTGCATTTCGAACATAATAAATTTGTATAGAATTTTTAAAATTCTTTCAGAGGGGCAAAAAACAGGATCTACATGTATATTTCTTGTTAGTCCGACCTTCTTCAACATGCGTTTCAATTTCTTTGACGTAAAAAATCCTATCATGGGTCACAATTTAGAGGTCGCTCAAAGCGCTCAATGATTTCCATGTAAAATAAAAAATAGGGGTATAACTTTTCGATATAGAGCAATCCTAGGGTGTGAGAGCATTAAAATTCCGATTTTACTTTTGTTTGGACCACCCTAATGCACATACACATATGTATGTGCGCATATGATCTTAAAACATTGACAGCAACAGGAATAATGGTAACAACAGTGGCAACAAAATGCATAGTAACACAACAACAAGAATAACAGAAGTAACTAACACTGCAGCAGCAGTAGCAACAACAACGCCAACAACTATAATTACAAATGAATAAATGGATGGATAGATGGATGTATGTATGTCGAGCGCGCACATATTGCTATTGATAAATTGATGAATTGATGTTGTGGTTGGCGACATTGATGGAGCTGTGATGGAGATGGTGCGTGTATGCCAACGAGCTTAGTGTAAAGGATAGTTTTTTGTTGTTTCTATTGCTGTATTTTAATGCTGATGCAGAAGCGGTTGCGGAGACTGTTGGCGCTCATGATGTTGTTATTGTTGTTGCTATGGACACAGTTGAGCGCTGACAACGAATGCTCCGGTTGCTTTATTACATCAACAATTCATCGTTTTTGCATACGCTTTGCTGTTGCTTTTCTATGTGATATTTTTGCTGCTATTGTGGGCCAAGTTTGGTCGCGCCACCACAAAATATTGGTTACCAACAATTATTATGCGTCAACATTGTTGCTTTTGTTGTTGTTCTTCGGATGTGTGTTGTTATTGATGGCATTGTTGTTTTTGTTGTTCTTGTTGCCTCAGTGTCATGTCATTACTGTTGTACTCATATTAATTAATGCTGTAGCTGCCTCGCCATCTGCATAAATTCATAACAGCTTCACTACTCTGCATGTATGTATGTATGTGTGTGTGTAGCTAGCTTCTGCAGCCCCTGATGGACTATCTCGGTTGGCTGAACCTCTCGAGCCCACTCTTTATTTATCTCCACTACCATCTCCCTCACACTATCGTTCTTGTGACGAATCGATTTGCCGTTGATAAACTCGTTGCGGTGCTGCCCTTAATTACATGCAACATATGCCACATACATACATATGTACGAACATACTCGTTATCTATACTGTTGTTGTTATGATAGTTCATGTTGTAGTTTTTGCTTTTGCTTTTTGCAGTTATTGTTATTATTGTATGCTGGTTTGTTGATGCAACTTGCGACCGCGCTTGCTGCTGTTGTTGCTGCTATCTTTTGGTGTGTATTTCTGACACATACGGCTCTGTTATGTCTACGTTATCGAAAACTTTATTAAATTTAGGCATGCAACAGATTTATTAAAGCATTTTTAATCGAAGCGTATGAAATTTAATTTCGCCTGATATGCAGTTAATTTACAGCAGGCATTGCATGGAATTTGGAAACTGGTAAAATTGTAATTGCTTTAAAATGTATTTTAATGAAGTTTCCTCGATTTATGAAGCTACATATATAAAAATAAACTCAAATGATTTTCAGCCGATACTTGGCCATAGGCGCAGAAGTTTAAAACTTAATCTGGAAGTTTTATTTATGGAAGTAAAGTAAGGTAAGGAGCGATTTGATACTTTTAGTGAAATTTTCAATAATCCGGTCGGTTTTTTAAATGCTTTGCAGGTGATTAAGACCAAATTCTTCACATATGTATGTTGTTATTGCCAACTGTCATTATTTACATTGTCTTGAACTTAAACTTAACACTCGACAGAAGGCTGTCGTATAGCATAAATATGCAGTGGACTGCGCAAGCCCAAACTGTGAACGCCCTTTACAGCTTACTTTTGTTAGTCTGATAAACAATCATTTACTTAGTTTGTACTTGAATTTTGGTTTAGGTATGCTTAGTGTTCACAGAGTTTTTGTAGAAAAAAACAAAAATGAAATCATAACTGAAACAATTTATCGATTTGCATTTTTAAATAAACAATAAATTTTTTACCAAAAAACAAAACCGACTTCAATTATCATGTAAAACTTTAAGATCACCGTCTTCTCTATAACTTCTATAATCGGATCAAAACCAAATTAGGATGGGTGCACTTCTGAGGTACCATCTTTCCTTAAAAAAGATTTATCGACATCGGTTTTGCTCTAACATATACATATGTATACATTAAAAAAATATTCCGACGATTAGATAACCTTCTTTTTTGAAGTCGGCTAAAAGCAATGAAAATATTACGTGTTTGGTGTAAAGACGAAGACACATTTTAAAATTTGCATGCAATTAAAGTAACTAAGAAATTTGTATTTTAACTCTTCAGTAAGTTCATAATAAACTTTATGCAATATAAATTCCTTTGTAGGGCTCGGTACAACTCAATTGTTACAATAACAACCAATTTTTAAGCAAAAAACACAGCCGACTTCAATGCTCTCATAAAAATTTAGAAATACCGTTAATTTCTTCATGATCCAATGATCGGATCTAAACCAAATTAGTATCGGACCTCCCCTGAGGCACCAGAAAAAGAATTATCGAAACCGGTTAATATGGTCCAAAGTTATGCGGCAACATACATATATAACAAAAATATTCCGATGAATTGATAACCTCCTCCTTTTTTTGAAGTCGGTTAAATAGAGAAAAATTAATGAGGTAAATTATTATAAATTTTTATTAGCTATATTTTAATATGTCTAATAAAATTTACATTAAAAAAAATCTCAGCAAGTGTCAATTCTAGCAACTATCTTGTAAGCTCTTTACTGTCGAGTGACAAATTGAAAGTTGTGGTAACGATGAGGTCTTCGCGTTCTGCAGTTCGCCTTTTAGCAATCAGTTTTTCTAATTTAATTAAATAAAGGAATTGTATACATCTTTCTTTTTAGAACAATAAAAACTAATAAATAAAGAAAATTTAATTAAATAATATAAAAACATACAAAATAAAACAAAAATAAATAGAAATATTTAAATAAATTAAATATAATTAAAAAACAATCAGAACTAAAAACTAAACTAAGAAAAGAAAAAAAATCTCAAAAAAGAAGAAAGTGGTAGATACTTAAAAAATAAACTAAATAAAAAATATCTATTTTTATTTTTAAAACAAAGTCTAAAAATTTAAAGAAATACGAAAAAATAAAAGGTCCTAAAAATTTAATTAAGTAAAAAATATACTTTCCTGTTAAATCAGTAAAATATAAAAATTTTAAGTAAATGAAATTTACACAAGAAAAACAAATTAAATTAAAACAAGAAGAATTAAATTAAATTAAAATTCTAAAAGTTAAATAAAATTAAAAATGGGTTTCCTTATTAAACAATCAAATCTAAAAATTAAAAGCAAATTAAACTAAAAAGGAAGAAATGATAATTAAAAAAGGAAAAAATTAAAATAAGGTCCAGATATTTAAATGAAATAAATCAAATATATTTCTTCTTTTGAATTCTAAACACTAAATTAAATCTTAAAAAAAATTTTTCTTTTTAAATCATGCAATTTAAAAATCAAAAGAAAATTAAGTCAAAAAAAGGAAAAAAAGTTAATTATGAGAAGAAAAAATAAGGTTCTTAAAATTAAATGAAACAGAAGAAATATATATTTTGTTTTAAATCAATAAAATATAAAAATTGAAAAAAAAAATTAAATTTAAGAAAAAAAAGTTTATTAAAAAAATAAATAAAAATTAATTTTAAAAACATAAAAATAGTTCCTCTGCCTGAGGGCTCGAACTCGTATCTCTCGAATGGTGCACCTATGCTTTGCTCAAGCGGCCATTACGACGGAGCAACGCGAGCTTAATGATATCAGTGTGCCCACTTTGTGAGTAATTCCTCAAAACGTGAGGCATTTCGGATGCGCTTGAGTATTTTTTGAGGATTTTTATTTTGAAAATTGTTTAAGGAATTTACTCTCGATATATTTGCAGATAACAAATGCAAACATGTTTTACACAACAGAGTTTTTAAATCGCTCTGCAATTTTTTGAACAAAAAGCTTTTAGAAGACTTATAAAGAGCGAAATACACAACACAAACGGCTTGTCAAACATTCTTCAAACATTCGCAATGTAATACCATTTTCCCACGGCATCCTGAATTACTTTGTTCGCTCCCCCAGTTACGATCGCGAATTGCCCCATTCCCACGAGCACATTCTTAATTCGATTTGACAGTTCTCGGTCCCTTGTTTTGTTTTTGTTTGTTAAATTATTATTAAATTAAGGATATACACATTTATAAACTTTATTTTTCGTACTCAGAAAAAATTCAAGTTGGAGTGTGAATTACGAACGAGAGAGCGAACTACGTAATTGGGGTGCCGTGGGAAAGCCGTATAAAAGAGTTTGGTTTTCATCGATTTTTCTCTCTTGCATCCTCGTTCGGTGAAAATTCCGTTGAGAAAGAGGCGATTTGATCAAACGTCAACAAGGCGGCCAGAAAATCCAAAAATTTTGATTTTTGTTCACATTTCCCTCAAACGGCTTGTCAAACCTTCAAACGCCCACATACATAACATAAACAACTTAAAGCAAAGGGATAATTCGCTTGGTTTGTCAAGCCGCTTGTGTGGTGTTTTTCGCTCTTAGGCTCAATTTACATGAGGCGATTTTCTAGGCAATTCAACATTGCCCCAAAAAAATCGCTCTTGTAAATGGTGATTCAAAAATCGCTTGCCTCAAAGTAGACAGCAAGTAAACTTTTGCAGGCGATTATCGCCTGTTAAAAAATCGTCTCATGTAAAGGCAGCTTAAAGCACATCTGCATTTACTGCTAAATATTCAAAATGTTATCGATATTTTTATCATTCCATCGTTATATTTTCAACTTATTTTGAACTTGCGAAAACTCGATAACGAATGGAGAGAACACGCTTTGTTCGATCAGAAGAATATTCATATTGAGTCTACATTAGATCCCGAAAATTATAGGAAAAACGTTTTTAAATTAAACGATTTTTCAGGTTCATATACATAAGTTTCCCAATTAAAAAAAAAATTATATCTGCATTACTAATATAGCCCTTTTCTAATGCTTCAGTAGAACGTACATATATTTGGTATGTAGTTTAAAAATGTGTAGGACTGACTTGAGGACCAGATTGAGCACTGATATAGTCGCAGCAATATTATATACAAAGCAAGGCATAAAAAATAACGGTCATACTCTGTTTGAGCCACAGGAAAAAATGTACCAATTGAATTGGAGAATGTAATTAATTTTTATACTAAGTACCTGTAGATAGTACATATGTAGTACACAATACTCATATCTATCTGTAATAAGAAAATTTTGATTAATTTGTTCGGATTTTGAGGATTTTTCTTTTGCTTTTGAGGAATTTGTTAATTTTTTTGTGACAACACTGAAGGATACACTTCTTTTAAAATAGCTTTTCACCGCGAGTGGTGAATGAGAAAGCTTTTTTTCTAAGACATTTGTAGTGTGCCTTGCTAAGTGAGCCGATTTAGTCAAGAGGAAACGAGAAAACTGTTTTCTGAGCAAACCTTTTATTATTGAATCATGGAATAACAATAGTTTTTGAAATATCTTTGCCATCTGTATTTCATTTTTTTTACGAAAGACTTTTTACTATCTTAGCCAGAATTGCCCTGTTGGTAGAGTAGTTTTCGCTCTTCAATTTTCGAGACACTGAAGCCCCACATTTTTACAGAGAAAAATAACCAAACTATGTGAGCCTTATGCTATTATATTCTGAAAAAATTTTGTGCATACATTTTTTGCGAAAGTGCCTACGTAGAATAACAATTTGGAGTTAAGAATAGTTTATAAGTATCGCTAATACATTATGGTCATTCGATATTTTTATATACTTATTACAAATTTAAAATAATATTTCAAAACAGCTTAAATCCTTATTAACGCCAGTATTCAATAAGGAGTACCACAGTCTCTAATAGAAACTTTTCATGGTGAAAACCGATTTCGAGACTATTCGGTATTCAGTAAGCTGGCTCAGGTCTCTAGCCTCAAAAAATCAATAATTTCTCAGCCGGTCTGAATAGGTCATGAGCGAGAGGTAATTGCTTTCTATTTATTCTAAAATCGAGGGAAACGATGTGATAACCAAGATTAAAAAAATACCTTTATTTTCATTTAAAATAAACAAAAGAATGTTTTTGTCACTTAGCTTGATAGGTAATTTAAAACGAATGGGCATTACCGATGAAATACTGCATTAATTTGCCATATAATCGTTCAACGAATATTCGTTGAGCTCTTTTGTCATATCCAACTGAAACATGCTATCAGCTGTTTGTTTTAAACACAACATAATTTTGGTGAACTTTTTTCTACTTCTACCTAAATCGTCTTAAGTCACAAAAAAGCCGCTAATTTACAATTTCAACTACAGTGAATTGAGATGAGACCTACTTACTGAATACTCGTACCAGAATTTTTCTATGCAAATTATTAATTTTGATAATTCTAATCTCCTTTGAAAAATTTTTAAATTTAAGTATGTCACTTAGATCACTTTACTGAAGATGACGGCGAAAAACGAGCAGAAATTCCAAGTTGTTTGCCAAAAAAAAAAGCACGTGAGTGTCAATGAGTTTGTTCTTAATTTTTTTTTTAGCTTAATGGCTTCAATGTTGAAAGCTTGTGGCAGATTATCTAAATGACTTTGCCAATGCCCTTACACATGTGATTTCGATTTCAATCGCTGAAGCAAATTCGATATGAAGGCACAACAAAACAGCAATGCCAAAAATTTTGTTTAAATAAGTGTGATGAATTACTTATTTTCTATACAGCACATGTACGAAACAATGTTTGAAAAAAAATAAAAAATCAATGCACGCAAATAAATTCGTTAAAAAAAAACACAAACAGTCCACGTGCCGAAAAACAGAGTGTAACTCAATAAATGACATTAAACCTAATTGTTGTGACAGATTGAAAAGAGAAGTGTGGAAAGGCAATAGCCACGCGCAATGCGAATTCCTGCTATATCTGCGCATATTTTGTGGAAGTGAATAATAAAGATTCGAGTAATCGAAATTTTGAAAAATATATGCATACGTATGGGTCAATCCATGCCAAATCGCTCAATGGTTGGAATCGACATTTTTTGATTTGGACGAATTTTGGTCAGAACTTTTCTTTTTCATATATAACGAAGTTCTACCAAAGCACATTAGGTCAAATGATTACTTTTTTTGTGCGAAATTAATAGCAGCTAAAATATAGCATTATTTTTATGTAAAAGGAAGGAAACCGTTAAAAAAAAGTGTAAAGTCAGTAAATAAAATGTGAAAAAATGAATTGGCTTTCGTAAAAAAGACTTTTTATGTTCAAATTATTAGTATATGAGTTTAGGTAGTTCTCGAAAACATTGTACAATTACCTTGCTTTTGAAACAAATTACTTTCTTACCATACTTCGTCTTTGTTTGATGAATGATTGCAAAAAAGACGCGCTTTTTCTTCTAAGAGTTTCATGAAACTTTCGCAAATATCAGCAGCACCAAATTTGTTTTTCAACATGGTTGACAGCAGGAATAAAGCCTTTCTTTCTTTGAACATCCAAGCAGCCAAGCTATAAACATCTCGCCTTTTGTAATAGCGTGATAGCCCAGAAAAAACTGTTTTTCATGAAAACGACTAAAAACGGCGGCTTAACTAAAATAAAATCAACGCATTACATCCCAGTTTATCCATTTCCATTTTGTTTGCTGAAATTTAACAAAATTGTAACAGCTTACATTAAGTCATAAATGGAAATAAATCAGAAAATTTTTGAGGTTATGCAAATAAATCAGTTTGTTTTTCCAAACAAATGATAAAAAGTCACTTTCATTTAAATTAGGACTTAGGTTCTCAATTATATTTTTGTTTTCCATTAAAAATTTTCCTTTCATTATTCGAACTTTATAAAAAAGAAATGCAATTTAAACTTAAGAAATAAACCGGTTGCGCAAACAACGTGTCAATAACGTTTTGAAAGTGTAACTTTGTTTGATTGTTGTCTAACGGTAATTTTTATTTTACAAAAACAAAGTGAAGTTTCGCTTATTTTGGAGTTTTCCCTACAGGATGGCAACAAAAAATAATGCAAAACTGAATCATTTGACCTAATGTGCAAAGGGAAGAAATAAAAAAATTTCGTAAGTTCAAAATTACCCGAATTTCGCAAGTTTATTTTTTTTAATATGTATATGGAAAGCTACTTTAGTTACACAAATGGTTCTGGACCTGTTTTAAAAGCGGTATTTGCGATAAAACAAAGATATAAAAATAAAATGACTGAATTTTGTAATTTAAAAAATCGTAAAAGCAAAAATTTCTATAAATGTTTTGCAAAATTTGTTTAATAAAAAATCAACGGAATTATTTAGCAACTTCAAACTTGCACTTTATTATACTAAAATTGAATGGGCTATAAAACTGCATAGCCAGATTTTTTATAAAAATATGTACTGAATAAAATGTTTGACATTTTGGTGAAAATTTGTTGAATTTAAAGGTTAAAGTGTGGATTTATCTGATGTTTATTACACATATATTGAGCTAGCCTTTTCTAAAAGAAAAATAATAATAAATATTAAACAAACAAAAAAAATTAGTCAAATCTGTTCAAAATTACGATGTACCTACGTACGTACGTACTTATGTATGACCCGAAATATACACGCTTTATTAATAAGGCTTTGCATATTTCTAATCTATTTCTAATTTTTGGTGCTTCGAAATAACACTTTATAGAGGATTTTATTTTTTCTCGAACCAATTTATGCAAATAACTGATAGAAATTTTTTTAGTTTCACCGAAATTTTTATCTCTTAAGTTTCTAAGGG
>NW_023458559.1:59095623-59165011 GCF_013731165.1 Rhagoletis pomonella | reverse complement strand
AATTTTTTTAGTTTCACCGAAATTTTTATCTCTTAAGTTTCTAAGGGCCTCATCAAACAAAAGAATGACATCCAAGCGGAATCGCGTGTATTTGGAGCGATAAGCTAGCCAACACGTGCCCTCAGGCACAATTCTTTGAAGTGACCGCTTGATACAACAATGGCAACAAAGAGGCACAGAAACAAAGGCAATTGTGTCAACTTGTCACGCCTGCTATTTGACAACTATTTGTTGTTGTATTTGGTTATTTTCAATGCCAGCGAAAGCGGAATAGGTACTCGCTGCTACAGTAATTTTCGGAGCTGTTGATGTCTCGATGATGTCATTGTGGCGTGTTGATGGATCTTTCGGCAAGTATTGCTATGATGTGGCAGAGACTTTTTGCATTTTTTTTTATTGGTGTTATGTGTGGTACACATTGGCGATCAAAATCGACAGTTTTGCTGAAATTTCCCCTGTTTGACCGTGTGACCGCTCGTTTTCGACAGTCAACCGCAAAATTTTGTTTTTAGATTGTTATGAGATGCAACGTTGTCTATGGGGCATACATAACTAGTCCAAGTGATGCGTGATAGCAAAACAAATTCATATGAAGAATTGTTAAATATGATGAAAAAATATAAAAAACAATGCAGCGTTGAAAATGTAAAAAAAAAATTAATAAAGAATACTATTCGGTCGTATTAAAGAAGATAGCTTAAAAAGAATTAAGCAATCAGAGTTTTCTAGAGCCGGTAATGTATATCAACCGCGACAAGGCGTCAGTCAAAACTGATAAATTCTTGACTGACAAACTTGATCGACAATGTGTACCATCCTTTAGTGCTGCAAATATTCCGAAGATTGTGGCGTTTTTCTTTTGTTCCGCTTAGTTTATGTACATATGTATGTTTCTCACGCCGCAAGCAAATAAGTTTTTTTGCAATGCGCGATTCTACCATCTGGGCATATGTATATAACATACTATTGTTGCTGTTATTGTTGTCGATGTCGCTGACAATCAATGACATGCGACGCTAATTACTAACAGCTTTGTATTTGTTTTGGTGTATGAATAATTTACATATTTAATAATGTTTTTTTTTCAAATTTTAAGTAATTTTTATATTTGGGCAGCTATAGAAAAAAAATTTAAATATTCATGTAAGATAGTTATTTAAATACTCATTAGCTTCATATCGAAATCTGATTTCTGTATAATCTGTATATATAAAAATGGTGTGAAAAATGTATAGTAACACCGTGCGACAAAAACCAAAAATTTTTAAAACACACGAAAAAATCGCGTCAGGATTTTTTTAAAGGCCTTTGAAATTTCCAGGATATTATTGAATAAAAAAGTTGTTTAAAAGATTTGGTGCATTGTAAAGTAATAATATGGGTATCAAATTAATTTTTTGTTGCACCAGGACGTGTAAATGTTGAAAATGTCCTTTTAAAACTTTATCCTTGAATGTGTTTGGAAATTTCCAATATTTATTTTTGAAAAAAAAAAAATATATGTCAAGGACTAATATATAAACTATCACATCCTCGAATATGGTCCTTCTAACTTTAATAGATTTAGATACAAAAAATTACACTTCTCTTTCTAAGATATTGATAGTTTTTTTTTTGTTCGTAGGAGAGAGTGTGGGACTCCCACCGAAGCGTGTTGGGCTACCCACTAAAACCCAAACTCCCACCGCCCGCGCAAGAATCCCGCACCGCAATTCTTCATGTCTTCAGACGCAGGAGAGCGCTATTAGAGCCTTGAGGTTGCTCTTTTGTAGGGGCGTTTCATTCGGATGTCCTCAGTAGACATCCATCCTCTCGTTTGCAGCGGAGTACGAATTTCACGTATCTCGCAACTGCTTCCCACTTGTCTGCACTGGAGATCATTACCCCAGTTATGTTGTTCGGAGTTATGTCTCCATATCTTTCTTGCAACATTCTGTGCGAAATCAAGAAGTGTTCGCAAGTGAAGAACGTATGGTGTACGTTATTTTCGACGTTTCCACAGTAGTGACAGAACGGTGAGTCCACCCTTCCCATTCTGTGAAGATATTCTCGGAAGGAACCATGACCGGTGAGGCATTGCGTCAAGTAGAAATCGACTTCCGCATGCGGTTTGTTCAACCATCTTTGAAGGTCGGCTATCAGGGTGTGCGTCCATCTACCTTTTGCGCTCGCGTTCCAGTTTTGTTGCCACTGCTGAATTAGTTTCTCGCGCGCCCTTGCCTCGGCAGCTGCTCGACCTATCTCGGCACTGAGATTGTAAATCTCTTTCCGCTCGTAAGCAGGTAGCTCAATTGGCATGACGCCAGAAATAACTAGAACCGCGTTCGCGGAACTGTACGGTATGCAGAAGCAATGCGTAGTGTATTGTATTGATAGTTGTAATATACATACATGAAGATACTACAATCATTACACTGTACAGCACTCCGCTGGGTATTGGACCAAACCAATTTTTTTTTTTTTAATTTCGATAACAAAACCGACAAAAATATCGATTATTTTTATGCGTAGGCAACTGGCTGAGTCAGTGGGATCGTCGGTTCGAATCCTACTGAAAGAAGTCTGATGAAGAAATGTGGTGATTTCTGAAATAGCTATCACTTCTACCATTTTTTCAAATTGTTGTTGCTTTTCCACAATAAGTTTTTCATCAAAAACGGCCTCAAGCTCAATAAAAATTGTTGAATATAATTGTTATAAGGGCATAAAATATCAAAAACAAATAACTTAAGGCGCAGGGGTCGAGCTACGCTAATAAAATGCATTTGGTACGTAGGTAGCCTTTTGCCTAGATTAGCATATATGATCCATTTTTTCCGTTAAGTGAGCCAGGGACCGATCTATTCGAAAAAGTCTTATTTATGGGCCGATTTGCTTGAAATTTGGCCCGTAGGTAGCTTATTGTCTAGGCTAACATATAGGATATTTTTTCTGATAGGTGAACGAGATCGATCCATTGGAAAAAATCTTATTTATAGTGCGACTTGCTTGAAATTTTGCATGTAGGTAGCTTATGGCCATATATGATACTTTTATCTGACAGGTGGACCAGGGACCGATTTATTCCAAAAAATCTTTTTTATGCAGCAAATATTAACGCTATTTTATACGTAAGCATAAAGTTTCCATCAGCTCCAGATTTTAAGAAAAACGAGGTCAAAGTGTCAAAAAATCGCGTTTTTTGCAATATTTAGATTAAAGCAAAAAATCTCGACTACTATCCCGGCAAATCGTTGCACCTTTGCTTGATGGTCACTGATAGTCATTTGTTGAATAGGAAAACCTGATTTTGGGAAGTTTGAGTACCTACCGCAATTAAGCAAAAGGTGTTAGGACCTTCCACTTAGGCTTAAATTAAGGCTTGAACTTCTGACTGCAATCTCTGAAAATATCATTCCTGCACCTATATAGTCAATTGCTGAACAGCTAACAGTGATTTTTATACATATTTTTCAATTGCATAATTTTAAAGTATTTTTTTTTTTATTGTTGGGCGATAAAAACTAAATGAGTATAGGTGCCCACAGGGCAAGGTGCAGGAATAGTATTTTCAGGGATAGTAGTCTGTAGTCCTAGCTTTAATTTAAGCCTAAGTGGAAGGTTCTATCACCATTTGTTTCCTTGCTAGAGCTTCTCAAATATTGCAAAAAACGCGACTTTTTGCACTTTCGCCACATTTTTTCTCAAAATCTGGAAACTTTATACTTACGGATTCGTAATGAGCACAAAAAAGTCTATCAAAAACAGCTTTAACATTTTCCGCATCGAAATCGGTGTTTACCGACACTAATTATATAAAGAGAAGCTCCTTATTTCGATACATTAAGGGAGAGTGGCATCACCCATACATATCGAATTGTTCATAGCGTATTATCTATGGAAATATTTTGATTTTGGGGCTACTGGAAATAGGGGCGTGACGCTTTCTAAAAATAATGAAACTTTTACCTATCTGCAAATATATGTATACACCCAGAATACAGTGTTTTTTTTCATTTTTCATAATACATTTTTATGTTAATTTTTTATGGAAATATAGTTCATTTGGCATCAGATGGCACCAAATTTTGGGTATGCAATATAATAAAGTGCAAGTTTTAAGTCCCTATAAGCTCCCGTTAATTTTTGAGAATTTTTTTCGCTGATGATGTTGCGCCGTATCCGTATAACGAATGCGTGATAGTTTTTTTTTTTGTATGGGCAAAAATGCCGAAGAGTGTCGGTATGTAAAAGACTTATTCTGGTGGGTGGACTCCTCCTAAACGACCGAAACGATTTAAATGAAATTGTTTTGTGTATTTGAGTAGGTCACTGTGTAGTTTAGGTTCAAAACATAAAACGCCAGGTGTCGCTGGAGTTATTACTCAAAATCGTATTTGTGATCCGATTTGACTCATATTCGAGATATATATGTATTGGTAACGATAGGGACAATACTATTGTAAAAAAAGATGCGCTAGGTGGCGCTGGAGCCGAGTTATTGCTAAAAATCGTCAATTCGGAGGCACCAGAGATCAAAGTCAAATTACCCCCGTTAAATCAACCATCAGAACCATTGCGGTCCTTGCTTTACGTTGACTCATGATACCAAAATATAAGGTAGTTTCATTTATTGACATTCGTTGTTGTTGCCGACCATTTGACTTTTAACAAGTTTATGACATTTAACTAAAATCATGCTACCAGATTCACTACCAGGAAAATTTTTGTTTCTTGAAAAAGTTGGATGAAAATATTGAAGAAAATTCTTGCGCGTTTCCAAGCTGCAAGAATTCGGCACACTCGTGCAAAGATTCGAAAATAGAAAAGGATAGAGTACGTAATACGATGTAATGAAGTTTGATGACAAATTCCTGACGCAAAATATTTTTAAACCTCTAAACGATGTACCGTTATCCGTGGAACAGGGAGGAGGTCGAGTTAAAATGATGCCTTGCAACTTGTAATAGTACCAATTTTTGGGTTCTCAGAATTTCCTGATAAAAATGTGGCGCTGCTAAAAAATATATATACATAAAACTAAGCACGAAACTATGTATTTGTGACAAGAATTAGCCACGTAAGATGAAAACTGCTGCAGTTTAATTTTATAAAATTTTTGTTTATAAAAAAATGCATAAGTAAGACAGTTCGGGTACGGTTCGGTTATTTGTACAATGCTTTTGGGTTATCGTATCCAAACGCGCGACCCGAATCTAAAAATTTTAACATATGCATCTAGCCAAAGGATTAGGCTTTAATTTTTGAAGCAGAGATTTCGGTTTGAAATTTTGCGCAAAAATACTGTGGATGGCGTAACCGAAGTTTAACTGACGAGGTTATTTTTTCTAGCGCGGCCGAAGGCCACCTATGCGGAAATGAGTTTTGTGCAAAAATACTGCTGATGGCCTAGCAGGAGTTTAATTTCCTTTGCGAAAATGCTAATTTCACCCGATTTTGTTTTTTGTGTCTAAATCCCGTTGAACTAATCACATGTTTCTTGCCAGCTACCAGCAGGGTTGCTTAAGTTGCTAAAAGGAAATTTTACGCGAGTTGAGCGTTGTTTTGTCGCTCGCTTACAAAAAAATGCAGCTATTGTACAAATAACCGAACATTTCCCACACACAACATTAAATCCTCTGATGTATTGTTTGATTGCTATTAATGTGCCAATTTTGTACAATTTATGACACTTTAAAAACTTATCTTTTGTCAAAAATTTTGAAATGAAGCTACCTTCTTTTTGTATTATGCGTTGACTAAACAGAATGTGGACCAATGATACTGACCAGTTTGTAAACTGCCACCAACCATACTAAACAGATTCAAGGACGATTCACCATCGAGGCGCAAGGACTTCTTGCCGATATAACGCTTTCGGCAATAGACGATATGCCTTCTGTCGACCACAAAACCAAATGTGAACGTGAATGGCGTGCGAAAACGTTGGACCAAATGTTTCAATAAAAAAATTAACTTTGGGCGGGACGAAGCACGCCAGGTCTGCTAGTCTAAAATGAACATCAAGTTGCTGCTTAATTTAATAGATTTTATACTATGAAAAATTATAACGATAAATAATTTCCTCATTTAATTTGCGTTCAGTTTCGATTTTTTCTGCTTAACCAAAAACCAAACTCCATGCATATACGAAAAAATTGCGTTCTTACTCCTCTCTTTATACGACAAGCCTTACGCATAAAATATCATCTTCCATAGCTATATCTCTTTTCAAAAAACATCTGCAATATGTAGAAAAAAAATGGAATCAGAAAATTTTTAATTCACAATCCGCTGCAACTCAAAAGACAGCGTTAAGAGTTTTGAATTTCACAAAACAGTCGAGGGAGAAAATGCCATTTTTGTCATTGCTACCACCATCACAGCTTCTACGCATTTATTTCGCTCGCCTCGCCTTTGTGCAACAGCAAACTGAAATTTTTATCATATCGAGTTTTTTAATTGAAAATTCCCACATGTATAGTGTACAGTAGCGAAGAGAGTGCTGCTAATAGCTTTTAGAAGAATGCTTTTCAGCTGTGTTGCTCGGAAGTTTCGCGTAAAACTTTGCAAGTGGAATGCGTTTGAAGAGAAAATTTCTGCAAAAATAAAAAAAAACAAGTGCCCAGCAGCCGAGGAGCTAAAAATTTAACTAAGCGGAAAATATGTATTGTTACTTTTAAGAAAGTGAAACGGATTGATGAAGAAAACTTTAAGATTCGCAAATGCCTTATATTTTAGTTTTTAACTTATTTGCGAAGAAGTTGTGGCCCCATCTTCTGAAGTAGCGTAGCGTTGTTCCATTCCTTCTTCATGCTATGACGAGCCTTAGAACAAGAAAGCAACCGACGTCGATGCGCACAGACCGCGGCGCTTTCGATGTTGGATCATCGCCCGCGAAATTGTGTTGGGTTCCCGCATGCTGGGACATTTTTGCGTTCAGTAGAGAGAGATATATAGATATGTAGTTGTTAGGTACGCAGTCGACCTCCTAGTATGATATTGTCTTTGCGCTTTCTAAAACTCTTCTTGGTACCATCCATGTGGACGTTGTTTAGCGCCGCTTTACATCGTGACTCATAGCACGTAAGGTCTACTTACGGCCCCGTATTGGTTCTCCAGTCGTGCAGGAGCCGTCCCACGTATCGAGGACCACACTAGGGCCGCATTAAATGAAGGCTATGTGACTGCCAAACGGTCGATAACTACTTGCTTACTATGGTTATCGTTGGAGATGATTTGGTGACGGTGAGTCTCTGGTGATGACTCTTGGTGGCTTGCCGAATGCCAGGTGCTGGTCACAAACACTTCAAATTGACCGAGTTGAGCAATCACCATATCCTTATCCCTGTTAAAGATTTCACTCCCATTAGCCTTAATGGTCTCCTCTAAAGTGTTCAGTGCAGCAGCTTCTTCTAAATTATTCTAGCTTCTGCAAACGAAGAAGAAGAAGAAATCAGAGGCCTCTCTGAGAGCATCTTTAAAACGATATGACCTGCTCAAGAATGATAGAATACAAGATTGCGCCGATCAGAGAGGATTTTTGAGAATAACTTTTGTGTGACGTCACACTGGTGCAATTGCGAGAGAGAAATGCCAGAATGTGAGCAAGAATGGAAGAAGAAGAAAAATGTTGCAAGGAAAACGTAAACAAGTTGCACAAGTGTGACGTCATGCAAACAACGATTCTGTCAAATTCGTTAAGAGAGGAATAGCGGTCCGAGATCGGCGCAACCTTTGTATTCTCTCAATCGTGTGACCTGCTAGTATACCCACAGTCAGGGCTAGTTCCCCTCTCTGCATTTTAAGGAGCTCTACCGATCTTTACATGTCTCATTACCGCCTCTTGAAATTTGTCACAAAGTGTTCCCGTGATCATGTAATCTAAGAAGAGCTCGTTCTTGCAAAAGGCTGAGTTACCTCTTCCCCTCACTTCGGTAAAGTTCCTATTGCTGTTTGTATGCACACACATACACATATTTACAAATATTAGAGTCCGACCGAAGGTTCGGCCTGGCTTCGGTATCGGCTTATTCGGCTGTTTTTTTATCTTCGGCTTCGACTTCGGCCTTCGGCCGAAAATGCCGAACAATTAGGCAATTCACAAGGTGTTACATTTGGTGTAGTTACAATATTTCATAACAGTTGTTAAAATTTTATTGTTTTTTCGCATCTCTAGAATTGTTACAGAAAAGTCTTTTAATCGATCCAAGATTCAAAGGAAAATATTTTACCGAAGATGAATCGGAACAATGTAAAAGAACAATTTTTCAAAATTTCCTTGCATTTGTGTTTCTAATGATAATGAAGCCACCTTTGATGAACCAACTGTGATATCGGATTGTAGTTACCTCTAGGAATCCCATGATAAATCTGCAAACGCTTTCACACGCAAAGCGAAAACTACAACGACTTTTGAAATTTAAATAAAGGAATATTTAGATCAACAACTTGTTCTAGTCAATATATTTCATTATTAGCGGGGTTAACACGATCAAACATCAAAATCAAAAAATTCAACATGTTTTTCAAGCGGCTGTTTTAGCGTTTACACGATCGAACATCGATAGCTATCACATCATGTTGTCACACATGTGGGATCGTGTAATCCACGTTATCGGCATTGGTCCAATTTTATTTAATTTAAAAAAGGTTGCCTAAAAGTATTTAAATGCGCCACCAACGAGTGTGGCTAGCGAGCAATTATTTAGTACATTTAGTAGGAGAAAGTGAAGACAATCTTCTTTTTTGGCATATAATAAGCTTATAAAAGCTTTTTAATTTTGGTATTGATTTTATGAAAGTTATTCAAGACTTTAAAATGCTTTCAACGTTAAGACTGCACTTTTTTGCTTCGGCCAAAATTCCAGCTTCGGTCGGACGCTAATAAATATTATGATTTTGTACAAATGTATGCGCTCTTCTTAATGAAATGAATAACTGCTTCTCCAAACGCTCTCCTCCAGGCAAACTTGCGAGGTACATACCTTAAAATAATATCCTCATTTTGATAAGCATATGCAGGTGAGGCTCAATCCATGTCAAATTGGATTTGGACGAATTTTTATCCGAACTTTTCTTTTATCATACAACGAAATTCTGCCGAAGGAAAAGAATTAAAAACAAATCTTTTTTTGAATGTAACCCAAAATTAAAATTTCACAATTTCCGTGATTTTGCTAGTTTATTTTTTGCATATCTCAAAAATTATTATAGTAAAAAAATGTTCAGGTCTCATTTTAAAGCTGAAACTTCGGGCTGTAAAAAAACATATATGTACATATGTATAATAAAATCAAAAATTTACAGAATTTGGAAATTAAAAAATCTTAAAACAAAAAACTTATAAAATTTTCGCGTCATTTTATTTTTATACGATACCTCCAACTGACCTTGAAGAATTTTTTTTTGCTAACGCTACATGAATTTATGTTTAAACGGTTTTATTTAATTTAAATACATTTTTTGAAAGTTAGGCAAAACGCTAAATTTTTTGAATATCCCAGAAATTGATTTATTTTGTTCAGGTTTCGTTTTAGTACTGGCATATCGGTCTAAAAGAAAAAAAAAAATGTTTTAAAATATTTGAAAAGTAAAAAAAATTACAAAATTTGGAAATTAAAAACATTTTAGAAGAAAAAAATTATGCAAATGTTTGGAATTTTTTTTTTCACAATATCTCCAAATGATCTTAAATATCCTGAAATTTAATAGTTTTTTTTAAATATGAGAAATTTTAAACCAATTTATGTTAACAGTTGCATTTAATTCAAATTAAATTGAAATTTATAGTTTGGAAAAAAACATTTTTTTTTTCAAAGTTCAAAATCTCATATCTTTAAAAACCCATTCATAAAAATTTCGGTATCTTTTGAGATCAGTTAGAGGTATTGCATAAATAATTTAAACAAAAATTTTGTATAAGTTCTTGCTTTTACGGAATTTCAAATTTAAAAATGGTGACAGGTAACAAGATCAACGGAAATAAGGTCAATTGACTGCATTTCCTACACTGATGCGAAATAAAGTCAATTGACATTATTTCTTTTCCAAAAGCGAAATAAAGTCAACAAAGATTTGGAAATAAAGTCATTGACGCTATTTCCTCGTTCAAATGGAAATAGCGTCAACAATGCCATTATATTGTTGTGTTGTTTTTAAGGTTTTTACAGGCTATTGCCAAATCCTAAGTGTGGTGCTATTAATCCACACACAATCATGAACTATCACCAATTGATTTTATTAAAAAATTTAAAATAACGAATATAGTAAAAACATAACACTACTGAAGATTATTCACTCAAAATTGATATTTGCAACAATTTTTAGACGAAAAATAAGAAGATTATAAATTTTTGGAAAATGGGCGTAGCCACGCCCACTTATGGTTACATGTGTATATCTTGGTAACCGCTGCACCAATTTCTTCCAAACTTGGCACAGTTGTGGCCCTTGGTACAGCATACTAAATGGCCGAAAATTTGAAAAATCGGACAATAGCCACGTCCACATCCCATATAACGGTAATTTGGAGAAATACGAAATCTTCGCTAAATCAGTAAATATTAGAGCCAATTTATTCAAAATTGATGCTTGCAACAATTCTTTACCAAGAAATACTTTTATGATAAAATTTTGGAAAATGGGCGTGGCACCGCCCACCTATGATCACATATATGTATCTCGGTAACCGTTCTACCAAGTTGTACCAAACTCGGTATGGTTATTGTGCTTGCCACATAAAAGCAAAGTGTTGAAAATTATTGAAATCGGACTAAAATTACGGCCGCTTTTCATATAACGGTGAATTTCAGAAGTGCTTGAAGCTGCAATATTTAGAAATTTAAGGATGCTAATTTACTCAAAATTGATACACCCCGGCTTACCATCTAGCGGTAGCTTTCGGAAAGGTGAAAAAACATATATTTAATACTTGCGCCGGGTATTTAATGTTCGGCTCCACCCGAACTTAGACTTTCTTACTTGTTATTTTTATCTTTATACTCCATCGACAACAAGATATTTAAATTAATAAAAATGTCGATAATAAAATCGATAAATATCGATAAACAAATCGATAAAAATATTGATAACAAAAACGATAAATGTCGATAACAAACTCGATAAATATCGATAGTAAAATCGGCAAAAAATATTGATAACAAGATGGATAAAATATATCGATAACAACATCGAAAAATGTCGATAAAATCCCCATATTTTCTAATATTTATCTTTATGTTTATTAATTTCCTCATCTACATTTTAACCTTTGCCCTTAGATAAGTTAAGTGTTTAAATTTAACTAGGTCTTTATTTTTGCAATTACCTTTACGCATCTTCGTTTTTTTTACTTTTGCCTTTACCCTTCTATGTACGTACTCACCTTTACTTTCATTCTCATCTTTACTTTCATTCTTGTATTATTTTTCAATCTTTTAGTAGCATGTTTTTGTTAAATGAATACCGTGTGCATACATTTCCCAACCCTCCTCCATTCCCCCCGAACCATTTCCGTGTGTAATTTTCGTTGCATTATCCCCGTGTGCCATTTCCATTGCAGGATTTCCGTGTGCAATTTCCGTTGAATTTGCCAATTTACTCCCAACCAACCAACCGCCGCTAAAGAAGTTTCACTTCCAAAATGCGGGAAATTGTGAAATTTCAACTTTCTAAAAAAATTTAATTTTTCCCCCTTTGGCAGAACTTCGTTATACAATAAAAGAAAATTTCTGACTAAAATTCATCCAACTCAAAAATTCTAACCGTTGATCGATTTGACATGGATTGATAAGTATGTGTACACACCACCTGGAAAATTGAAAATTTCCGGAAAAACGCAACCACTTCATTCCACCACATTTGCAGACAATGAACGACTTTTCATAATGGTTTTCATAATGGTAAGTACTTATATAACATTTTTGTGCTGCGCTCTCCGCTGTTACTTTTATTTTCGCACATTTTTGTTTGCATATCTGCGAGCATTTCGCTTCATTACTGGCAGCTGCGAAAAGTTCATATTAATTAATTTGCACAACATGTTTAAACAAGAAGAAATAACTCCGGGGAGAAACTCAGCGAAGTTGATGAAATATGTACATATTAACGTACGTACTCGTATGTAGAGCTGAAGTGGTGGAAAAGAAAATATTAAGTTATAATTTCGAGAATTTCGCCAGAGTAATAAATGTTAAACATTGCCAAGATACGCCTTTGCTGCTCGATGAGGTAACGAATTGGGTATTGCTTGAAATAATAATGAAAATTTTCAACAATTTTCAATAACAATTGCAAATGAAATGAAGATTCGTCAATTGTTCATTTGGTCGATTATTTTATGCACTTAAGTTTCAATAGCCGAAAGTATGCTTAATAAAATTCGCAATCCTGTGTTACTAGGCTGTACGTGGCGTATGGAGAATTTTATTGACTTTCATTTTCCGTATTTTATATTAAGATTTTTAAATTAGTTCGTAAGATATACGTGATTAGAAGGAACCAGTTTTTGCTTTAAGCTGAATAACGGTAAATTGCAAATATCTCGAAAACGTATCCATAGAAAAAAAAATTAACTCGATTTTCGGAATCACCGTGCAATTCTGCATAGGTATTGGATAGTGGTGTCTGGAGAACAAAAACCAAATTAAAATTTGTGATCCAGTGTTATTGGCAAATCTAAGGCTGCTAAATAAATATGTCTAATATATTAAAGTGTAATATATTAAGTGAATTTATTTAAATTTTTGACTCCCAAAGTAGTAGTTTTGGTCCATAATTCGACTAGTATTTTTCCGTCAACTTTGAACTAGTATGAGACTGGTATATTTCTGACAGAAATCTGACAATTGCCATCTCGTAGGACATCCCCATGTTAAAAATACCAGTTGATTTCATGGAAAAAAGATGATTTCATGGCTGACTAGTTGGGCATGCGGTTCATACTAGTTGTGAGGTAGTTTACAACTAGTACATTTGACTACAGGATACATATGAACATAAATTTTTATGTGCGTACTAAGGTAGATTCTAAAGAGCCATGAGGCTACTAATCTTATCATGACATCTCGTCAGCGTTAGGCATCCGCCATGCCAATTCAGATTATAATTATATTTAATTCAGTCATTGAATTAGTTTTAATTTAAATTACGTTACTTCCTACTTGAATTAAAATGTTGAGTGTCTGGCACTGACGGATGGGCGAACAGAAGAAGGTCTGAGGTATATACATACATACATACACACATGGCTCTCTATGTTCTCTACAGATCCGTATGTACTATTTAAATTTAAAGAAATAAAAAAATTTAAAAAGTTAAGTTATTGGGGTAATTTATGTCGCTCTCAATAAATTTTTGCAATAATCTTATCAACAATTATGTTAAATTACGGAGTTCTTATGATTTTTGTTGATTACATATTGAAAACAAGGTTGGTCTACTTTTTTCCAAAAGTTAAACACATCAACTCGAA
The DNA here is from genome assembly GCF_013731165.1 of Rhagoletis pomonella. Lineage (NCBI taxonomy): Eukaryota > Metazoa > Arthropoda > Insecta > Diptera > Tephritidae > Rhagoletis > Rhagoletis pomonella. The sequence continues at coordinate 59,151,558 of NW_023458559.1, read as the reverse complement.
CCAGAAAGGGCCTTTTGACCCACTGTTTAAAGAAAAGTAAGTGCGCCTGGGCCACACTGTAGAAGTGAAATTTACGTTACATATACATCTATTTTGTCTCATAACCATTACATACATACATCTGCTTTTGCTTAAGGTTATATTTTTTGTCTTTTTTCTATCTAGATCCCTACCTCTCTACCCCTGTTCGTTCTAATTACATTTACATATGTTCTTTAAAGGGACCCTTGCATTAGTTTTTGGTTAAGGAACGAAGATCCTACCGGCCCTAAAAATTAGTTATACCATTTTGGAGAAAATATTTATTGAAAAATAAGCCGTGTTATTAAGGTGTTGACAATTTAGCAACCAAGATTTATTGTGTAATATTTCATTATTTCCATGTTGAAGAAGTAAGACCAAACCAGGAATTACTGTTATAATTGTAAGTTTCCATAAAAAAAAATTTAAGGAAGGTATCAACTCATTACTGTTAGAACGTGCCACGATAGATTCCGTTGAAATAAACGTATTCAACGCCTTTCTCAGCAGATATTATGGAAAGTACTAATCTGTTTTGAGTTTCTGAATAAGAACAGATTTATTCCGGTTTGTTTAAAACAGTTTTAAAATATGCCCTTTTCAGATAAAACATGGTTTCTCCGACCACTGTGCGGCGTGGCCGCCCGGCGTATACCTCCAGTGCGTACTACTTAGTAATAAGCTCTCACAGCTTGAATATTTACCACTAGCTGAATTCCAAATTATAAGCTGGGGTATGCATGTTAACGGTCAACAACAACTCCTATAAACCGGAATTTAAATTAATTTAATCGAAAGCGATTATTTTGGCCACAACAGCTACATTTAGGATAAATAAAGGCGAACATATGTATATATGTGTATCATGCTATATATATGTACATATGTACATATGCATCTTTGTTAGTAAGCGAGGCGAACTAAGGAAAAAACGCTAAGCAATGAATTTGTGATAAACGCGAGATTAGGATAAGTGAACTGTCGAAAAACCCACGGAATGCAGGGAGAGACATTCAAATTAGATAAAAACCATTCGAATGTTTAAGTGGCAAATGCATTAGCTGCAAAAACATACACACACACAAACGTACGTACATATGTATGTAACTAGCCTTTGTGATGTGATGCTATGCTACTTGAAGCACGGTTAAGCGCCACAGTATATGCAACATATTTATTATTTGCGAGACAATAAAACTCAAAGGAATTTCTACTTAAGTAAATACGAGTATTTTGGTTTGGGTAAGTTCCTATCTTGAAGCAGCAAACGAAAACATTGGAAAATTAAATTTGCATGAAAAATATATTGTATTCCAATGCGCATATATTGATATAAATATGTACATATCGTACACCGTCTTCGAACGAGTCACAAATAGAAATTTTGTACTTTTGAAATCATGCGCTAAAAATGTACACAGAGATTTTATTTACCTTTCAGCAAAAGCTAGAGCAATTTCTTGTTATAATAAAAAAAAAATTCTAAGGTAAAGTCGCCCTTGCCCATATGATTATCATGTGCTAAGAAATTGATTTTCGCATTTTCTGACAAACCTATTATTTTGAGTTGTGGCTCTTTTGAAGACGGTGTGCGACATGTACTCTAGGGACGTCCTCAAATTTAGGAAGCAAATTTTTACATCAGATTTCCTAAGCATCAACCCCTACGTCGATGCTACTATAGTGGAAGATATTATATATAAATTTTGGTCTCCATTGGAGACGGTTAGGGTGTCGCAGAGGAGGCAAAGATCAGACTAGAGATGGGCAAAACACGTGATTATCTACGTGATACATCGTGGCACAGTTTTTCACGCGTGACTTCACGTAACTTCCGTGATCGTGCTTGACTGCATCAAAATTAAAATTAAAACAAAAAATTTCGCTTTCATCTTTTTGGCGGTTAGGGCTCAACACGTGTATGTATGTATGTAAATATCGTCACCTGAAATGCAAATAGAAATAACAACATCGAAAATGAAATGGAAAAAGTCGTAACTAATATTTTACTTTTTTGTTTTCATAAAATGATGTGGGGACTTGTAGTTCGATGAAATCCATCATATAAATCAAATCAAACAAAGTGAATTTTGAATTTTTTATTAGTTATGACTTTTTGCATTTCAACTATGATGTTTGTTAAGTCTTTTTGCATTTCCGGTGACGATATGTATATACATTTGTGTATTTTCAACCAAAGTAAAATCGTAAACTACTACCTATTTACCGTATTCACTTTTGACGAGTTCAAAGGTACAACAGTTGAATCTGCAGAAAGAGTTTTTGAAGTACTTAATGCGGAAATACAGACTTAATTGAAAAAATCAGGAAACAAAAGTTGTGACGGTGTTTTAAGATTTTGGGAGGAAGCTAAAGATTTTCCATTTCTTAAAAGGCTTTCAAGATAAATTTTTAACATACCAGCTAGCTCAGCAACTATTGAAAGAGTTTTTTTGTGTCAGGCAGATTGAAAAAAATCAAACAGAACGTGAGTGTGCGTGATTTACAAAACCATCCACGTGAGCCAAAATCTTTCACGCGCCCATCTCTAGTTCAGACTCCTCTATGGAGACTCAAAAAAAAAATTATATTATTTTTCATCTAATACCCAAAATCGATACCTACTATTATAGTCGAAGAAATCACGTGTACATTTTCTGCCCCGATTGGAGTCAGTTAAGGCGTGTCGCACAGGGGTCAAAGTTCAGATTACCCTATGAAGACGTCTTAACCGACACCAATCGGGACCGGTTTTTTTTATTTGAAATCTTAGACTTTAGTATCGAATATATTTTGGGAATTAAATGAAAAAAAAAAAATATTTTTTGACTCGCCTTAACCGTCCAATCGGGCCAAAATATATATGTGATATCTGTGACCGAGGCATTACCAATTGAGGGGGTGAGATTGAAAAAATCATTAATTTGATTTTAAGGACCACACTGATGTACTCATATGTCTGAGTAAATACATATCTATACTAGGGTGATCCAAAATACGTAAGAAAATCGACTTTTTGAAACTGTTCCGCAGCCACCCCGAGATTTAAAGAAAATCGAATAAAAGGATGCCATTATTTTTTTTATTTTGAAATCGGTTAATATTTAACATTGCCGCCGGAGATTTGAAATTATCTATTTATTTTACATGGCGAAAAGATATTTGTTCTTAGAATTGCTATAAAAATCGTTAAAATGAAATGTTTTTTGATCGAATAAGAATAGTTGAAATAGAATATTTCCCTTCAGAAATCTTCAAAAAGTATAGCAAAAGTACGAACTCATCAAATAACCACATTTTTGTAAATAAGAAATAAGAATATCGGTTATGAAAAAGTGGTTAGTAAAGCTTTAAAGTTAAATATGCATCATAATTTTACTTTTCTGAAATGACATATTCTTATTCGTTCACAAAATATAGGTTTTTAAGTATTTTATATATATTTTATTTTCACCATTTAAAATGCATAATTATATGCAGAGCCTCAAGTATGATTAAACATTAACCGATACCACAATAAAAAATTCGGGTATCCATTTTCCATACTCTTCAGTTCGGGGGTGGCTGAAACAAAAAAACGTTGATCCACCCTAATGTATGCTATGTATAAGCAACCTTTAGGTATTGTACTTAAAATAAGGAGGGTAAGCATGCAGCTTTATTTTACATTAGAAACAAATTTAAAATGCAACGCTTTCCTAGAATTAAATAGGATTTCAGGTAAATGAATTTAGAAAAAATATATTGAGCTCTAGGGATATTGTTGCTTATTGATGAGAGTAAAGTTGAACAGATGTAGCTTGCATTTGGGTAACATGTAGATGAGGTGGCAAGATTAAGAGTAATTGAAAGATGGATGTCGAACAAATTCAAGCGCAGATAAAATACGCGAAAAAGAAATTTATTCGGATGCGCGGATTTAATCCATGAAGCAGTGTGTGTGTGGTCTAAAAAGTATATTTTCTCTAAAAGATCTCTTAAGAATGATTGCTTTTAAGGGGAATTGAAGAATTTTTGTTTTTAATTTCCTTCAGTCCACAACAGAGGTTCCCAAATTTCAAAATTTTACCTATTTCGGTGACCCCACCACACACCACATTTTTATCATATTCCCAAACCTCGCAAAAAATATACGAGTATTAGACCTAACGAGCGAAATTTGCGTCGCGGCTGAGGCTCAATTTTGAGTAGTAAAAAAAGAAAAAATAATATATTTTCTTGTATTCTATTTACTAAAATAGTATGATTACAAAATTGAAAGAATTACAATTAGATATTAATTAGCGTAACGTAACTTTAACAGTTTAAATCAACCAATAAAAAAAACAATATATATATCGAATAAGCAGGTATTTACAAGTACCCAACAGTCGCTGGACCTTCTTAAACAGATTTCATAATATTATTATGGAACTTTTATAAAATGGCGTGAACCCGCCAACTTATGATGAATGGTGAAATGCTGTATCTCAGTAGCCGCTTAACCAATCCTTTTAAAACTAAGTAAGAGCCTTGCCGAGGATCTAGCTAAGAAATCTGTTGAAAATCTTTCCACGTCCACCTACCTTATATCGATAATTTACAAAAACACGAACACTGCGATAAATCAGTAACTACTGAAGATAATTCACTTAAAATCGATTATTGCAATAACTACTTTTTGGGCAAAACTTGAGCAGGGGAATCTGATAGAATTTCTAAGTTACAGTCTATGCTAAGTACAGAATTTTTAAAAATTTTCTCCCTTTTTACCTGATGAATAAGTAAATAAAATAAATTTTTCCAGATCGTACTGATGTTTCCGAAAAAAAATAAAAAAATTTAAAACCAAATCCGGACGACTTGGTTTTATGCACTTAAATTTTGTGACTGATGGAAGGTATAAAATTAGTTTTAGCGTGAGCTTCAATAACACTTGTTCGCTAATTATCATTATTAATTAATTAATTATCAATTATCATTATAACCGTTATCTTGCTGAAGACATTATTTTCATGATGTTTTTTGTTTATTTTCGTAGCAGTTCGATATTTTTCTAATATATAAGTACTAAAAGTTCATCGAATGTGAATCATTTCTTTTTTAAAGTATTTAGTTCCCCTAGATTGGCTCAATCTTACACTGTGCGGTGGAAAAAAATACATATAAAAATTAGGATTGCATCGGAACCGTATCCGAGAAAACTGAAAATTAGAGCCTTAAAGCTTCAATACAACCATTTCTAACCGAAATATAGCCTGTTAAAAATCACCCAAAAATTTGGATATTTTTCTCCCGAATATCTTTTGAGAGGTATGTTATCTGCCTACATTGATAGGAAACCCAAGCCAACCTTTTTGATCTTTACCATGAAAACCAGATACCGGATATCTTGCAAGCTTCGATCGAGTGCCTCGACTGCATGTTTGTGTGACATCGTACATTTTGCCAAACTATTCATTTGCATTGTTGCAACATAGCCCCGCCATTATTGTTTTGTTAATGTTGTAAGTTGATGTATCCTGACTCGCAGGTTCAGTGGGAGTTTAAGCGCCGAGTGTGCAGCTTTTCCTCCGCTGAGCAAGGTCGCTGATATCACTGAGGAGGAGCTAGTGCAACATTTTTATCCTTCCGCAACTGTGCCAGTACCAAATTCAGCGCAAATGTCTTGCCATTTCACCCTGGTGCGTCCAAGAAATAAAGGCCCATTCTCCGCTCTCCACGCGGCTCACAATTTTATGAGAAAATAGTTTAGGTTCTGTTTCGGTGACTTGAACCGCCAAGTTCGTGGTGTTATAGTTCAACTCTCTGAATAAATCATTGGACAGTTCTCCCGTTCGTTGCAGAGTGAGCAGAAATCCCACATCCGCTTTCCTCAATTAGCCGCACAGTTTTTCGCAATGTTCTGATTCTTGAAACCTGTGCGCGATGTCTTCAAAAGGACCGGTTTTATACTTTTCATACAGTTGCAGGGGCTTGAAAGTCCGCTAAGCTTACTAAAACCTCCCCCGCTTGAAACCTACATTTAAATATTTCATTTAAATATTCAATTAAAATGTTTTTAAATTTCTAAACTGGTGGCCACTCGCTTCAAAAATATTTTCGAAGGAAAGCCTTCTTAACCCTCTGTCTTTTGATACCCATATTAAAACATTTCGTTTAACTTGCTAAGTAAATTGATTATGAATTTCTTAATAGGTGGCAACACTATTCAAAAATATTTAGAAATAAATATGTCATAAACATTTCTCATTTGAAACCCATACTAAAATATTTCATTTAAATTGTTAACTAAATGGATTTTATGTTATAAGAAGGTGGCACCACTCTTCAAAAATATTTTAGAAGCTTTTTTGACATTTTGGGTGTTGTAGTATTTCATCTAACTTAACAAAGAGTTGATTTTAACTCTTGAAAAAGTGGCAACCCCCTCCATAAAAATATCCTGTATGTTAATCCAGGTCATAGCAACAAACATATACACTGACTTACTCAAACTTTCACATTTAGTAGGTTTCAAAAATACTTTGAAAGAAAGCTTTCTTAATCCTCTCTCGTTTGATACCCACATAAAAACATTTCGTTTAGCCTTTTAATTTATATTTTTTATTTTTTATTTGAATTTCTTAAGGGGTGGCAACCCTCTTTAAAAATATTTAGAAATAAATTTGTCTTATACCTTTCTCATTTGGTATTCAGACTAAAATATTTGATTTAAATAGTTAATTAAATTGACTTTAAGTTTATGAAAAGGTGGCAACTTTCTTCGAAAATATATTTAAAATAAATAATTTTCAAACTGCTTTTGTTTGGCACCCACATTGTTGTAGCAATTTATTAAACTGGATAAATAGTTGTTTTTAACTTTTGAAAAAAGTGGCAACCCCCTTCAAAGAATATCCTTTATGTTGATCAAGATCATAGCCTATAAGAGTGCAAAATTTCATTGAAAAACGTCTAGCCATTTTAGCGAGAAAGAGCTACAAACAAACATACTCACTCACGAACTTTCACATTTATAACATTGGTAGGATTTACTAAAATATATATATATTTTTTTAAAACATCTACTTAGACGTTTCTGGATTTTACAACAATTTTGTGGAAGTAAAATATTCTCAGGCATGCATATGAAAAGTGTATAGAGTTAGTTACATGCAAAGCTTAAATAGATTTTTTTCGAGCAGCAAGCTTACTCAAGTGACTTTGAATTCTTTTGAAACTGTTTATAACTTCCAGTTTCCGGTCATTTCATGAGATTACTCCCCGCTTCCTTTGGCAACAAGCTTTATAAGCACTAAAGGCACTTCGGTCATTCAAGCTATTAAGGCAGGAGGCTTTTTATACGCTATTAATTTAACGCTGCGCATACACATACAAACACCAGCAAAAACACAATGCAGATAAGTCGTCACTCAAAATAAATTAGTACTCGACGTAATATTAGGAAAACTTTAATTTCCGCAACTGGCATTTTCGCTGACTTATGCTCATCGAGTACTCCTAAGTATCCATTACCCTCACTTAATCTGCTTTAAGGGTATGTCCTAGCTGTAGTACACCCTTACAGCACGATTACGCTCTTTTGCATTTTATCTGCAATAATAACCCTGCTCATTAAAGTTTTTACAACCCATTGTTTATTTATATGAAAGCCAAAAAACATTTCGTAGACAAATGTACAAATTAAGATGCAGGGGGAAGGGGGGGCGAGGAGATGCAACGAGAATTACAGCAAAACAGATTTTTATTTGGGAATTGCTCGAGAGCCTACAATTTTACGAGCATCACTGTAAGCACTGCAGGGCAACTAAGAGATAATTTTAAAATAAAACTTGTTTCAGGGGTGAAAGCTGAGCATGCCATGTGCAGGATTTGGGTTTTGTGGGGTGATGACTTGGGAAATTGGCGCAGGCCAGATTTACGGCGGCAACAAATTGCCACGAGCGTTTACTTTACGATTTTTCGTATTTATTTGAAATCATACCAGGAAGTAGCATACACGTACATATGTACATAGATATACTTGTAAACAATAACGCTTGTAACTCATAGCTGTACGCTGGTAAAGAGTCACTGCCGCGCGAGAAAAGTGCCTAGGCCGGAAACAGAGTTTTAAGTGTGATTAAGGGGCAATTTTATTACTCGACCACTCATAGCCTTACGGCAGTGAAACAGTCCTCCCCATGCAGAATAATCGTACAAATTTTTAAGTGGCTCGTAAGCTCTTCAAATGCTGCCAACAGTTCTTAGAATGGCAGGTTGCAGGCTCGATTTGAGCTCGCACTTTAGGGTCCCTGCGTCAATATGCTTTCAAATCTTTTATAAGCATCTAATTAGCAGTTAAAAAATTAGGTTACACGAGTAGCAAGCGCTTTATTGCTAACATACATAAGTGTATAGGTACATACCATATATCAGGGTGGTCAATAAAATATCATCGTTTAAATCTCGCATGTTCTACCTTACCTCTTTATTTTGTTCCACGTAAAAATACAGACATCCACGAAATTTTCAAAATTTTTAGGGGTGGCTACTAGGGTTTGATAAATTTTAATTTAAAGCAAAAAAATATTTACTTGAAATCTGATAAATTTGATATACAGTTGAAACTTATTCGTATAAATTCAAAAACTTTCTTAGGTACAGCTATCTAAATTTTACAGGTGCTATCAAAATTTTGTGGATTTTTTACGGTTTAAAAAATAAAATTTTTTCCAAGGACCGAAAACAGTTATCTAAATATCAATATTTTTATTTTTTAATCATTGCGAATTCGTAATTTTTTTTATTTTTGTTTTTTCGGTCAAAAAAAAATAATTTTCAAATTTGGATATTTATGATTTTGGTGAAGTTTAATCGTTATTTAGTGATTTTTATATTTTTTCCCCGATAAAAAATATAAGTTTTTTGTTTTTAATTTTTTTCGATAATTCTTAGCCGTTGTAATGAAGACTGAGATTTTATGACCGATTTACTTCTTTTGGGATCGAAAAATATAAATACAAAATAACGATAAAAAATTAATCGAAAAAATAAATATAAAAAATAACGATCAGAAATTCATTGACAAAATAAAAATAAAACAAACGGTGAAATTTGATCGGCAAAATAGAAATCCCATTAAAATGGTTAAATTATGATTTTTATTATAGAAATCATATGCGTTGCAGTCCCTGTTTTTTTGAAGCACTGGTAGCAAGCTCTAAAATTTGTTGCAAAATTTTAAAATATTCGTGGCTGTCTCTATTTTGTACTTAAAACAAAATCATGTTGATATTTTAAGGACTAATCTGGTACATGTGTATGTAAGTCTAAATATGTTTAGGAGGATGTCTATCTTTTGTTTTAAATCTTTTGTTCTTAAAAAGTTCGTAGAGTTAATTTTCCCGTTTGTGAAAAAGCTTAATTATCAGCGTAGAGCGTGCAACATACTTGTACTTTTACCCATGTACTTTTACAGCCGCAACGACCAATGCTAATAAGGAGTTGTAGCGTAAAATAAGATTACTACCAGTATTAGTGAATGTGTAAAACCTATCGCAAAACTTAAGAATAGAGAAGTGAGTGGTGTTCCTTCTCATTGCATTTCTTAGACTAAAAAAATAATAAAGGTAAATTTTCATGTTATAAATTTTATATATCGATATTTTTATTCATATAATGTTATCGACTTGTTTGTTGACGTTGTGAAAATTACTATCCATGATATTGTTATGGCCTTCGATATTTTTATTCACCGCGATTTTAAAGCTTTTATAATATTCTTCTTCTTTATTGGCGCTGTAACCGCCTAAGCGATGTTGGCCGAGTCCAAAAGAGCACGCCAGTCTTTTTTCTTCTGTGCCAAGTCTGCTGTTATTACTATCAAAGTTAACTATATCGATTTTATTATCGGCATGGATGCTTTATTATCGAAAAAAGCCCTTAAACAAAATTTTTCTATCAGCACTTTGGTGAGACATTTTTTCTTCAATTTCGATTTCTACCTTCCTCACACCTAAATATTCAAATATTCTCAACCTCTCTATATTGGATCCGCTGTTATACGAAACGTGTCTTATTCTACTAATTAGTATTACACAGTTTATTGTTGCTGCGTTTGGTAGGCGTATACATGCCATTCTCCATAGCAGCATTAACGCTTCCACTGTCTTCAGCATATAACCCAGTGCTGGTATGTATTCTTTGTCTGCTTTCGGAAAGCAAACAGTACTAACAATGCCTGCTTCGTTCCTGTGCCGGCAACAGAGTCACTCGACAAGGAAGAAGAACAAAAGTGGCACACTAAGCCAGTTCGGCTACTGTTTATCTAAGAACCCGAGTTTTTGTTTTGCTGTCTTGGCCGTTGCTTCTTCAGTTTCACAGTGGTTTGGACGCATGTCCGTCTTATTGTGTGCTTACTTGGCGGCAGTGTCACTAAGTTGGACAATGTAATCAACGTTGTCAACAAAACGCCCAACAAATTTAATTGCCGAGTGCCTGCATTGCCATCAATTTACCTCATTTAATTTTAATGACACGCAAAGTAATAAAAATATATACTCAACTGTTTCATTAGTAAGTCTAAGTGGCTGTAATTTGAGTCGTAGTTCGGTACAACCTTTTTGTCTTGAATTGGTTACATACCAGTAAAATCGGTATAAAAATCCTTTTTTGTTTTCTTCAGAGTTCGTATTATACTTAGCTTACTTTATTACGTCTGAATAGTTTTTTGGGACTTTTTGTGCTTAAATATTTAATGAAATACTTGCTGGTAGCGCATTAACCTTTCCGTATCTGAATTTGTTTGAATTGCTGGAGGGTTTGACGATTTTGTAAAGTCAAGTTAAACGTAAACGTAAACTTAAGCGATAACGTAAACATATTTATCTATGCGCGTTAGCTTTTGCCTTTTTACCTAAAATTGGCGATGGGAAATAAACTTGCGCAAACTCGCCAATTTTTAGCTATTTTTCTGTTATGTAAAATATTTAATGAAAAACATGCTCAACCTGAGTTGATTGCACTCTTTTTGGTTATGTCATCGGCAGCAACGCAGGAAAAGCAATTGCATTACGGCATTACGCAAAAATATGCAAGCAACAAAATTTAGGTAAAAATTTCTCAGAGGGCGTAAAAAATGTGAGCTCACTAACATAAGTTTGTATATTCATGCGTTTATTGAATTTTTATTTTATTGTAAAAATTGGAAAAGCGAAAATTTTCATTTCATTCGTGACATAAGCAAAAATTATGGCTTTTACATGAAATTTATGGTTGTTACTAAGTAAGCGCATTTATGAAGGTGTCGCTTGTACTTTTTATATTAGGTAAACACTCGTTTATTAGTACAAAGCTATATACCTACTCACTTATTTGTTAAAGCTACGGACCACCCTTCCCTCTTGGGACCGCCCCAAACACTAAAAATGCTTGTTGGTGATAACTATTAAAATTAATGTTTCATACCTGCAACAAAAGCCGAAAATTACCAGTAACAACACTAACATAAGGCAACATTAATGAACAAGTGATGGCTGGTCATTGTAGTAAAAAGTGTTGTAACATAGTAAAAATAAAAATGAAAGTCATTAAAATTAAAATGCCAAATGACAAATAAGCCCTGCCACCAGCCAGCCTGCAAGGCAATGGCGACCGCGTGAAGTGGGAGGGAGAAAAAAAAAACTATTAAAAGACAAAAAGTACCAACGCCATAAGCGGAAATGCATGCAACAACACGACACATTAAAAGTAAAATACAATTACACACTCGTCCCTCAACGCTTTACGGTCTGCATTTTATGACCCGAACGGCGCGCGGTGACTGCTTGAGTGTGTTGGGCAGGGAGTTTTTAGCTTTAACGTTGTAACTTACATACATACATACACAAGCAAATACAATACAGTTTGCTGAGCTTAGTTGTGTTCATTACACACACATTACTTTTGCACATTAATCGGCCTAAGGAGTACCTACTTTTATTTAACTACAATTTAATTTGGGGGTTACGTATACGCACTGGCGCACCATCAACCATGCACTCACACTTGTGCGAAATGTTAGGTTTGTGTTGTGTTTGCGTGCAGCTCTGTTAACAAACCGAAAATTTTATGACATATGCATAAAAACTATAAAATGACATTTTACTTTACTGGCCTACGAAGGTGCTGTAAGCGAGCCCTTTGCAGAGACAGACGTGGTGCACTTGAGCATTTATGCTTGCAGCTGCGTGTGCAAACTCAACGAATGAGCGCTTGTTAAAATATAGCTTTAGCAGAACATATCTTAACAAGCATTATTGCAGTAGGCAACACTCAAGCATTGAAGTAGCTTACACTGAAAATAAAATACTACAAAGATACATTAATGTGCCGAATGAATCTCGGTTAATTGAGATGAAGGAATAGCTACATTAAAATATTCTAAAAAAAATATTTTATAGTATAAAAAGTTCATCCTTTGTGATACGATATACAAAAAAAAGATTGGAATAAAATACCATCCGCCTTAATCCACCCGTTTTCTGTCAGTGTTTTGGGAAGAATACAGCTATTAGGTTCAGCTTAACACTTTTAGAGTGAAGAGTGATGTGTCAGTGTATTGTTATTCATTTTTTTGTCTCTGTCTTTCTTGTCGTGACTACTTTTCGTAGGCATAAACAGCAAGTAAAAAATATATTTGACAGGCTAGCTCGTAAGTACTCGACCAGTGCTTAATTTCATACTAAATTGGTACTTAAAACCAACAAGGAAAGAAACTCGTAAATGCCGCTCGTTATATTCTGGACAGGCACGCATTTTAAATGACGGCAAATTCTAGAGCCATACGATAAGGAACACAGTGAAAAGTTACAGCCATGTCTTAGGAAGTTTTATGGCCAAGAGGTTCTAAAACAAATAGGTCGTGTAATGCGAGAGTTTTCAGTTAAATTTTATTTTGCTTATTTTAAAATTAATAGCAATGGGTGAGATAAGTTTGTGTCTGTCGACTTTCATCGGAAATCACATACGTATAAGAATTAGAATAAGGATGATGATATCGGTAAAAATAGAAATATGTCAAAGAAAACTACATACAAACAAGTGCCCACTTTTTTATATTCGTAATCTTTCTTCTATACAAAGTATAAAGGAAAGTCGAGATTCTTTGTACGCGGTAATCTCGAAAACTACTGAACGGAATTTGACGAGATTTTTTCTAATATACTCTGTATCGACAGGATAGTAGAGATATTTTGACCACGCTAATCTCAAAAACTACTGAACGGATTCATACGAGTTTTTTTAGGTATAATCCGAATCCATAGGAATAATATCTTTAGTACTTTAAATTCCTATAGTGTTGCCACCTGTCTAAAAAATTATTAGATCCGCACTGTTTTTTGGATTCCAAGAAATGAGGTGCCAGATAAAAGGGCCCGGCTTTAAGATGTTCAATAATGTATTAATTTTTGAGTAGGGTTGCCACTTTTTAAAAAATTATAAGATCTTCACGGTTTGTTGGACTAAAACCTGAGGTACTAAGTGAAAGGATATAGTTTTTAAATGTGCAATAAGTTTTTATTTTTTATTTTTTGAGTGGGTTACCACCTATTTAAAAATTATGTATGTATAATACGCGAGGGCTTTTTATTTAATGGCATTAGATTTGCACAGTTCATCCAATTTAAAAAAAGGTGTAAAAGAAAAGGCTTGATCTTCTGATTTGCAGTGAGGTTTTATTTTTCGAAGAGGTGGGCTGTTCGGTAGATTACATGAAATGAGGTGTGAAATGAAAGGGCTTGGCCTCCAGATGGGCAATTATATAATACTTTTTAGTAGAGTTTGCAATCGCTTATCTTAATCTTATTTAATATCTACACATTCAGCGCGTGACGAAGCCTCGCGTATACGAGACTGGATAGTTTTTCTATAAAAACAAAATTAAAATCATATAAATCACAGATTCAGACTTTATAAAAAAATTAGGAAATAGCAACAAATTTTCACCAAACTTTCAACTTTTTCATCTTATTTATTAACGAAGTTCAAGTTTTAACCGTCTAAAAAATCGCGTTGGTTTTGTGACAATTTGTTTTTTGAGACTGCTTTTGCAGAAATTGTGATGAAAATTTGTTGAATTTTCTTAAATTTATTATAAAGTTTGAAACTGTGATTTATATGGTTTTAGTTAAAGCTTGAACAAAATTTTTAAATAAAATAGCAAAAAAAATTAATTAATACGAAAACCATTATGAAAATTTAAAAAAAATCAATACGTGGTCATTGTTTGAGTCACTGTATGAACACCAAAAAAATGTTATCGTTAAATATAAAAATCGATTACAAAATCAATAACGTTTCAACTACATATCTCTTTAGGGATGTACATAAAAATATTCAAAGGAACCATACCGTACCAGAAAATAAGCTCGCCGTACACACTCGAGTCTATAGTATTTTTGCAAGGCAATAACCAAAACAATTTTGTTTTTTGACGAACATAGGTGTCGCCTTTTTACATTTTTCGTCATATCTTCGGCATTTACATTCGGATCTAAAAGTATGATATATCAATGTTCTTGTCTCGTGACAAGTTTTTTTGTTCCAGAGTTCATTCACCTCAAGTTACTATATACCAGATCTCAGTTTATACCGCCCTAACTTACCACCTTAATGTCAGGAAATTAAAGCTTTCTAAAAATCATAAAAATAAAGCTAAGGAAAACTTCTTTATTATTTCAGTACAGAGATCGAAAATAACCCTCTCCACTAATTTTGTATGGTGTTTATCACTGACTCAAAGAGCGTTTCTCACCGTGATTTTTTTGTGTTTTCTGGTGTGGGTCATTTATCAACTGCTTAAATTTCTCTTAGGCAAAGACACTTTGGGGCGGATCCAATATGGCGGATGATTTATCAAAAAATGTATAGATTGTTATGAAGCTAGGTATCCATAGCTTTCCGTCATCACTGATTTCGAAATTGATATTTAATTTAAAAAAATTCAAAATGGCGGATCAAATATGGCGTCCCGAACAATAGGCGTTTTACTTTTGACGCAATGCATTATCTTTAGCACCATTTGAACTCATTTTGAATTTTGAAAATTTAATTTCAATTTCGTAATCAAAAAAAAAGAGGATCTCTGAATACCAAGTTTCATAACAAACTATAATTTAAAAATAAGTGGTCCACCATATTAGATCCGCCATTTCGGTTTTGAAAATTTAATATCAATTTCGAAACCAGTGGCGACGAAAATCTCTGGATACCAAGCGTCCCAACAATCTATGCATTTTTTAAGTTATCTTCCGCCATATTGTATACGCCATTTAGAATTTTGAAAATTTGATATCAATTTCGAAATCATTGACAACGAAAAGCCCTGGATACCAAATTTCATTGAAATCTGTCAAATACATGTGGAGTAAACATTTTTGTCGTCCTATGTTCTCGATTCGTTCCAATAAACGACTTAAAAAAAAGATGCTCTATTTAATGAAGGGTGAAAAGGGAGGACGAGTTCGTAATATTTTTACATTGGCAATTTGTTGGATTTCTGAACTGTTGAAGAGAAATTGCTGTACTCGTTGGACAATTTTTTATAACTATAACTAATATAAAAATTTAAAAATTTTTTCAATAAAGGCAATTTATAAAATAAGTATTAAGCTCATTTTACAAACAACTATATTATTAGCGAAAATCGCAAAATAAAGTACTTGCCTCACGCCTCACTTTCCATGTTGACAAACCTATTAGTTGTTATTAAGAATAAAATGACAAGCGAAACTATTTCATCATCGCTTCAAACAAAAACTTTGCGCTTCTGCTAAAGCTTCTGCGTTGCGTTAAAAGTCAAAATTTGTGTGTTACATTGTGGACTGGTTTATAAGGAGTATTAGAAAGGTATGTGTGATGAGATTTAAAGGCTTTTGTTTTTCTATTTTTGTCGTCGTAATTAGTTACTTTGTCCTTATGTGCGGCGTATGAAATTTGGCCTCTCTCGCAGTAAAAATGCCGAAATACTCTAGTCTTGATGATAAGAAGGACATACCTAAGGCTTATTATAAACAATTCTGTTAAGTTAATCCTCAAATAATGCTATCAATTCTATAATCCGTTTTTCGGCAGACTTACATAACTCGCCAGCTGAACTAAGTTGAATTTCCTAAGAAATACTAAAATTTAAACTTAATATCACTCAACATACTGTCCTAATTCCTTTCTAATGCAACTCAACAATGCACAGAGTCAGTTATAATGACACTTTTCGCCATAAAATTTTACAACTATAAAGTTAAATCAATGTCATTCCATGCCATTGAAGTGACCCGAAATGTCCAATCTGAGTTGTTGTGGAATATAAACTTTCATTTGATTTAAGATCGTAAAATAGTTTATGACACTCAAAAGTGAAACCGCAGTAAACAATTTGACACAAATGGCATAAAATATATGCAAAGGCTACATTGAGACATACCTAAAGGCGTACCGACCACAAACTCTAAAGCATTAAATGACTTTAGATAGGGAAGATAATGAAATGGATACAAGAACATGAAATGAAAGTGTGCTGATGCATATATTATAAAAGTTAATATTCCTGTAGGAACATTTTAGAATAATCAAAGATATTTATTAAAAAGATATTGATATATTCACTTTTAAATCACAAATAAATCGAAATCAAACGATCCTCAAAAAGAAATCGCACTTAATATCTACCAGGGTGAAATATCACCCACTACTTTTCATTACACAAAGTAACATAAATCGCAATAAATTTTTGTTCACATCAAGTTTATTGTCAAAGACATTTATTATGTTTTATTTTAAGCAATTTTTACCAAAAAAATTTTGCGAACATTATGTGATCTTTATTAAAGTGGGTGCAATTTCACCCGAAGATCGCTCACGTAACTACAAAAACAAAACTAAAGTTGTTCACACAAGTAACAGAATACGCTTATTTTTTATAACATGTGATCATTACTGACAATTATTGTATTTGTAATATTTGTTTTACTTCATAATTTAAAAACTACTTGACTTTACTTGTCAAAATGGTTTAATTTTCTCCCGAAGATCGTATGAGGGTTAAATCGAACTTATTTTAGAATAGTAAAGTAATAGAAATAGGTTCGAAATTTGCTAAAATTTTCAACAGCAAAACTGGGAAATACAAAGATTTTACTTTTTGAACCTAATACATAAAAAAAACTGACATTAAAAATAGGTGGCAACTCTTTTAATAAATAGCATAGGTTAAAATGTACATATTATGAGAGTAAAAGTACTAAGTATACATACATACAAGCTACTTACCAACAAAAATGCTCGTTTAAATTAGTAAAATCCAAATTGGTATTACAAAAAAACCTGGTAACCCTATAATAAAACATTTCTTAATTTGTCAAAAATAGCTTTCATTTGATATCAATATTAAGTTCTTTTTGTGAAATTTTTTGGAATCGAACAACATTACACTGAGGGTTAATGCTTACTACATAGGCAAAACATTGTTTAAGAACCTTATTTTAGTACCCATAAACAGCAATATTGTGTCTTAATTTTCTAAACTAAAAATTAAATAAATATAGGATGGAAAATAGGTGGAAACCCTATTCAAAAATATTTCTGAATTGGGATTTTCAAAATACTTTTCACTTGATACCCATATTATAATGATTTATTTACTTTGGAACTAATTTCGAATAGGTGGCAACCTTATGCGAATATTTTCGGAGATAACACCTATTTAGATAACCTTAAAATGCAAAACATTTCCGATAAACCTATGGATATATATACATACATACATATATAGTATACAAGAATTGCTCGTTTAAAGTAATAAGATTTTGAAGAACAAAGCTCGCTCATTTAAAATTAAAATAAAGAAAATACCACTCAAGAAAATCAAAAAAATAAATAAATAAATAAATTTAAAAAACGTTCAAGAAATTAAAAAGAAATGTTCTTCTATAAAAATTTCATAAATAAGTTTGCAGCTCTCAAGAAAAAAATTCTCGTGTAAATACCTATTTATTTCTCTTAAAAAAATTTACACTAATGCCGAATTTCCACTAGGCATTAAAATGACACAAAATTGGAGACATTTAAAAAATACTTTGTGGAACTGAATTTAATTACTACTTTTTTAACGTAATGACAAATATTTTTTTTCATGTCCAAGCTTGTCATTACAATTTTCGCCATTAAATGCCTAGTGAAAATCTAGCATAACGGTAAAGTACTTTTTCAAGAAACAGAAATAATGAAAAATATTCATTGTGATTTTTCTTGAAAGTTGGAAACTAACGATATTTTTTGGTAGAAACGAAAATTTTTAAAATAATTTTTTTGTTAATATTTTTACTATTTTCAAACAGTTTTAAGATTATTTTCACTCGTTTATGGACAAAATCTAACAATAGAATTACAAAACTTGCTCCTTCTGGGAGCACGGAATTTCCCACAGGCTAGCTTTTGCCTGGGTATTACCAAAGTTTACTACAATTTTTAAGGGCTTTTAAAAAACACATACCCATATTTACACGAGCATAAATATTTCTTAACGTCTATATGTAAGCAAAATATTTAAGTAAACCTGTTGTTAGCAGGCTGCTGCGCTTCCCTTTTCCACGCAGTCCTTTTTGTGTACTCAAAGAGATCATTAAACTTTCGTTTAGTTTCATTTTTGTATTAAAAAACTTAACAACTAGATATACCTTGTAGGAGGGTAAATACACCAGGAATGCGTGATAGCAAGCAAATAGGGAGGTTAAGTAACAGTTTTACAGGCTATACGCCTAAAGATAGGCAACGAATCTAACGTAAGTGAGTTGTTTAAATATTCATGCCAAAGAAGGACATGGGAACGCTATGTCTATTGCTTGAGTAAGGGGGTGGGTATAGCAGTGATAGCATTTTACAAAGTAAATAATAGCAAAACTGCTTCTAAAAATATCAAAATGAGGCGAAAAGGAAACGCCAAATATCGATGAGGGAGGAGTTACATTTCACGGGGTTACATGTTTAACGACAAAATTTTATATTAAGTACATATGGGCTGATAAAGAAGAACACCAATATAGTCACTAAAAGCTGTGTGCGATACACAAATCATACATACATACATTTCATTTCTGCTTCAACTGAACGCTTTGCCCTGGTTAAATATTTAGTGAAATCGTTTTACTTAGAAGTGTTGTACAACAACTCAAGCAGAAAAGCACACAAACAAACTTCTTTATCAAGCCATTAAAAGGACATCGTAAAAGTGAAATAACTTCCACGCCAATTCTATACGGCCACTCAAGCACCAAGATACACTTAGTTGGAGGAGTTTCGTTAGCAAGAAGGACATAAATATTTTCAATGGCGTTACACAACTGAGGAAAATACACATATGTATTGCATCAACTTACCTATCAACAAATGGGTTTATGGCTTCAATTACACGATTTGGAAGCTTTTAATGGGACATACACGAATTTTGATTAATTATGCCGACTGGAAAATAAACTACGAGTACTAGGAACATAAAAATAAGAAAAGCAAAGGCAGTAAGAATAGCAAAAAAAAAAATTCGTAAAAATGTGTGCAGGAAACGCTGCACAAAGCCGGTGGAGGCAACATAAAATTAATGGCCAAACAAACTAATGAAAATTGCTGAGTGGCACAAATTCAATGAAAAATGTAGTGAAATTTCTTCTAAGAAATACTTAAGATTAACAAAAACTACCCAAAAAGTTTTCAGCGAAGTATGCTCGGCTGAAGAAAAAGTTGCCTTAAACCAAAATTGAAAGGTGAAAGCGGCTATACGGTGTTTACATGAGGCGATTTTACAGGTTATGCCAACAAAATGGCTCAGAGGCTTCTAATCACAATGTTCATTTAATAAATTAACAATGCAATGGAATGCATAGCACGAAAGGAGAAAAATAAGAGGGTAGAAAATCGGGTTAAAAAATAGCCAGAGGTAATGCTGTTAGTCTGCGCCTGCATAGCAAAAACTCAATCAATCATTTTGCATCGAACAAACGACAAGGCACACGTTGGTAGGTATGCTAGCCAAGCAGCGCAGGCTGACAAGGCACTTGCTTACTCAAAAAAAAGGCTCTGAAACTCAGCCCTTTTCTATACACATATATATTTTTTTTTTTGTTGCAGATAAGCAAAGCACTCTTACTCTAAATCTATGTAGCGACAGTGCCAATTAGAAAAAAAAATGAAAATGCTTGTAAAAGGTCTATCATCGCATTGTCAATGCTGCCGAATTTGTCAATTCGAACAAAAAGGGCAGCTGTTTATGTACTTAGTTATACACTGATTCATACAAAAATGTATGTGTCTATGTACATATGTATGCATGCTAGCATGAATAGCAAAATTGTCAAACAAGGTAGGTAAAAGATTTCATTCAGCAGCACTTTTCGCAAATAGGTCTAAAAAAGTCCCAAACTTTTCTTCTACGATACGCAAAAAAGGGGCAAAAGTTGATTTAGTCACCGCGCATCATGCTTCTCTTCCTCGACCGACACTAATGCCGATGCCATCAAACTCAATTCTTTTTTTTTTCTACCAATATGTCATGAGATGCTTGGTTGGTTAAGTAGGCTGCAAATATAGCAGCGGTCAAAGCAATAGCAACAACAACAAATACATAGAATTTAACTGCAACGTTGTTGGACGATTTTTTAGCAATAAATGAAAGCGGAAAGGCGTAGCGAACGATGCAACTGAGCAAAAAATCGTCTATTAAGCAAAATGTGTGGACAAGTGGAAGGTCGTGATAAAAACAAAATGGTAACATATTACTAGACGTTGGAGCAAGTAGAGAAAATTACTAAAAAAAATTCGATTTATGAAGGCAATTAGAGAAAGTTCAGTTCACGAGATTGTCTGCTTTTAACGCCTGCCAGGTACAAACTAAATTACACATCTTGCTCAAAAGTTGACAAGAGACTATTTAGTAATGTTTATTGACAGGAGCCGTGTTGCATTTGAAGTTCCTCCAAGGAAAATTTAATAAATCACTGACTTATCAAATATTTCACCTTAAAATATAGGATGGCCACACATTTCTACAGACCCCACAGGAATGCAAATCTTTTCGCAGAATAGAATCGTAATTTCTTAGTGGGCAATTCTTGTCACCTCTGCAGGAGACATAAATGGTTCATACAGAGTGTCCATCCTGGCCTACGCTGTTTGCCACATGTCGACACGATCATAGTTAAATTTTGGTGAAAATCACTACATCAAATATAACCGCTCTCCAGAACTTAATATTATTTTAGTCACTTGGCTTTCGGTTAAGTCATGACCACATCAGCAAACAAAACACAAAAACACACCAACATTGTTAATCGGGTAACTTGTCCAGATAAGGCGCTTCCAAAGGCTGCCAACATCTGCTCATATCAAATAAAAACCCCTTTATCTAAAAGCTAGGACCATAAACTCCTTTTCATATTACTTTATTCAACTAAAAGTATTTAGTAGCAATAGAGCCAACAGAACTAATCACCAGCAGGCTGACCAAAAAATAGTAATACTTAACCCAGACTTTTCTATTTATAGGTAAGTGCCAATTATATGTCCATATTGTATTGGAAACAATTTCGCATCACAAGCTCGTAGCGTTCAAATTTTGGGCATTCGACATAACTTCCATGGAAGTTATGACGTGCAATAACTATTATCGATCGATTTTTGGCCCATTGAAGTAAAGTCTGACATTACTTCCATAGATCTGATTCATGGAAGTTATGTCAGATATAAGTTCCATGATAATTGTATATGAAATGAGCCGCTCACTTCACAAATTGATGAACTTCGCTTTTTAAAAAATTTTTAATTTTTGTGTCAAAGCTGGATGTCATGCTCAAAATTAAGTATTTTCGCTTAACACTTTTTGAAAAATCATCAATATTCCGATATCCAAGACGATATATATGATATTATTGTGTTTTTACCACATCTTCCACGAGATAAAATAATGGATGGGTATGAGATTTTAGTAGCAAAAGTTACGATTTGTTTTACACTATTGCAGCCAATTTTCGAATGCTTTCGAAGCTGTTGTTTAAAACCGCTAAGAGGAACTCGTATGATTATCAGTTGTTTTTGTAATTTTCTGCTTTATTTTTAAAAAATGTTGAATGAACTCTCGATTTTTAGTTTGAAAATGCGCACCACTTCGGCTTTGGAAATCTAATGCTGTATTGGGAAAACGTTTTTTTATTATTAACGGAAATTCGTTCCGTTTCGTTTCGCTTCTAATCTTAGAATTCTATTTCTACCCAACTTTTGCGTGTTATGTAGCAGCCACCGGTCAATAAAAAGACTCTTCGAATGGATTCTGAAATTAATAAGGCTTCCAAGTTATTTTTAGAGGACCTAATAAATAGCCAACAAATTTTTGAAAATTTCAGGATTTGCCAAAAATTTATATAAGATTTTGCTTTAACGATTTTTTAAATTAAAATTTTTTTTAGTTTTTTATATATTTTTTATGCAGCCCAATTATCACCATTAAAACGATGTTTGTTTCTAAGTGCTATAATAGTTTTCGAAATATTTAACAAATTAAAATCCGCAAGTTTCGAACTTTTGAAATTTTTTATAATTTTTTTTTCTTTGCAGCACTTCGTTATAGGATAAAACAAAAGTTCTGAATAAAGACAAAAAATTATGTAAAATATTTTAAATACGTAAAAATACACATTTTGCCCATTTCCCAACTTTACAGAACTCTAATAAATCCGGTTTGAGCTGTGAAGAATAATTTCATGCAACAAATGGTCGAATCACATTATGATGCTTTAGAAAAGGGTTTATATATTCCACAAGCCCTTACCAGTATGCACATTAAATTACATAAGCCGCAATATTAACACAAAGGCAAAGACATCGAAGAATTCAAGACTAGATTTTGTCTTAAAATGCTACGAGCAGGGAAATGTATTTTGCTTACGTCAATTTACATATTTTAACTAATATTGATGTGCAACAATTAGTGTTGAAACGTTTGTATGAGAATCTTAATACTAAGTGACATGCCGGATAATGGCTTCAACCATGATTGGCTTGAGAAATTATGGCATGAAATTCACACAAGTTAAATTGTCCAAAACTAAACTAAACAACAGTGTATCAGTGGTCTTCAGAGCTAAACAAGAAAAAAAAATACTTTTGGTAAATCTATACCATCATTAGCGCCACACTCTCCTCCGAGACCTTCGAGTTGGCTGTCTCGCTGCAGCAGGGGAAAATGGCCAAACGACGCCAAAGACCAAATCGCTGTACTCACTTTGGAAAGTGATTAATCTTATTTTGTGGCTCTTGTTGTTGTTTGCGTTGCGTTGTTGCATTGGCATGTAATGTATTTTGTAAAATTTAACAGCCAACACCCTCAGGGTGGATTAGAAACAAATAAATGCATGAAAAATTTTGTTGTATATATGTGTGTGAGTGTGTGTGTGTGTGTGTGTGTGTGTGCTTGCCAGTCTCTGCGGAGTTGATGAAGCATAGCAAGCAAAAGACATTATTGACGTGCCTCATTTATCATGCACGTATGCACATAAATTTCCAAACAAACAAGCAAACTACAAAAACAACAACAAAAGCCATCATATTGCACACTCAGTCAAAATAAAATTTGCTGCTGTTGCACATTTGACACCCGCGCGCTTGAAATTTTGTTGTTCGTAGAAGATTTTTTATAAATTAGATTTGATTTCTAACAACTTGCTTGTTAGAAAAACCTTGTAAAGCAACCTTTTGCACGCAATCGACAATTAAATGCAAAGCTGATTGTTTAAGTTGACTGTTAGTTGCGCCTCAAGGCATACTTGTAGGCGTTGGCGCTGGCATTCAGAGTGCGACCTGTTTTTATATTTAGTTACGTCGCCTACGTTAAATTATACACGTGCATACATACATATACATGTACGTACGTACTTTTGCACATATCGCATTGTATGTTAGGTGCAGCAGCGGTTGTATGTATTTTCTGCATATAAAATTTATTATTTATTTGCATTTTTTTTTCAAACGAGGCACGCAAATTAATTCCATGTGCATTAAATAATTTTAAGTTTTTTGCATAAATTTCTTAAAAACGATTTATATTGCGTGGCCGCTGGGTTTCTGCTGTGTAATTTTTTCAACTAGTTTTTTTTCATTATTTCCACTCCCCATCGCACTCTGTTGCAATAACCTCTGCCATTCTGTGCCGCTTTATCTCTCTCTCCCTCTCTCTCAACGATTACGTTTGCCATTTCTATTTGCCTGTTCATTGGCTACAAATTGCAGTTTTATGGCATTAACGCTTGTACAACAATAACAAAGTGCACAAAAAAATAAAAAATTGCTTACGCCAGCTAGCCTAAAAACAAAAACAGCAAGCATAAAAAAGATGCGTTATGCGTTAAGTGCGCAGCGTGCTTGGAAAAGGCAAAACAGAAACACAAAAAACAAGAAGCGACTCTGTAAAAATAATGCATGCAAATAGCTATAAATTATGCAACCATATGGCTAAGAGCAATAAATTTTACATTTTGCTGCATAAATTTTAGTTGTTCGTTTTTTTCGCAGCTTTTATTTTCAAATGCATGCATTTTTAAAAAGTAATAAAAATATATTTGAGAAAATAAATTGTGAAAAATCCACGCATGCCCAGCAGACAATAAATTGAATTAAAACTGCTCGCAAGCATATGTGTCGCTGGGAGTTTATTTGTGTTGGATGTTTATTACAAAATAAGTAAGTATCAGTGAAAACTAATTATGAAAGCGCCTAGCTTTGGACGGCGAATGTGCGAGCTGTGGCGGGTAGGCTATTAATAATTTAAGTAATTAAAATAATTAAAATTGAATACTTTTTTATAATATTTTAAGTCTAGTAAATGACAATAATTCGACTAAAAAAAAATCTGAGTGCGCTTAGCCAATTGGTTAATGATAATTTATTTATTATCGATTTCGATTGCTCCTAAAAGTTTTCCCACATTTTTTTGTATATCGTTTTAGAAATACACGTATGTATATCGATACATTATCGAATACATTTTTGATTGAGTTTCTAAATGTATCGATATTTTTTTTTCCAAAATTTTCAGTTTTCTTTTCGAATTAATTAGGTTATTATTAAATACTTTTCCTGATGCAAGTACATATGTAGAATTCCCGATTTTTTTTAGCGATACTCAATGATATGTGTACCCTAAAATGCTTGTCACACATATATCATTAAAATGTTCAATATACATATGTATATATTTCCATACATTATCGAAAAAATGCAACGATTGTGTTTTCAAAATTTTCGATCTTTTTATTATTTATGTATCTACACGAATTTTTAGAAAATTTTTAAATATTTTTATCGATATTTATCGATATATTTTTTGATGTTACCGCCCAGACATATCTTTTAATGATTAAAATTTATAAATTTATCGACATTATAATACAAATGTTTATCGATAAAGGTATCAGCAATGATATTATGCCAACTATAATTTGCGGAACTAGAAATTCCGTAACTAAAACAGTGGCTTCGATAATTTCCGGTTGATGTAGGTCATGTCTACAGTATTTCTTGGCTTCAAAATCCCTTCTCTCGCTGTGTAAAATTTAAACATGCTTGACACACAACAATGGCAACCAGAGTTTCTGTGCCAAAATACTCGAATATTCTATGCAGAGTGTAGCGGCCGCACTTTTGTACATTTCATTGGATAGCGCGGAATTGAGTCCTGTTTTTCTAGAATACATACATAAAAAAAAAATCCAGAATTAAAACATTCGAAATGATACCTCGGGACGCCAGTGGAAAGAATACATCGATGTATTCCTTTGATTCAATGCATCACAGCGTACATCGACATTTTTCGATACATCGAAGGGCATAGATCCATGCAACGATTTACACAGGATTTTCAAAGTTGTTTCACACCAAAATATATTATTAGCAAACTTGTAAAAATTTACTACTATTATTACTTTAATTGAGGTAATTATGTGTCTACCCGAACATTTTGGAGCCATTTAAAGTATTTGGTCAAACTCACTTCTCTTTTTGCACGATTGAAAAACTAAAATGGCGGTTCAGTGTATAAGAGATGCCAGTTTTCAAAAGCAAACATGCATCGATGCATCCATACATTGAGTGGAAAATTTTCGATGCATCGATTATTTTCCGACATGTCTAGTTATACGCCGCCGCAAGACTTTCAATTCTCCTTCTTCCCTTCGCTGGTTCTAAAGCCGAAGCTCTATGCTTAGTCTTGTTTTTTCATATAACCAGTACAATTAATAAAAAAATAACGTTGATTTTTATTTTTTTTTAATTTCCTTTGTAATCAGTGTTGCTCATTTTCTTCAATAAATTTCTTCATCTTTATATGGGAAAAAGAGCTAACAACTGTCAGGAAAAAATCTTAAAAATCAACGCGATTTTTTAATCACACTTGCACTTTGTTATAATAAAATTTAACAGGCTATAAAATTTATTAAAAGTTTAGATTTTAGTGAAAGTTTGTTGAATTTTTCTAAGTACAGTATAAAGTTTGAAAATGTGAATTATGGTTTTGATTAAAGCACGAACCATATCTTTATAAAAAAAAAACAGAAAATTTTAGCTTAAAAAACTTTGGAAATATTTAGCATGTGCCCATTTTTGCTTCTTTGAAAAAAAATACTAAGAAAATAACAACATTGTATTTTCCTTTCAATATTCCACTACGATAAAATACTTATTAAGTGTATTATTTTTTTATCGATATTTTCCTCTTTCTTTTAATATCTGTCCACTCAGTTATTTATATTTACCTGATTTCGCTTACTTAATCGAAATTTTCATAAATATCGAAATCAAAATCAATGATAAAATGTTCTTAATTATGATTTTTAAGCTATCGAATTTAGGATAATCCATTTGTTTTAAATTAATAATCAAAATTAATCGATAGTTATTCAAATATCAATAGATTTATCGTAGTACTAATTTTGATACCCTTAATTATCAAAAACTTCTTTGTCAGCGAAATTGTTATATAAATCGATAAATTTTTCGTTATCGGAATAGTTATTGTCAACTTTTGAGTTCATGAGATATGATAATGACTGGGAAATTTACGAATTCTTTTCCGAAATTCCGTTAAATTCTTCCACTTAGGATTTTGTGTCACCCGAATCCTCTCCCTTCCACAATTTCTTGAAATACCTCAATTTCCGTTGACCTCAAACCTTGCAGGATGTTCAGAGAGGAGAAAAAAGAAAAAAATGTGACCTTAGAGAAATTTTTTCTTCATTAGAAGCTTAACTAGCACATTGCCTATTAATAAAAGCAGCTCCTGGTGTAAAGAAAAGTACAGAGCCATGCTCGTTATCCTCAAAAGGATATTTTCTCCTCTCTCAATATACTGAATTCGAGAATTATATTTTTCATTTTACCATTTTGTCCACAACAAAAAAATATTTAAGTCCTTTCTGATAATAATTTCTTCCATCATTCGGAGAGAATTTTGTAATTTACCTAAATTGACTATTCTACAGTTTTTACATTATTCTACCATACAAAATATATATGTATGTATGTATATACGCTTGCACTTCAATGAAGCAATCTGTAAAATTTGTATTAGTACTCAAAGCAACTTGAAATTTCCTAACTTTCGCCTTGGAAGACAAGAATATTTGCGTACATAAGCGCAAAAAATGCAAAACTAAATATGCGAAAGCAACAAAAAATGATAAAATAAAATGAGGAATAAGCATTTTAGAAAAGCATTTTAGCAAATTTAATGAAATTGCAAAATTGAAACGACGGCAGCAGCAAAACTTTCTTTCGCCACCGTACTACAGTGCGTATACGCAACTAACTATGGAGCGATCAGTGCAGTGTGTGAATGTGAGTGTAAAAGAGGCTGCGGCGATGGCGTAAAGCATTTTGGCGAAGACTGGCAAAGTTTAAAGTTTCTTGCGCGCGCCCGTCTAGTCAACTTTTATGGCAATTTAGTAGCGACATAAATTTTGGCAGAAAAGACAAAACAAACGAGTGGATGGCTGGCTCTTCCCAAGCCGACGCATCAGAGGGGGCCCTAGTAACACAGACAGATCAGCAGGCAGTCGGCAGGCAGGCAGCTTTGTAGAAGAAAAAGAAGCAGCAGCAGCAGCAGAAATGCAAATGCAAATTACAATAATTGGAAAGGGAAGCAGGAAGAAGAAGCACTAGTAGTGGCGGCGAAAAGTTAGTGCCGAAGATTGAAAGTAACTTTTTGCCAGTTTTTTTTTTTTTTTGTTATTAGATTGCATAAATGTGTGCAAGTATGTGTAAGCGTTCGCAAATTTTAACTTGCATTAACTGCCAACAAGCACAAAAAATGCAAACAAAAATTCTATCGATGTGTATGTGCGTGTGGAAAAAATTTAGCATACTGGCAGGCGCTAGCACAGGCACTGGCGTTAACTATCGTACGGCCACAATTACTTAGAATGCTAAGCATTCCGGGAATTGGATACAGGCGGATATTACTGGCGGCGGATATATTCTTTTATATGGGAATGCATGTGGATAGACGGCGCGCAAAAGTTAGCTTAGGTAGTCGTAAACGGGTCATGAGGGATACGCGCTCGGTGTAATATCTTCTTGCCGCTGCATTGCTGCGCTTGCCATTTCCGCTGGAAGATTTTAACACCAAATGAATTATAGCAGTAAATACGCCACCATTGACACTATCGCTTGGCGCTAAACCAAAGCAGCTGAGACACAGGCGGCCAATGCCGTTACTATGGACTCTTTTTTGTTCCATTTTTGGGCAGTAATGAGAAATTATTGCCAAAAAATAAATATTAAAAAAAGGCTTGATTTACGAAACTTTTGGTTGGCGATTGCAATTAATTCAAGTATTGAAATAATAGGAAAAATGATGTAAAACTGTTGCCATATACAAATTTTCTGAAATTCGCGAAGCTTCTAAATTAAAAAAAAATGTATTTGACATGGTTTTATTCAACTCGATTTGGTGGAATAAGTATGTGTGCTTGTGTGGGTTAAATTTTGCAATAAATTTTTAACCAAGTTCAAGGGGACTTCAAACTTCAAGCTGTACTCAGAAGCCCATAATAATGCGATATGAAATATGAATTGATTCCGGCAGAAAAAAAAACGCTAAAGCAGTTATTTCAGTCAACGGATTTCCAGCATATCTATGAAGTGTCAAGAGTGTGCCAGCAAATTAAAATAAATAGCTGCATGCATATTTAATATATGTGGCAGCTCTTTTGTAATTTTTGAAATTTAACGATTTTAGAATTTTAAGACACTTCAAAAACGATCCTCTTGCCAGAACGAACCAATCTAGAGTAACAAAAAATACATAAATTTTTATTGGCACACTCGAATTTCATTCTGAAATTGTTATATACATGAAGAAATTAATAAATATGTATATTCGTGAAGAGTACAGTAGAAAATACTCCACGCCAATATTTAATTATTATTTTTTAAGTAATATGACTTTTAAGTTAAGGCGTGCGAGTAAACTGGCTGTTATGGTGCAACAGGGCATATACGTTAGATACATGACTACGGGTATATGAGCACAAACTTTTATTTTGACGGTTTTTAGTATATCTTTTTTAAGTTTTCATTTAAATAAAAGTTCGCGATGGAATATTATTCTTTATGCAAAACTGAAGGTAATGCATTGTCTAAGATGAGCGTGCCACCAGTTTCGACCAAAAACACGCTTATGTCGAAAAATGTAGCAACTCGTAAAATTTGCTCATATATAGTCCGATTTGGTTCAAATTTTGAAAAATTCTCCTAAGGACATTTTTTTACTATTAACTTATTGTGATGACTGTTGATGATAATCTTCTTCGTAAGCACATTTTTTCAAATTTCTCTTAAATTTGTGAGAACTAAAGGCTAATCATAAGTCTCGCAAAGACCTATTTAGCTACTAAAAAATTAAAAAATTAAATTTCTTACTTGATACAAATAAAAGGTTGTGACAACAAAAACACTGGTGAGTTTTTTATACAGATACATAGTTCCCATGTTGAATGAGGAGTCAGAGGAGTAGTTTTCTCACCTGAACTGAGGCTAGAATCATCTTTACATAGCTTTCCACTAACAGGAAGCGAAGCTAACCATTTTTTTCAAGAGCTTGTAAGTAATTTCGAGAAAAAAATATATGAAAAAATTTAGCAACGTTTTTAGCGCGAGCAAAGAGGCTTTTACCCCTGTGAGTTTCGAAAGGGATCCATAACTCTATATTGGCCTATGTGTGGAGAAGTTATGCTCGCCAATCAGCCGAACTTAACCTAACCTAGTCCATAGAGAAGCAATAACCAGCATTAAACATTTTTCTCTGCAGCTGAATCACGCTGCCATTCCTTTTTATGTTGACTATCAGGAAATCAGCCCACTGTCGCCAACTAAATACAGATTAAAAGCATTTTAACACTTCTTCGTAGTTTTATTATTAAACAGGAAATTATATGCATCTTTGTTTGGTGTTGCCAAAAATTGCTGGCATTTTCACCGCAAGCGCCACGGTGCTATTACGCTCACACACACACACACCCAAGCACAGCAGAGTGCCACGTAGAGACTAGTCGAACTCACAGCAGCCAATGGCGTAAAAAGTAAAATAAGAAATTAAACTGGAAGCCAAAAACCATAGCCAAAAGCAGATTTCCCGCCTATTTATGCAAATTGCAAACGTGAACTGTGAAATTGCGTATTTTTTTATTCACATGCCGATGGGATGCGCATGCAGGTATGTGTATAGTATGTGTGTAAGAAATTTGCATTTTTTCCTGCTGTCACACAGCAATGTATGTAGTTATGTACATACGTATAAAATATTTAAGAAGCACTCTAATGGTTTTACAGTCTCCTTAACTGTGACTGAAGGCGTATGGGGCGGGACGGATGAGTTTTGGCTACTGTTAAATAGATGAAAACTATTTTATTACTGGAAATAGTTACTTTGGCCCACTATTTGCATAGCACATAGCTTTCCAGACAAAAAAGAAAATGCAAGCAAAAATTCTCGCAAACGGAATGAGCATAAAAAACTAGGCGCGGAAGTAGCGCTTTCAAGCTTCCGATCGCTCGTTTGCACTACGCCACAGCTAACAACTACGATTTCAATAAAAAAAATAAAAATAATAATAATACAAAAAGCAAACGGGATAGTTTCTCGGCACTTTAATTTCACTAGCTGATTTTCTCAAACTTCCTTCCTATCATTCCTTTCGTGCTTGCCTATTTTCATTGCGCGCACACACACACACGCCCTTGCACTGGTGCGCTGCTGGCAATACTAGCAACTCAGTGTCGTCGGCGCATAATCACATGACCATGAAAGCCGCATTGTGTCGTTTTGCCACCAATAAACCAAAGCATTGCGTTTTCGGGCACAATTCCAAATATTCCATACCAAAGAATGCGGAAAACCTAGCAAAAAGTAGCTATATTTTTGTCTGCACAAAAAACCAGTGCAGTGCAGCAGCGGAAAGACTGCCTAAAAATCGTACTTTCTCCGTCGATACACTTCAATCGGCGCAGTTAGTGGGCTTCCGTCGCCTCACTATTATCCTTTGAAGCGGCACATTTCGTTGCTTTTGCTATGTAAATTGGCGGCTCGTAGCCATTTGCCATTCGCCATTCGCCATTGCCAATGTCGTTGCAGTAATCGTCATCGTCAGCGTCGTCGTCGTTGTAGTTGTCGCCATGACAGTCAGTCAGCATGAAACTTCCGGCTACCAAAAAAAAAAACAACATTCAGCTTCGCTGCATTTACTGGCTGCTGGCGGTCGCTTTGAGTGCAGGCTTCGCGTATTCGTTTGCTTATTTGCATGAAATAGTTGGGCAAATGCTTGTGATTTTAGTTGGCAGCCGCTTTTTTGCAGTCAACAGCACATTTCTTGCTTCAATTGCTTCTTACGAGCAAATTTTTACGCTATTTAAGACATGAAGATATCATAAAATGTCGATTACTTAGTTGGCTGAGAAAAAAATAAAAATAAAAGAATAAAAGTCTTAAATAGGGGAAATATATTTGAATTAAATTTTGTTATGAGTTCAAAATTTGTGATTTGCGTTTTAAAGCAGCCGGTGGAAGTTCTTAGAAAACTTCAACGTCAGCATCTCTAGCGCCGGATTGAAAGACGCAAAGAAAAAAACTCGTCGATTTAAAGGAAAAAGCAATTTACAGTTACCTAATGTAATTAACCGATTTTTTTAAATTCCAATATACATATGTATGTGAAAGTTACCAGATATGAACTTCAAAGCGCTGGTAAACACTGATCAGCTTAGACTAAGTTGGAGCCTGTAGGAATTTTCGGTGTCAGAAATCATCTAGTTTTCAATTTAGAGAGGCACTCAGGATAACATTATACTCAGAGATCGTTTCTGCTACTTGATTGTGAAACACTTTTTCCAATGTGTCACACATTTATAGATCATTTCTTTTTGCGGCGAAAAGATTTTCATACAGAAAGTCATTTCTACGAAAGAGGATGTCTAGAATAAATTCAAACCTATGTAAGGTCTCCTTGGCACTATCTTCTCAGATAGACTCTTAATGGGAGGGTACAGCTAGATAATACGGAATTACGAAATTCAGGCTATGGAAAATCTCCAAGTCTATGTATTTCTGCCATTTTACCATATCCCCAAATGCAGCAGGCAATCAATGGAAGTATTTATAGCTAAGGCGAGGAAGTCTTCCCATATACATATGTAAGTCCAAAATACGACAGGTCGATTATTATGTCTTATTTTCCACTAAAATTCATGAAACGTATTATAGAACACTACGCCAGGGGCTCTTGCTCACTCGAGTTAGTGCCCACACAACATGCCTATATGAAAGCAAAATCTAAAAAAAAAATAGCGCTGGGACTTCGATGAATAGATCTGTTGGTACAGGGGTGCCGCAGAGCGGGTTCCTGTCTCCTATTTCATGCCTATCTGCCTTAAAACCTTTACTGAGCCATATGTAGGGAGGGGGTGCAAGAAAAACCCACGTAAGATCTTTTCCTGGTTGTAAGTAGCAAATTTTCACCAACTATGTGTGACTAAATGCAGCTTAATCTTAAAAAAATCGAAAATTGGGCCAAAAAGAACGTATTAGGAGTCAATTCAAATAAAACAGACCTTCTACTATTTAACGAGGAAGTATAAGATTCCCATGCCTAAACACCTGTATTAACAAAGACGACGCTTTACCTAAGCGAATCTGCTAGGTATCTTAGTATAATCCTCGATAAAAAGCTGAACTGGATGAAAAACTTCCAGGAAAGAGTGCGCAAGACTATGCAGCTGCAGGTAGTCCATTGGTCAAAGATGGGGTATGCCTCCAAATTTGGTACATTGGCTATATACTATAGTAGTCAGACCTATACTTCTCCGCGGCGCAGTCGTTTGGTGGCTGCAGGCTCCAGAAGGTTCATGGAACGGCGCCAATCTCTATAAGTGGTGCCTTGAATGTCATCCTGAACGAATGGGATTTAATTGGCATGTAATGCTCTGCCAGATTGCATGGAATAAAAAGTTGGAAAGCAGAGATAGGTGGTTACATACTAACTTTCTTATTAACCAAAACTTACGGAACGAAATTGACTATCGCGAAACAAAACTCCCTTTCAGTAGAAAGCATCACACAGAGATACCAAGTAGAGAATCATGGTCAAGAGAAGTACCGGGACACGAAAATTCGATGCGGTTCTACACTGATGGATCCAAGTTGATAGATAGTAGGGTAGGCGCTGAACAACTAGAGCTGGCGTCATCTTTCCACCTCCCACACCATTGCAGTGGCTTTCAGACCGAAATGGAGTTTATATCTACTCCGACAGTCAAGCGTCAGTATAAATTCAGCCAACTGCCGCTAATAGCTCAACGAAATGGCAGAGCAGTTCACCATTTATCTGTATGAGTACTAGGACATTCTAACATACCAGGACACGAGAGAGCAATGAGCTTGCAAGAAAAGATACTTTCGCGCCATGTTTAGCGGCCTGGAAGTTGTTAGGCGTGCCGCTCGCTTCCTGCAAGCTCAAGATAAGGAAATTTTTCCTAAGATAAGTACGTGCAAGGTGGGAAATTTCATGTGGGCAGGGAGGGACATGAGAAAATCGCTAGAGTTTATATCATTGAAAATGAGAGAAATATCGTTAGCCGTGAAAATACTTGCCGGCCACATATTCCTCGGGCGACACACAGAGCGATTAGGAGTGCCCATAATGACTTCTGCAGCAGAACTGTATCGCTGAAGAAGAAGCTGCAACTTGCAGGCACTTAATGTGAAAATGTCCTACACTAAGATACGACGAAAAATTTGGTGCGCAGGAATTTTAAACGATTTACGCGCAGCGGCAAAGTTGAATATACGGCAGGTGATCAGATTTGCCGATTCCACAAACTCATTCAAGGAGCGATATTGGTTACTCCGGTTCCCTTTGGTTACACAAATGGCCCATTTGTAAGCCTAACATCGAAGCGCACACCATAGATCGGAACATAAGCTGGATAAAGCACCAAGTTACATGTGTGAAGCGCCAATTTTGGTTTTTTTCCCCTTGATAAGAAAGATCGATAATTTGTTTAAAACGTCCAGCAAATAAGTTTTAAATCTAAAACTCCCATAAGCTGGGTTGTCATTTAATGACCCCACTGGCTGCTCTGGTTTAAATTGGGAAAAGGCTGTAGAAACTGTAAACTAGATACTCCTTCAACCCAATGTCATAGGTTTGCGCGTATGCTTAAACCGAATGGCATCAACTGTTAGCAAGTAACTAGTGCATATGTATATGCACGTCTGCTATGCTGCTGATGTGGCCTTGGAATGCCATGTTGGGCATTTTTATTGCACTCGTGAATTTAAGTAATCAACGTGTTTTCTACAGCATGATTTCAACCATCATCTACACCCGCCAGCAGCGTATTCTATTTCCCTCCCTTCAACCTTCTCGTGCCATAGAACACCGAATAGAAAATTGTGAATTTCGAAAAAGAAGCTGACAGGCGATTTTCAATGCTCCAGTGAAAATGTATGCGAACTTCATGGTCTCCACTTGGCACAATCGCGCACATTGCTCCAACATAGTGTGACCGGTATACTGCTTGGTCTCTGCTTTGATACAGCAATAATGATGACGTTTTATAATAAGACCCCGGAATAGCAGCTTCTCCTTAGCAGATTGTCCGCTTTTCATGTTGGAAATATGTAAGCACCTCTCTGTAAAAACATACATACATTGTATGTGTGAGTTCCTGTACGTGCGATTGCGGAGCACACTGGTTATTATGAATGCTTGAAGGTCTTTTCTGAATGGCGTTCACAACTCTTGGAATTCATTATTTTGTCACTGTTTGGACAGCATGAATGAATAAGAAGAGCCATACTTATATAGGAGTGACTACATTTCAGATATACAGACATACATACATATGTACAATGGGTGTAAGTAACAAAACGCTCCGAATGCATATGCAACGTGTGCAGCGAAG
Source organism: Rhagoletis pomonella (assembly GCF_013731165.1). Lineage (NCBI taxonomy): Eukaryota > Metazoa > Arthropoda > Insecta > Diptera > Tephritidae > Rhagoletis > Rhagoletis pomonella. The sequence continues at coordinate 59,116,044 of NW_023458559.1, read as the reverse complement.
CGATTTTACTGAGAAGTGTCTAAGAAAAGTTGTTACAGTTAAAAAGTTCATGTTGATGGCTTGGTTTCAGAATACATTACAGCATATTATGCCAGGAAGATTTTTTCGCATTAAATATACTTAAATATGTAGGAACGCGTGCTTCATGTAAATAAAAAAATTGAGTGGTGTGCATATTCAGTGTACTTAGAAATCAAACAATATAGAGGCGTATTCTTGTTTACGTACGATTCGAAAATTTGATATTTTTGTATAGAAAATGATAGGAAAATTTCACGATTTTCGATTCGTACGAAAACAAGAATACGCCCCATACTCTGAAGACTAACAGCCGGTTTCACGAAAACAGTTTATAAGAAACTACATAAGTATATGCATTTAGAGAAAGCAGGTGGCAACCCTATTAAAAAAATAATGCAATATTGCACACCTTATGGCCAAGCGCTTTCATATGACATCTTATGTTTTTAATGCAACGAACGGACCGGACCGTATATATTTTAGACAGGCGGCAAGTCTATTAAAAAAAAATAAAACCTTATTGCAAATCTGGAGGCCAAGTCCTTTCATTTGACACATCACATCTTATAATTTTTCGTACACGTGGCAGCATTCTTCGAAAAAATAAAGCCTTATTGCACTTCTGAGGGCCAAACACTTTCATTGGACACCTCATTTTTTATAATTGGATAAACTATGCAAATCTTCACTTATTGTATGTAAGGCAGTGCTGAACATCTAGAGGCAAAGCCCTTTCTTTTGACACTTCATTTTTCGTATTCCAACGAAGGGTTCACATCTTATAATTTTTCGCACAAGTGGGAACTCTTTTATTGCACATCTGAATACCTATTTTTTTTTTATTTAATAAACATTAACCGAACATAAATTTTTCACAAATGTTTGATCCGAACCGAATGCCGAACAACTCTTCATAAAGGCCCTTAAACCGTTTAAACCAAATTTCAATAGATAAATTTTCCCCCTTTTTTCTTGTTGTTAAATATGGTAATACACATGATGTTTGTTTACTATGGGGCAATATCAAATTTAATGGCAACCCATCTCATTTGACAGACACTTGACACTTATCCTTCCGCGTTGTTGCACATGACACTTGAAACTTAAACTTGCGTGTTAAGTTTTTTGATATCCGAACCGTTGAACCGAACCGAAACCCCGGTTCAAAGACCAAAAAACCACTTTGACTAACCAATCCAAAAGTGCAAAAACGGCTCGAACCGCTGAACCGAACTAACCAAATTTTTCAACTGGTTCACGTCCCTGAATAATACACAGCAAAAAGGCCATTGAAGTTGACGCATTTTAAACCAAATATTTTAGTCAGAGCCACATCAGTTTTAGGTGCTTTATATGCTTTATTGCCGATATTTTTATCGCTTTTGTTATCGATATTTTTATTAGTTTTATTATCGATGTTTTTATAGATTTTGCTACCGATTTGTTATCGCTTTTGTTATCGATATTTGTATCGATTTTGTTATCGATTTAGTTATCGACTTTGTAATCGGTTTTGTTATCGACTCTTTTATCGATTTTGTAATCAATTTTATGATAGATTTTAGATTCGATTTTGTTATCGATTTTGGTATCGATATTTTTACCGATTTTGTTATCGATTTTGCTATCGATGTTATTATCGATTTTGATATCGATATTTTCATCGATTTTTTTATCGATGTTTTTGTCGATTTTGCTGTCCATATTATTATCGCTTTTGTTATCGACATTTTTTCTTCGTGTGTGTTTCGTTTTTGACTTGGATATGCTCTTAACAATACCACGTATTCTACGTGCAGACCAATACGAAGACGCTGGACTGTTCCTTTTTTAGCAACGGTTACGCTCAACTGCTTCGCCTTCTGAACCTACCCATTAGTACTTATATAAAGGAAAATTAATTTCATTTGACACTAAATTTTTGTAATCAAACGAACGGTGCGGATCTTATAATTTTTTAGACAGATGAAAACCCTATAAAAATTCTAAATACCAAGAGTCATTTTCTTATCGATAGAGAATATATTAGAGAAAATTTCGTCCAAATCCGCTCAGTAGTTTTATCGACAGACCTACGCATACAATGATATTTGTAAAGAAATCGATAAAGCGTATGAATAAAAATCGAAATATATAATCGATAGCTACTTCGTATATAAAAAATTTAGGTAAAATATTGTTTTGATAAGGAAAAATACTGCGATTATGAATACCAAACTGCCTCCACCGCGATTTGAACTCGCGACCAACGATGTTGGAGTCGGAGGTCTTCCCGCTGAGCTATTTTAGTATTGTACGAGAGGTGAGAATTTGTGCATTTACTTCTCAACAGAGCGCAAATACCACACCAAAAGTTTCAACTGTCCCTCCCTGCAGCCGTTTTGTAAAAGTTCGGAGATAGTTCTGAAATGTATAGAGCGGAACTGGCGCTTTAACAGACTGTCTCTAAATTTTACTGCAGGGCATTTACTGGGTGCTTTTAAGGAATAGTGGCTGCATTTTTTTGTAAGCGAGCGACAAAAGAACGCTCAACTCGGGTAAAATTGTCGTTTAGCTACTTAAGCAACCCTGCTGGTAGCAGGCTAGAAACATGTGATTAGTTTAACGGGATTTAGATACAAAAACCAATTTAAATGAGTAATTATGCGAGGTATTTGCGTAATATATATATACTTATTTAAAATATAAGTTGCGTATATAAGGAAACTAAAATTTCCCTCTCCACTTTCCCGTTAACAATTCACAATAGAGCAGTTATTTCACTTAACAACACTACCCTTTAGGTCGCGTATTTTTTAGCCGACCTGGCTGAACTCGGATAAATAGCCGAGTTTGTGTTGTTGCTTTGCGTGTATTTCGTCATTTAAGAGAGTGTTCTTTTGCAGCTCGGTTGCAAAAGAATGCACCTAGTGAATGGCCTGTTGATTTATTTTAAATCTTTATATACTTAAAACCAAAAATGTGAAACCAAAATAAATTTTCAAGAGGTTGCATTTAAGTAACAAACACAAAAACAAAATGAATCAGCTGTTTCTCAAATTTTGGGCACGAAATCCGGTTCTTTGCATTCCCGTACTTCTGGATTATGTTCCATTTTTGAGAGCAAACATTTCGCTTATTCTCCGGTCCGGTTAGGGAAAGAACCTATAAAGATAATATGTAAATATTACGAAAGTTACATCAATACCTAGTTCAAGAGAAAATAAAGTTTATTTAAAAAATTTATAAAAAAATTATCGATAACGTTGTCGATATACACATGTATAAACACATAACTTAGAGCGTTTGTCGAATCGATATGGAAAAATGTATCGGTAAATATGTATGAATATCGATAGCTACTTTGTTAAATAATACCTTAAGTATATATTTGTACTAGGCTATTATCATTATATCATTCTATTAAGGTATGTGTGAAAATATCGATAAAAAACCATTGTGTGTGCTGCATTAAAAATCAGCTGTGTACACGGAGCGAAAACCTCCTAATCAAAAAGAGCAAGAGTGAGAAGATATGTCTATGGTTTTTCTTCAAATTGCCTTCTCATTTTTAGTGGAATTATCTTTTAAAGAAATTAAGGTGGAAATTATATCTAGTTTTGCTACTTTACCTAATTAAAAGCTAAATAGTATAATATGTAAAAAAATATGCGCTGACTTGCCCTCGAGCCCGAAACCTACTGAACGAAAGCTTACAGCTTTACCTACTACATACCTACGGTGGTCTTCTTACCGACACTATCCTATTTAACAATAGTAAATTAAAATGAATCCACGAAGAACATATAATTAAGAAGAAGTAATTTTCAATGAATTCAGTTCAAGGAGCCGTTTCACAAAAGTACGAACTGTTTCTTTTTAAATGAAAAATCTCTATGGAATTTTCTTCGTCTGTTGTACACTTTAGTCTAGAAACCTTTCACGGAGACAATCATCTTGTTTCTATAGGTCATATTTTCTCTGTGTAGCGAGTTCTCAAATGCATTATTTTAATTAAGCAATTACTTTGCAATAAAGCGCCAATATTTTTTGTCACTTTGCATACTACGAAACGCGGCTTGTTTTATTTATTTCACTGCGGCTATGGTGCTATTGTTTTCGAGGGCTCGCAGCATATAAAATCGACATTGTGAAATTCATATAAATGCAAATTAATTTCACCCATTTTCAACGGCCCGCGGCTTGGTAAAGCTCGGAGAAAATATACCAAGCAAAGTCAAAAAAATCGGCCGAAAAAGTAACCAACCAACAACAAAGTAGCAAAACCGGTATGAAAAAGTAGGTATGGTTAAATCGTGGAAAACACAATCACGGCAACGACTATCTACTATAGGCGATTAAAAAGCTTGCGCAACATGCAGGCAGCTGTTTAAAGCATGCAACATATATCTGTAGTCATAAGCAATAACCGCCTAATTCGAAAAACTTTAATTCGAAGATAAAAACGTTTTAAACATTAGGATTGTAATGTTAGTAGCCTTATGGGGAAACCGAAATATTTTCGGCTATAATTTTTTAAGTAGTCTATCTGGCGAGATGGGGATTTCAAATAGGCAATAGGGAATAGTGGTTGCAGAATACGATACTTTCTTAAGTCGACTTAAGCGGTTATTGCTTGTGACCACAGATATACATACATATATACATAGCCCAGTAAATGAATGACTCCCACAACAGCGAATGCCATAATAAAATACATTCAAAAAGTTAAAACAAAAATGGACAACAGGATCATTCGAGCGTAACACGGCTGTTGTTGGAGGAAAAAGGAGCCGATGATGGGGGCGGCATAAAAAAACACAATACATAGACTATCTACCCCACATCAAGCTTATCCCTAATTCCTCTCAACAACCAACCAGCTACAGCAGTAACATCGCACAAAAGCCATTCAAACTTTTTCACTTTTCATATAAATTTTTAATCCATTTTCGCATAGCAAACAATAAACAAAGCGTAGTATGCTATAAAAATGGACGCAACACCAGAGCGGGTCAACCGACACCGGGTGACAGAGAGAGGCGGGATGCAGTTAAAAAGTTAAAATGTCACACTGGCCGGAACAGCACTCAAATGCGTAAAAATTTTTGAAAAGGATTGTGTTGTACTTTTGTTTTGCTTTTGTTCGTGCGTCCGTTCCTCCGTCCGTCCGCCTTTATCTTATTACGAAACTTTTGCGCACAATATGTTTTCTTATGAACAGGAAATTGAGGAGCTAAATTCGTGGCTAGCATGGAGAGGGAGACAGAGCGAGAGGGCGAGTCATTGAGTCACTCGATGAATAGCGAAGCTGATAAGAACGTGTTTAGAAATTAGAAAGACAAAATGTTGGATTATAAGATTATCAAATGGATTGGGTGGGTGGTGAGGTGGCATTTGAAAAGGGTAGCACATAACAGAAACTTTTAATTTTAATTGGTGATAAAATTTATAGTGCACTGGAGTTACAAGAGGATTTGAAGTTTTGTTTTAAGGACTGATATGCGGCTATGACACTCGTTTTCTATTGGATTATGGAGTTGGAAAGGCACTTGGGAGTTGAAAGAAAGGAATGTGTGTATAGTCAAACCCGAAAAATAAAGAGCGTTGTTAGCCTTTTACTTTCTATTGGCAGTAGAATGGAATTTAAGCAATGCTAAGTGGGATGAAGGAAGACTTCAATGTGTAATTCTGGGCCTACAAAAAGCAAAAATAAGATTAGAAAGTAAGTCAAATTAAGGTTAGCCTTTTTGGTTCTAATTTCAAATTCTTTCTTGTGACCATTTCGAGCGTTTAATAAGATTAAGAGAACGTTTTTTGCCATTACAACTTAACTGTCTGTCATACATTTCCAGGGAATTTTGTACCCATAAAACGTAAAGCGGAGAGGTATTTGTAAATTAAGAGCCGTCTTCTCAAGTAGGCTTAAAATTTTATTTGCCTTTCAAACATATTTTTTAGAATAAAATTGTGAAAACGGTTCTTAATATCCTGAATAGCTTTCTTTAGTCGTATGAAATTAGTCTGTTGTTTTGATTAAAACCGAAAATAAATAAAAACTATTTAATAAGTTATAAGCAACTTACTGTTTTATTAAAGGCTACATTTCTTGTCGAATTGTGGAGACTTAGGTTATGTTCACTATGTAAACAATCGAGGAAGCTAAAAACGAAGGGAGGACAATAAATAAAAAGCTGAAGAGTAGTAAGTTTATTTTGTTATTTAAATTTAGTTATTTTCATAAAATATAGTTTATTCTTGAATAAAACCGTTTCAAGTTTCAGCCTTTGTGCATAATTAAAGAAAATATACTATTTTTCGTAACATTTTTCTAATAGATTTCCTAGAAAAAAAAGGTTTTCAATGTGCAGTTTTATAGCCCATTCAACTTTGTTATAACAAAGTGCAAGTGTGAAGCAGTGATGGAAAATGAAATTTTTAAATTGTACTCAATGTGAGAGAAAAATTTTACCTAAAAGCATACGAATGTATGTACTTAAGCAATTAAAAAATGTTTTTGATATATTTAGCATGTCGTTAAATAAGTACTTTTGACTGTACCAGAATACAAATAGAACCGCCTATACAGCGCTATGTCCAATTTTTGGATCCACGTTTGAATAATAACTTTGTACTATCCGGTGAAAGTCTTTTTGGCCATTCTTCTGAATAATTTTTACGGCAAATCATTTGAATTCTTGATCTGCCGCTAACGCTGATTCAGCTGTTGAAGATGTCATAGCCTGCTTAAGATGAAAGCTCTCAAGGTTAGCGGGATGTATCTGCAATGGTTTAGTATAGCTGGCACAGCTTTGAACAGGTTCAAAAGATTCCTGGTGAAAAAGATGTCTCCACGCAGTGAATGTACTTAAAATGGCGCGTTTGTACCGAATATACCAACAAATTTTAATAGTTTTGAAAATAGCACAATTGTACCTACTTTTTCACCACTGGTTTGAAGTATCTAGGAATTTCTGTTAATTTTTGTCAACAAAACAAATGTCGAAAATCAACGGTAAGTCCTAGCTATTATTGGGTGGTCGAGCGCCAATACTTGACTACGTAATTTTGAGGCCTATGTTTTTTCATGATTCGAAGATTCATTATATTGCAAATTAATCGGTTAATTGTTTGATTAATCGAATGGAAAATTTCGATACAATTAAATCCTTAACAGAAAGAAAGTAACCGATTATAATCGGTTTTTCGATTGATCGTTCCATCACTACGCACTCCTCTCGGTATACTATACAGGCGCCGTGAATATCCCGACTCCTTTGGCTGCCAATTCGAGTACGCACTAGGAATTTCCTAAAAAAACCCCATATCTGCACTTCAGGAACTTTATACAGCCTGTCCTACACCACCCGCTCACCCCTTTTAAAATGGAAGAATGTTTTTTTTTTGGAAACGGTATATATATATTTTTCCCAAATTTTCATGTTCTACGGAAAAAAGTACAAAACTTTTGTTGAAAATTTTTTTTCAAAATGGGCTTCCCTTTAAAAGAATGGACTTCCGGTCTGTTTAAAGCACTTCCGGTCAAAACTGTAGGTTAGGTGAGGTTAGGTTAATTTCCGTCGTTGAGCCGCACATAGACCGGTAGGTCCTCAGCGTTGCCAGTTGCAGCTCGCTTTTACGCGTTACGCGTTTTTGCGAATTTAAGTAAAAATTTCAGCCCTACTTTCTCTCACTTCTTGAATCGGTAGGCTCCCAAGCACTTTAGTCGTGGCAGAAAAGATGATCCAAGGTTTCCTGATACTGACAAAAGGACGTCGTTAAAACACTGATTTATACATTTGTGTTGCTGTTACGTGTTACTGTTACTGTTACGTGAAGCAAAACTGGAATCGACTTGACGTTATCGCACAAACGATCAAACAATTTTTGGGTTTCATGAAACAAGACAATCTCGACACGATAGCATTCAGACGATTATCGTCATATGTGATTCATGCCATGGTCTCCCGCCCGTGACGCTTCCTGTAAATTGTGAGTCGCTTATAATACTAAAAGATAGAGCATCTCCGAGTTGGCGATTCCCAACAAAAACCTTTTCGACCATTTTAGAATTTCAGGCCGAGTTGTAGTTCGAAGGTCATTTAGAGCTTGAAAAAGGCACTTCCGATAAAAAAAATTTAAAACAATTTATCCGCAGAATGCCAATATGTGGTAAAAGCTCTATATTCCATTTAGAAATGTGGACTTCCGGTCAGTTTCCGACATTGTAGTACATATATTTTTGTGTGTTTTCAATAAACAACATTTTCCTCCTTTTTAGAAGGGGTGGGTGGGTGGTCTAGGATACCCTGTATAGCCAAATCCTTGCAAAATGTTGGTGGAATTTTCCAATACGTGGTTTACTCTCCGCACAGATCTTTCGACATTGCCCCATATTTCTTTAGCTTAGTTACAACAGCCTGTTACCTCCTCCTCTAGCCATTTTGATGCGTCGAATGACTTTTGTTACATTTAAAAGCATCCGCTGGTCTCGAAGTCCGCTGCCCAGCACCATAACACCACCGGTCTTGCACTTGCGACAGCCTTCCCATCTCTCCTGAAACTAAATCGCCTTTAGCGCCACTTTGCAATGCAAGGCATCAGAACTAACACTATCGTTATAAGTTTTGCAGGAATCGTTATTTGTTGTTGCGCGACTTTAGAAAACTGAAAGCGTGAAAAGCAACTGGTTGGTTGATGCAAAGGAGCTATGTTCATCAGGTGAGTCAAATTTTTGATCCAAAATTAAGGCATACTTATCTTAGACAATGCATTATCTTCATTTTTGCATAAAGAACAAGATTCCATCGCGAAATTTGTTTTTAAATGAAAACTCAAAACAGATATACTAAAAAAAACAGCGGCCCGTGCTTTTATACCCCGTAGTTTTGTATGTAACGTATACGCCTCGTAGCACCATACACAATGCTAACACGTTTGCTCGTATTAGCTTAAAAGCCATATAATTAAAAAGTAATTAAATATTGGCGTGAAAGATTTTTACGTAGTATTCCCTATGAACATACACTGAAGCGAAAATGTCGGCCTAAAATTTAGAACAAACTAAGCCGATTTAAGTATATGGAATCTAAATATTTCATTCTTGAATCTAAGAATTTTGTACTCAAATCAAATTTAATGCTTCTTTATTTTGAGTACGAGTATTTTATCTTAAGAAACATTATAAAGAAAAAGGTTACGTTAGTTATCACAACCTTTCATACTTCGACTTAGAACGGTAATGATATATACTTAATTTTTTAAGTGTAGATGATCTTAATTCCAGTAGATGGTACTCAGAAATATGATACTTATTATATGATTTGTGTTCTCTATTTTAATATTTTCAATTGTATTACCGATTTTAAGTTCTGAAATGCTAAGATCGAGTACAAAAAACTTGATTCCTTCTATGTATTACTTTCTTCATGTAGATATATATCTGTGTTCTTATGGAATAGTAGCTTATATCGATTGGCTGGCTTTAGTATAATGCGGCATTCGCAGCATACGATTGCGAATGAGTCAAAGGCGCCGAGCCTTTGAAGAACTTTTGGCAAATCAATGTGCAAGAAATAGTTCCGCTACTAGCAAGTCAATATTCTCATTAAGTTTTATCAAAAAATTTCGCATTATACTAAAGACAGCCTCTCGACATACATAAGTTAATATTCCATACGAATACGAATATACATATGTATAACAATTTAGCAATGAGTTTCGGGTGTATCATTAAAAATTGTAAAAATCAAATTTTAGTTTCTCCAGACATATTCACATTTTAATCAATGCATTTTTTTCGTTTGGGGACTCACTAGTTTTATTACACAAGATTCGTTCGCTTTAGCAAGGAGAATATTCTCACCGTTAAATTTTAAAACTTTGAAGTATCTTAAATTACTAAAATTAAAAACATCTTGAAAAATTTACAGATATGTTTTACTTGATGCCAATATTCTATTTGAAGACTTTCCAAAGTTATTTAACATAAACAACTATATTTTTTCGAGTGACTCCCCCACTAAATAAAAAAACAGCTCGTGAGATTTTCTCATATATGTATGTACCTGCCGTAAAGTTTTTCGACTGTCCAATATGTTTCAAGGGTCTAAAAGAGAATGACAACGAAAGCCATGCTGTCTAGTTTAAGGGTTTTGTTGTGTGGTTACTCCCTCCCGAAACTCGTATGGCCTCATTCACAAAATATAAAATAGATTTAAAGAACTTTATTAAGTGATATTTTCAAACAAATATGGGTGCTAGTTAATATATTTTCGAAGGTACTTAGAAAGTAGGTGTAATATCGAGTTTCTCATGGGAGTTTAATTTATAGTCTTATAACTTTCTTCAAAAGTGAACTAATTCACTATCTACCTTTTTTTATCAATTTAACTGAAATAAGTTTTCAAATAGGTGGCAACCCGCTTCAAACATATTTTAAACAGTAAACTTTCACTATCGTATTGTAATGTTTCATTTATGTTATCAATAAAATTAATTGAATAAAAACTTTTAAATATATGGCAATCCTCCTAAAAAATATTTTCGCGATAAAATTTCCAAAACCTCTTTAGTTTGATAACCATATTGCAATATTTAATTTATCTACCACAGAAACGTTTCCGCCTATCTGTAACGTACAGACATCTGCTGATATAAATTTTATTATATGTAAATAGATTTTCAGGACTAAAGAGGCACATTAATCCCTCAAGTACTTTATCAAATTAGTGAGTTGTCAAAGAAGTTTGTGAGATACTTGATTCGACGTTTATTGTTCTCTCTTTCTTCATTGATTTCCATTTATACTTTTTGGTTTTCGGCTCAAGTATTATGCAATGCAAAGGAAATATGTAAATGTATGTCTGCATTCTTAAATTTTCAATGATTTAATTTTTGGCCTAGTTATTTCCATCCATCCGTCTCGTTGAGGTTTCCATTTTTATGGAATAATTGTTGATGACAGCTCAAGTTGTTAATTGAAAAAAATAAAAATAAATACCATCTCAGTCTCGTCTCCTTGGCCCAATCCCAATTAACCGAAAATTTATACGAACACATATACATACAGACATTCTTCGTATTTAAGACGAAAACTTTACTCTACTTAGAAATAACCCTGCAGAAAATCTGACTAGTTCAGACTAGCGTAGAACTAGGCCTTTTGCCGACAGTACTAGTTCTAGCTCAATACCCAAGCAATGCTTTCAACTGTCCAGTTTTACACGGCAATGTCATTGTCAAAGACAATTGTCGCCCAGTGTATTACTTTGCATCTAGTTTTAACCGGTTCCGTTTTGGACAGTTTTTTTTTTTTTTTTAATGTTTTTAAAATTCGATTTTTGGATATTTTTCGGTTTTTTTTCTTTTTTTTTTGCAGATCCCATGTTTGATACATATTACCGTGATTTGAAATCGCGACCAACGATACTTGAGTCGGAGGTTTTCTCGCTGAGCTACTTTCATATTGTACGAGAAGTGAGAATTTGTAAACTTACACCGCAAGTTTCAGCACTCCCGCTCTGCACCCGTTTTGCACCAGTTCAGAGATAGTTCTGAAATATGTAGTTCGGAAGTAGCGCTCTTACTGCAGGGAATGCGCGAGCAAGTGTGTGTGTGTGTGTGTTTATGCAGCGGAAATATCTTGATTAGGACAAATGAACTGAGCAGGTTTCCAAGTAATTTTGTTTACTTAAGCGTAAAAGCGTCAAAACAAATTGAGTAAAATATTGGCTTAGCTCGCAGGACTACAGCAAAGCTATAGGAATAAGGAGAGAGGCATCAGCACCCGAACACATACATGTAAAGGCTTTTGAATGGAGCTGACGTACGCTATTATAAATAAGTGACGCCCATAATATAATTGAATTTTTCTAATCAATTTGAACGGCAGCGGCGGCGCTAAGGCTATGGCAACCCGTTCGCCAACGCAACAAACAATGTGTATGCGAGTGTTTTGGCATGCCTATGAAAGTACTCTTATGTGTAGCACATGTGTGTGTGTGTGCATATGTGAGTGTGATTGCTATTTCACAGAAATTTTTCACCGACTTGTCAAGCAGACCACCCGGCCGTCTGTGTGGGCTCGACGCCTGAAAGTGCGCTAAATCAATGAAATCAAGAAAAGTCACCGGAAAGCAAGCCGAAGTAAATTTCATATAGCGCTGAATGATTTATTTCATTTCCTGTGTGGCGGCGCTCTTTCGTGTTTTTTTTTTTTCTATCTACTCTCCTCCTCTGTGCTGTTTGATTTCTTTTTCGGCATTTTTCTTCACTTCATCGCTGCTCGTTGCCAACTTCCGGGTAAAGGGTATAACACCAAGTAAATGGTTGAGCTCGAAAGAAAGTAAAGCGCGCGAGCGATCGACTGAGCAAAGAAATTAATAGTACGAATGTGTGAGTGTTAAAGGCAGCGGCAGCGTTGTTGAATTGTGGGTTACTGCCTGGGGAGCGGCAGCCAGCCAGCCACATCAGCACTTTTCGCCAGATAAATTTTACTTGATAAAAACTTGGCGTATAAGAAAGAAAGAGGCGAAAGCAAAAAAAAAACAATACAAAAACAAATTGAAAATGATTCTCTAAGAAACAGTGCGGAAAAACTGGCAAGGTCTTATTGGGCCTCCAAGGCTGCCGGGTATTTTTTGCTACAAGAACAAATCATGCAGAAGCAATCTACACTACTACACTAAGTGTACCTTATGCAATGTTGTACTACTAAAAACACAATCAAAAAAAAGTGTGGCAACACTTACATAGGTCGTGTAAGTTCGGGTGCTTGTGTTTGTTTAGCCTCTGGTGGATCGCGCTCGTGTAATAATTTGCCAATTCGATTTTATGCCAGAACAAACACGGAAGTGCAAACTGACGCACATACCAACATTGTGTGCATGCAAGTGATTATGTGTGTGTGAATATTCAACGATACGTTACATACGCTAGTGCTGCCATATGGTTCGGTGCAAAAAAGTCTCTAAAACTATTTACCCTACAAAAAGCTGTTTAGAAATTCTAGAAAAAATTGGACAAAGTTTTTTGTCTTTATCGATATAAGTATCGGCAGAGTTATCGATATTTTTATTGATATCGATAGTTTTATCTTTATCGACATTGCTTTTTTTATTTGGGCTTGTATCTTTACACAAACTAACGTTATAGAAAGTTATTACATTATATATATATATATTTAGTTTTTTTTTTTAAGCTGTTGTTGTGTTTGCTATTTATTATAATAAGTAATTATGGATATTGTCCGGGCTTAAATAATAAGTATATGTATATATTTTTTGATGTTCCTGTCGAAGTTTTGATTTCGAACTTGTTACTTTCTTTGTTTTTATATTATTTAAATTTTTTTTTGTTTTTGCTATCATCATCGTTACAAATCGATATTTCATACTATTTTTGGTATTCATTTCGTTTGTTGCGCTAATAAGCTTTTCTGTCGTTCGCATTGCTGTAGTATTCGTTATCGATATTTTTTCGCTATCATCATTGTTGTTGTAGTTATCACCGTCGTCATTATTGTTGTTTAAGTTCTGGTTTTGTTTATTTTTTATTTTCCTTTTTAGTTGTTATCGAAATTGGTAACAATTGTTTCGATTTAGTTATCGATATTTCAACCTTCGTCACCACCTTCATGGTTCTTCAAACACTTAACACGTTAAAAGTATACAAAAACGAAATCCGAGAAAATCAAGACAAATAGCGATATAATTACCAAAAATCTGGCAAGCCCGGCGGCAACCAGCTGATGCCGTGCACCTAATGCCAAAACGTGTAACGGGGCTATAACTACAACAACATTTGGAACGATAAGAAAAACTGAAAAGTGGCACAAAACATGTGAAAATGTTAGACAAATACAACAAAAAAATGCTGAAATGTCAGGCAAAGTAATGATTTACGACAGTTAGAGCGCAAGACATGGGACCAAAGGGGCAAAGAAGCAGAGGAGCATAATAAGCAAAGGCGTCGTTAGCATTCAGAATGGAATAGGCAAGTCTATATTGCAGTTTACATATTTGGTAAACACACTTGTATTTGTATATTTTGGTGAGCGTGTGAGAGTGCCGCTTGATGTTAATATAACTAAAATTCAGCCTGTGGAGTTCATATGTTCCGATAAGACATAAATATTGATAAGCCGCGACAAATTTGCGTATATGGAAAGGATAAGAAAATAGGCAAATAAATAAATAAATAACGAAACAAGAAAGGTAAATAACGTTGAGCAACTTCTGAAGAATGTTTGTTACTTCTTTGCTGTTGCCATATTCTAAGAAACATTGCCTATTTTCTCGCCAACTTTCAATAAAAGACAAATAAAGCGCTATTTTCTGATTCTGGAAATTTGCAACTTCGAAAAGCATACACGCTCTCGCTTTCGTACTCAAACAAGCCTATGGGTGTTATTTACTTACATATACATACGTACATATAACTCACCATTTGTTTGGATTTCTGTGCTTCACAGTAACGTCTCTGCCCAACGAAAATTTAATGCGAAATTTCAGCCATCAATAAATTATTGGGCAGTAATCCTTTGATTTGCTACTCTCGTGCAACAATTTGTGCCGCTGGCCAGCTGCACGCTGTGCTGTGTGAATGAGAGTAGGAGATGGGGAAGGGAGTGAGTGACATGGATTACAGCGACTTCGGCTTCAATTTCAAACATGGACAAGTTTTTGCTGGTTATTGATGTTGTACTTTGCGATTACATAGCATCGCAGAGGAAAGTAAATGTGTAGTCTCTTACAGTAAGCACTCGTTTCGAAGGGACATGTGTTTACGCTCCATTAAGATCTGTGACTTTTCAGCTTTACAGGCGTTTTTTCTTGGGAGGTGGGGAATAAGGATTTTTTGGGTAGGTTATTAGTTAGGAGTATATTTGGAAGAAGCAATCAGCGTTTAAAAGGGATAGATAGCTAGGAAATTTGGGAATATTTAATGGAAAGGTCAACGCACTGATAGCGTTCGGCATGAATTGTACGTCATCTTATTAAGCGTGAAAGCGTTTTATTTGACTAAATAAGGGTTGTTCATTTAAATCCCTAAATACTCAAAAATAAATTTGGGGGTGTGTGCGAGTTTATTGCATTCGTAGAATGAAGAATTAGAAGGAAGGTTTGTGGTTAGATGCGGTTGTGGTAGATGAGTATTAGCGTTGCGTACATATCTCAATAAATTACAAGTATTTTTCCTATTCACAGCCCTTGAATTGAGTTGTAGTGGGAAGAAAGATTGAAATTGTAGTATTCAGTGAGGAATTTTTGAGAACGCTGCCTAAAAATTCACTACTCAAAAAAATTAAAAGGGTTAAAAAAAGTTAAATGAACAGGCTACCGGTTCTATTGGTCGGCTTAACTGAAAAAAAATGTTTTCAAACCCGCGGACAAAAAAAACAAACAAAAAAGTCTCCAAATTATATTTTCGCGCTATCGAATGAGAACTTTAGCCGAGAAAAATCAACGTAAGTGTTTTAAAGCTAAAAATGTTTTTTTTAAGTCGTAAAACGACGCTTTTTCACCGAAATACAGCCTGTCAAAAATCATCGAACAATTTTAAATTTTTTTTGCTCCCTTAATTTTTTTGAGTAGTGTATTATATGCCTACATTGCACTATGGACTGGCGACCAATGTTGCCAAACATGGGCTTTTCCAAAACCAAAACTGGTAGGTTTTTTTCCATTTGGTAGGTTGGTGGGATAGATTGGATTTTGGTAGGTTCCGCGACAATAATAGTTATTTGCGAAAAATATAAAATACGTATCTTCAAATACTTTAGCAACTTTGTTTACACGAATATTTCACCGGTAAAGTCCACCATTGTCCACCTGACAGAGACCTTATTGCAAGACTTGAGGAATATCACCAAAACTAACCTATTGATCTTTCAATATGGTAGAAAGACCCGTTGTCACATATGTGGCACTGGCCTGGTGACCAAAAGCTACGCAAGTAAAGGAGGTTTTCACCTTTAGCAAGCTGTACCGACTGGTCCGCGTGGCCATTACAGGAGCTATGGGCACCTGTCGAACGGATGCCATTGGTGTCATTACAAGCGTTTTTCTTTTGTCTATCCTGTTTGAAAGAGGCCTGCATGGCCCTACGACTGCCTAGTATTATCAGCAAGAAAATTTGGGATATTCGAGGTCATTTGGAGGTTCTAAAAGGTTGAAAAGGTAACTGGATAATCCCAAGTTATCTTTCTATAAACCCTACAAGATCAGAATTCCTGAAAGGAACTACTGACGGATCAAAGATAAATGAAGAGAGTACTGGGGCAGGCGTATTTGGACCAAAATTCCAGAAAGTCTGCCAATTTACGCATACCCAACTATATTCCAGGCGAAAGTCTTCGCAATCGTGGTCGGTGTAGAAGAACAAATGGGGCCAAATTAAATATTATGTCGGATATTCAGGCAGGTTAAACGCTTTAGACTCTTTTAAACCGGCATCAGGCTTGTGGAACAGCTGTAAAACTCTTTTGAGCCACTTGGAAGCCAACTATAATGTAACGTTGTGGTGCGTTTCGGGACTTGAAGGGTTTGAAAGCAGCGAAAGCTGACTGTCTCGCAAAGTGTGGAGCCCAAATGCACTTGCAAGGCCCCTTTTGTGAGCTGGCGGAGGAAACTCCAGATCATATTCTACGTGGCAGTCACGTATCATAAATAGCAGACTGATACACTTTGGGGAAGGATTGTCTCCATCCAAAATTTTATTTAAACATGGCGCCCTCCAAAGTGCCTAACTTCTGAAAGGGAATAAGGTTGGAATGATTACAATTAGGGTTAAGAACAATAGATCTTCTAAGGTCGCAGCGAGTGTATCCCAGACGTAAGAATAATAATATAGTCGATGTTTTTGCAAAACCGCCCATCGCCCAATTGCAAAACCGCCTATCTTACGGCACTCAAATTTTACAGGAGAGCGAAAAAACAGTTTATTCTTTGAAGGCATTGCCTTGTTAGACGATATATTCTCTAGCTATTATTTTACAAATCTGTTGTTTTAATAACGATTTAACGACCTTTATGCATAAATCTCGATGTCTTGCCATTAAAAAAATATTAAAAACTTAAATAAAATTTTGGTCGGTTTTGGTTGATTTTGGTAGGAAGTTTTGGTAGGAAAAAAAATTTGTCTGTGGCTATGTACATCCCGTAAACTCTTGTTGCTAATTCATTTTCCTTATTCAACCAACTTCCAACTACTATCAAGTGCAGCTGATTTGCCGCTATTTAAACTCGACAGCGTGGTTGTTGTTGTCAATTCTATACATCCATTTGCTTATTTGCTTGCTCAGTGGTTAACGCTTCTGACTTTGAACATCGAATACGCAGGTTCGATCCCTGCTGAAGTCTAGAAAAAAGAAGTCTGATGAGGAGATGTGGTGATCTCCGAAATAGTGCTATAACTTCTACCGCTTAGACTTTGTTGCTTTTTCAATTTTTCCTAATAAACAATCGTGGTACAAAGCTCAATAAAAATATTAAAAATAAAAATGTTAACAAGCCACAATAACATTGACAAATTTAACTTTTAAATTGCAGACTACATTTTTGCTATATATTTTCCTCTAATCAAAGGTGCTTTAAATAAAAACTTGTTCCTTTGGATGTAGGTATCACGAGTGTTTGTACCTATTTATTTGAAAGGACACTATCTAATTTGGTTAGGTATAAACATAACGTACAAATTTTGGCAAAAAAAGCAAAACTTTATTTTTTACCTATGTACTTGCATATCATTCTTGCTCTTTCCTATATGTAGGTGTTGTATTCTTTCTGAAGCATACCTTTAATAATATTTTGCAGCAAAAAGTTTAAAACAGCGGTTTTTTACATCTTTGTTTACTGCTTCTTTTCAAAAATCGAAAAGCACGACAAAACACACTTGGAGCTTTCTAAGAAAAAAGCCCATTATTGAAAAAGTGCAAGAAATTTCAACATGATTCTCAGCCCACAAACTCTAAATTGAAAATTTTTATTGCCCACAAAGCGTGAAGTGCACCAAATGAAAAGTTTTGTATAGCTCTACATAAATTGGAATATTTTTACCCAAATTAAAGTCCATTTTGAAATTTTATTTTATTTTAATTCGTAGGCTATATTCTAGTTTTCTTTTGGTTGATCAAACAAATATTACCTTCATTTTACATTTCCATTTTCTTTTTTGAAGTATTTTTATCATTCGAAGACTTATTCCAATTCGAACTACAAGAATGCTGACTACGAATACAAATTTTTTAACTTTTTGTAGCAATGTTAACTTAAACAGCTAATATCTACGGATAGACATGTACTGTGTATGTACATATGTGTGTGTTGCCACTGTATGAAAATATTATTTTTAAATACGAAGATCTTTAAAAGATTCTCAAATATAAATTATTCATTTTTACTCTGCATTATTTCCCTCAGTGTAAGTAAACATTTTTCTTCTTTACTATCGAAACCAGATACATTTTCGTGGACGCTCACTTACAACTTGTGAACCCCCATTTCTTTTGCACGCCAACGTGGACCCCCGTCGAGTGTGCCGTGGACCCCTGGAGGTCCACCTGGACAACTTTGTGATTCACTGATAAGATACTGCTGCAAAGTGTTGTTTTAAGGATTTGCTTAGGAAATATTTTCATTTGCGACTTATTGATTAAGACATAAATTATGTCCTTTTTAGTAATGCATATCAGCAAACGTATTTTTGCCCAAATATTTCTTAAGTTGAATACATGAGCATAAATTTGTGCCTTAATGCACATACACATGTACACAACCAGCTTTGAATAAAACGCTTACATTGTACAATGGCAGGACTTAAACGCTTATCACCAGAGCCAACACTACTGAATGGCAATTTATTTCGGTTTTATGGCAATCAAAGTGAGTCAAGCAACAGCAGGCTGTCTGTCCACTTACCCCGCCTCCGGCTGATTCACTTGCCAAGCAAAGCCAAACAGTCACTTGCCAACTTAACACAAGTCTTACTTAAACTGAATGTTTGATCCATATCCAGCGCGCGCGGGCGGGCGGTGGTATGAGCCTCAAAATGGATACTCACAAATAGTCAAAGTTCAGCATTAATATCATAAATACGAAATTAATACCTGTGCACTGTGGGACACATAAACATAAACAGAGGCACAAAACAGACGAACACACACGCATGCATACCAAATGCAGATATATGCGAGCATATTGAAGACAAGGTTTTTGGGTTGGAAATAATATCCTGTTTGGAGACGATATAAGCAAAATTGCCTGGGAGACAAGAGAGGGGAAAGAGGTAGAGAAAGGTAAAAAGCACAGCGTGTTGTCTTTGTGAGATAAAGTGTCTTTTTGATGTGGGTAGAGAGGTGGTGATTGCGGTGCTGGTGAAACTGTGGGGGTGTTGCCAGTTGTTGCTGTTTTTGCCACAGCTGTTGCCGTTAAAGGCCAGCGCCCGATTCGATCTCATGCATTTTCTTTCCCCCATGCCCTTTACTCTGTCCAGTCAACTCAGTTCACTGGGCAGTCTATTTTCGTGTGGACGTGTGTGTCTGTGCGTCCGAAATTTCATTTAGTATGCGTAGCAGTGGCCCAAAATAATTATCCAACGCATTTCCGGACGAAACTCCTCTCTATCAGCACCAAAGGGACAACAAAAAGGTGTACGGTGACATTAAGGTAGATACACATTTACATAGTAAACAAACGCACACACAGTCACACCCAGGAGGCTCTTTCAGACGCTCAGGAGCGTGATAGCTCTCCAGCAAGAATGCGAAAATAAAACGAAAAAAAAACAACAACTGCCAGCATCAGCAATAATAGGCAATAAATTATCGGATATTATTGTTGTTATACATATATGTTGTTGTTGTTGCTGTTGATGAGAGTTTTCACACAGAAAATGATTCGAAAAATGTAGAGCTTCGATTAAGATGAATGCATAGGGGAACAACCGCACGTCGAAAGGATTGCCGGCAAAAGTAATTCCAGGAAGACTGCACACTTACACACACGTGCACTACAACAAGTGTATGTGTGTTTGAGAACCTTGATATAGTCACACGAGATGACAACGTTCGCCGTATAGAAATAAAATGCGAAAATGATTGTCATTAACCAAAGCACATGACGGAAGGCGCCATTAACTATTAACATTTTGCCGCCGCCGCCGCCGCCGCCGCCGAACGAGTGAGTGCAAAATTTCAATGCTTAAAAGCAACCGGAAGCGGATGTGCGCCGCAACAACATAAAAGCCAGAAAACGTAAAATTAAATTTACAAATCTACGCTCAGCGCTTCCACGCGAAGTTCGCTCTTTACTAGGGCCCTCTTAGCAGCGCTGGATTACGCGGCAGCCAGCCAACTGAGCGTGGATGTAACAAGCCGAAACACTGCTTGTTTTCAATGTCGCACAACGGGAATGGGGGGGG